>NC_135022.1:4135000-4447862 GCF_051020955.1 Megalopta genalis
AGGGGGCAAGTGATGGAGCTGCAGGCGGAGGTGGCCCGGCTCCGGCTGGTGGTGGAGGCGAGAACGGCTGCTGCCGCAATGCCTCCGCCGCCGCGCCCGGGAGAGGGCTCAGTATCGCCGCCGATCGTCGGCGCCCGGGATTGCCATCGCTCCGGGCAAGAAAAGTCCTCGCCACCACCTGCGGCTGCGCCCGCAGATTTTCTGGAGCAGATAAGCGCCCTGATAGACGCCAAATTGGCGTCATTCAGGAGGGAGCTCGCGCCGCGAACGGACTTGGCCCTGCGATCGGTGGCACCTGGGCCGTCCGTCCCCTCACAGTCTTCGGACAGGGTGGGGCGGAAGACGAAGAAGAAGAAGAAAGGTGGGAAAGCTGGGGCGGCTATAGCGGCCCAGACGGAGCCCGCTCGACCTCGAGCAGAATTGGCCCCACACTCCGCCGCGCCTCCACCCCAGGAGGCGTGGTCCCAGGTGGTTGGCCGGAAGGCCAAAAAGGCGACTGCCAAGGCCACTGCGGCGGCGAATAAAAAAGGACGGGTGGTCCCGGCGGCCCCCAGGAAGACACCCCTGCCTCCTCGACCGCCACGCACAGCAGCGGTTACCATAACGGTTCCGTCTGGCGTGGACATTACTTACGCGCAGGCGATGGCCACTGCCAGGTCCAAGGTGGACCTGGCAGAAATTGGCATCGCCTCGCTGCGGCCGCGAAGGGCGGTGACTGGGGGGTTAATTTTGGAGGTCCCTGGCACCGATGGGGCCGCCAAGGCCACCGTCCTCGCCACAAAAGTGGCGGAAGCGCTGGCAGGCACCGGCGTAAAGGTCGCGCGTCCGGTCAAAAAAGCTGACCTTAGGGTGCGCGGCCTGGTCGATTCGACCACGCCGGCGGAGGTCGTTGCGGCTGTTGCCCGCGTGGGCGGATGCAGCGAGGGGGATATCAATACCGGCGAAATCCGGTATTCCCCCTCGGGATTGGGCACCCTCTGGGTCCGATGTCCTGCCGCGGCCGCTCGCAAGGTTGCTGTCGCGGGCCGGATAACCGTCGGCTGGACCGAGGCAGCCGTGGAGGCCCTGAGTGCCCGGCCTCTGCAGTGTTACCGTTGCCTTGGTGTTGGCCACACCAGTCAGCGGTGCACTTCGGCCGAGGATAGGTCCGACTGCTGCTATAGATGCGGCAGTCGGGACCATAAGGTGGCAGCCTGTACGGCCACGCCCAATTGTCCGCTTTGTGCGGGCGCGGGCAGGCCGTCTGGTCACCGCCTCTGCAGCCGGGCATGTCCTGCCAGTTCGGGGCGAGGCAAGAGAGGCGGCCAAAGGCCGTCTGCCAGATTTCTTAAAAACAGGAAGGAAACCACGATGGCCAAGGCAGCGACCACCGTGGCCAGCAACGAAAAGGCGGCACCGCCTGATGCTACCGCCGCGCCCGCGTGGGCGGATGGGGCCACTAAAGTCCCTGACGCCACCGCACCCGCGGCCGTGACGGCGATGGACACGGCTGTGTAATGGGGCCCCCGGGCCCGATAATACAAGTTAACCTCAACTGCTCGGCCAGAGCGCAGGATCTCCTGTTTCAATGCCTGGCCGAGCGGGGTGCCGGGTTGGCAGTCGTGGCGGAGCCGCACAGGGTCCCCAAACATCCACACTGGATTGGGGACTCGATTGGCTCCGCCGCGATTATTTGGGCTGGGAGGTCGGGGTCCCCGCCGTGCTCGGTTATCGAGCGCGGCCTGGGATACGTGGCCGTTGATTGGGGCGGAACCGCGGTTGTGGCGATATACGCACCTCCAAGGTGGTCCCTCGAAGAGTTTGAGCAGTATCTGGACGGGGTAGGGAGATGCGTCTCCCGCTGCCATCCCCGTCCGGTGCTGGTCCTGGGGGACTTCAATGCCAAGGCCACGGCTTGGGGTTCCCCCGGGACTGATTCGAGGGGCCGGGAGGTGCTGGATTGGGCGGCGGGACTGGAGCTCCGTCTCCTGAACACGGGCTCGGTCCATACGTGCGTGCGGCATAACGGGGGGTCCATCGTTGACCTTTCGTGGGCAACGCCCCAGGCCGCGCGCCGTATTACGGGGTGGAGGGTGGCGGAAGGGGTCGAGACGTTGTCTGACCACAGATACATAGTTCTCGACCTCTCCGCCGCCCCACCATCGACACTCCGTCGTCGCCCCGCCGATGAAGGTTCGCCTCGACCGCGGTGGGCGCTGAAGCGCCTCGACCAGGACGCTCTGATGGCGGCGGCCCACGTCGTGGCCTGGCCAGCAACACCGGCCGGGCCAGTCGACGGGAATGGGGAGGCCCATTGGTTCCGTGGCGCAATGGCGTCCATTTGCGACGTAGCCATGCCCCGGGCCAGGGTCTTCCCGAGGAAGGCGGTGTACTGGTGGTCGCGCGCGATAGCGGAGTTACGCACCGAGTGCGTCCGCGCGCGACGCCAGTACGCTCGCGCCCGTCGACGACGACGTACGGACGTCGTTCTGGCTGCCCAGCTGTACGGGCGATATCGGGAGAAGGTGGTCGCCCTGCAGCTGGCCATCAGGCGAGCGAAGGACCAGGCCTGGCGCGATCTCCTCGGCTCTCTAAACCGAGATCCGTGGGGGCGCCCATACAAGATGGCATTGGGACGATTGCGTCCCTGGGCGCCCCCCGTGACGGAGAGCCTGGATCCGGGGCTGCTCGGGCGGGTCGTGGACGCTTTATTCCCCGTTAGCGGGGAGGCGTCCCGGCCTGTCCCTGAGCCAGAGGAACATGAGTGGTCCCCGGATCTTGAGGTCGCGCCGGAGGAGATGGCCGGGGTCGTCAAATGGCTCCGGGGCAAGAATACCGCCCCGGGGCCGGACGGTATCCCCGGCCGGGTCTGGCTGCTCGCCGCGAGCGTCCTGGGCGAGAGGCTGAGGAGCCTCTACTCTGGGCTCCTGAGGTCGGGGACGTTCCCCGACCTATGGAGAGAAAGTCGGATGGTCCTCTTGAGGAAGGATGGGAGGCCGGGGGATTCTCCCGCCGCGTACCGGCCCATTTGTCTCCTGGATGAGGCGGGCAAGATCTTCGAGAAGATTATTGTTGCCCGCCTCTCCAGACACCTGTCCCGCGACGGCCCAGATCTGGCGGACTGCCAGTTTGGCTTCCGGGAGGGGCGATCGACGGTCGACGCTATCGGCCGTCTCAAGTCCCTCTCGGACAATGCCGTGGCAAGGGGCGGGGTGTGCTTGGCGGTGTCCATTGACATCGTCAATGCGTTCAACACCCTGCCCTGGTCCGCCATTAGGGAGGCCCTCGTCGATCACCAGGTGCCTCCCTATCTGAGGCGGGTGATCGGGGCCTACCTGCGGGACAGGTGGGTTGAATACCCGGGCCGGTGCGGGATGATACGGAGGGAAGTGGACCGCGGGGTCCCGCAGGGGTCCGTTTTAGGACCGCTCCTGTGGGACCTGGGTTACAACGCGGTCCTGGAAAAGGCCTCCCTGCCCGACGGTGCCACCCTCGTCTGCTACGCGGACGACACGTTGGTGGTCGCCGTCGGAAGTACCTTCGAGAGGACCATCCGACGAGCAGAGGTTGCGGTGGCAGCCGTCGTCGCGAGGATCCGCGATCTGGGGCTGAAAATAGCCCCGGAGAAGGCCGAGGCTGTCTGGTTCCACGGACGGCCTCGGTCTCGGCCACCGGCCAGATCGTGGATCCGGGTTGGAGAAGCCTGCGTCGAGGTGAAGTCCCAGTTGAAATATCTCGGACTGATCCTCGACAGCCGCTGGAGCTTCGATGCGCATCTCGACCGTCTCGTCCCCCGAGTCGAAAAGGCGGCGGCCTCTTTGGGCCGCCTGCTGCCCAACCTCGGGGGACCGGGAGATTTGGTGCGCCGCCTATACCTGGGCGTGGTGCGGTCTATGGCCTTATACGGTGCCCCAATCTGGGCGCCGTACGTGATGACCAGCCGGTGCAACACGCTGTTGTTGCGCCGGCTGCAGAGGCGGATGGCCATCCGCCTCATAAGAGGTTACCGCACCACGTCTACCGTGGCGGCGCTTGCTCTGGCGGGAGAACTTCCCTTCGAGCTTCAGGCGGCGGTGCGCGCCTATGTTTATGGGCGCACAAGCATCGCCAGCCGTGCTCGAGGGGCCCTGCCGGAGCGAGAGACGGTCGAGGGCTTCGAGCTCCAGGCCCGGCGACTAGCGCTCGCCAGATGGCGTGCCGAGCTTTGCTCCCACGCCGGCGAGCGCGTCCCCGGGGCTCTCCTGCCGCACTTCACCTCGTGGCGGGAGAGACGGCATGGCAGGCTCTCCTACCGAGCGACGCAGGTGTTCACCGGGCATGGCTGCTTCGGTGTCTACCTGTGTCGCATCGGGCGGGAAGCGACGACGGTGTGCCACCGCTGTGGCGCGGAGGAAGACTCGGCGCAGCACACGCTGGAGGAATGTCCCGCCTTTTCAGCGCTGCGCCGAGTCCTAAAACGGGAAGTCGGCCACGACCTCGCACTCTCCAGCCTAGTTGGGGCCATGCTGGAGGGCCCGGGGAAGTGGGCGGCAGCAATCTCTTTCTGCGAGGAGGTTATGTCGCGGAAGGAGGCTGCCGAGCGGGATCGGGAGCTTACAGATCCCGCCCGACGTGCCCGGGGACGGCGTGCGCGCCCGCGCCGAGAAACCCCGGGCAGCTGAGAGTAGGCGGGCGGCGGGTGTACCAGAACATGCTGGTTTCATTGCCCGCCGCCCGCCAACAGAGGAGGACCTCCACTGTTGGGAGTGGGGGATGACGAGTCGTCTGAGGGAGGCGAGTGTTAACTGTGATCCTCCTCCGATATACTCGTCGTCCCCCCGGCGGCCGCTGTGATCAGGGCGGGGGCCCTGGTCACCTATCGCGCGGTCGCCGTGTCGGGGCGGTTCGGGGTGCGAACCCTCGCGCCGCCGAATTTAAATGGATTTTAGGGGGGAGGATTTATTTTATTTCCCCCCGGGACGCGGCCGGCCATCGTTACCATCTTGATGGCCGGCCAGGCGAGGGGGAGCCGCGGTAGTGTTCTTCAAGAGTTCCCGTGGCTCCCCCGTTGAATCGCCAGCGATCGGTTCTGCGTCCTCAGGTCGCCGTGGAGGTTTTAGTGGGTCAAACCCCACACTACCCTCGTCCCGCTCCCCCGGGCGGGGCGGGGGTGTCTGGCAAGCAGATTTCCTCCACGTAAAATAAAAAAAAAAAAAAAAAAAAAAAAGGTTATGTCAAGGTTATGTCAAGGTTCCCCCCCATGTCCGCTACCTTGTCGTGGTGGGGGGGCTTCGTGCCCTAATGATCCTCAAGGCTGTGCCGGCGGGGAATTTATTCCCTGGCAGGTTCTACCATGCCGGAGTGGCTTGAGCTGAGGGGCCAACTAAAGTCGGACACATACCGTAAACCTGTGGTCATGTTTTACAGGAACGGGGGTCTTGCCTTAACCGGCCGGGCCGCGAGGATGACAACCTCTCTAAAAAATCCCTAGCCCCAAGCAGTGTTGCGCGGTGATGAGGGTGTAGCTGGAGTAAGCGCCAGCTATGGTTGGTGGGTGCACCAATCTTTAGCGGACAACCCCGGGGTACCTGGCGACCCCCGGGTGTATTAGCCTTCCCCGGGTATGGCGGCTCTGCCCGGGGTGACCTTCTTTCCGACCACACTCGTGGGACCAATTATGGATTCTTCTATACAAATAACCGGGGTGGGGGGAAACGAGCGTGAGGGTGAGGTGCGCGGGCCTATCGTGCGCCTCAAAAGATGCACAGAGCCGGTGTCGCGGAGGCATTCGGCGACACGCGGCAAAAAGAGAACCGCAGCGGGCCTTGGTGAGTGCGATGAGGGGGAGGAGTCAGATTTCTCTGTCTCCTCAAACCACTCATCGCAGAGTGTCCCGGGCTCGTCGTCAGCGAGGAAAAGAGGACGGCCGCCGACGACCGGCGAATATGTTGGCCTCGCAGAGGCCAAACTTAGGCTGGCCGAGGCTTCGCAGCTGGAGGCCGAGGCAAGGGAGGTGGCGGCGATATTCGACCCGGGTGCCCCCGTGCCGAGACCATCGCGGTCGAGCGTCCCGCTCCCGGACGAGACGGATATCGCGGAAAATTTCCGCAACCGTCCGACGCGGGATGTCGCGGCCGCTATATTGGAGAGCCTGGATGAGGTGGCCAGGATCTCCGGCGTTTCGAAGGGGCTGAAGGGCAACTTGGCCCGCGCCCTGAGGGTGGCCGCTTTAAACGGCAGGGTAGGGGTGTCCGAGCTTGCGGTTAGGTCAGCTACCGACGCCACGCGTGTCCTGGAGGCCGAAAATGCCGTCCTCAGGGGGCAAATGACGGAGCTGCAGGCGGAGGTGGCCCGGCTCCGGCAGGTGGTGGAGGCGAGAACGGCTGCTGCCGCAATGCCTCCGCCGCCACGCCCGGGAGAGGTCTCAGTATCGCCGCCGATCGTCGCCGCCCGGGACTGCCAACGCTCCGGGCAAGAAAAGTCCTCGCCCCCACCTGCGGCTGCGCCCGCAGATTTTCTGGTGCAGATAAGCGCCCTGATAGACGCCAAATTGGCGTCATTCAGGAGGGAGCTCGCGCCGCGAACGGACTCGGCCCTGCGATCGGTGGCACCTGGGCCGTCCGTCCCCTCACAGTCTTCGGACAGGGTGGGGCGGAAGGGGAAGAAGAAGAAGAAAGGTTGGAAAGCTAGGACGGCTATAGCGGCCCAGACGGAGCCCGCTCGACCGCGAGCAGAATCGGCGCTACCCTCTGCCGCGCCTCCGCCCCAGGAGGCGTGGTCCCAGGTGGTTGGCCGGAAGGCTAAAAAGGCGGCTGCCAAGGCCACTGCGGCGGCGAATAATAAAAAAGGACGGGTGGTCCCGGCGGCCCCCAGGAAGAGACCCCTGCCTCCGCGACCGCCACGCACAGCAGCGGTTACCATAACGGTTCCGACTGGCGTGGAGATGACCTACGCGCAGGCGATGGCCACTGCCAGGTCCAAGGTGGACCTGGCAGAAATTGGCATCGCCTCGCTGAGGCCGCGAAGGGCGGTGACTGGGGGGTTAATTTTGGAGGTCCCTGGCACCGACGGTGCCGCCAAGGCCACCGTCCTCGCCACAAAAGTGGCGGAAGCGCTGGCAGGCACCGGCGTAAAGGTCGCGCGTCCGGTCAAAAAAGCTGACCTTAGGGTGCGCGGCCTGGTCGATTCGACTACGCCGGCGGAGGTCGCTGCGGCTGTTGCCCGCGTGGGCGGGTGCAGCGAGGGGGACATCAATACCGGCGAAATCCGGTCTTCCCCCTCGGGATTGGGCACCCTCTGGCTCCGATGTCCTGCCGCGGCCGCCCGCAAGGTTGCTGTCGCGGGCCGGATAACCGTCGGCTGGACCCAGGCAGCCGTGGAGGCCCTGAGTGCCCGGCCTCTGCAGTGTTACCGTTGCCTTGGTGTTGGCCACACCAGTCAGCGGTGCACTTCTGCCGAGGATAGGTCCGACTGCTGTTATAGATGCGGCAGTCGGGACCATAAGGTGGCAGCCTGTACGGCCACGCCCAATTGTCCGCTTTGTGCGGGCGCGGGCAAGCCGTCTGGTCACCGCCTCGGCAGCCGGGCATGTCCTGCCAGTGCGGGGCGAGGCAAGGGAGGCGGCCAAAGGCCGTCTGCCAGATTGAATAAAAAAAGGAAGGAAACCGCGATGGCCAAGGCAGTGACCACCGTGGCCAGCAACGTAAAGGCGGCACCGCCTGATGCTACCGCCGCACCCACGAGGGCGGATGGGGCCACTAAAGTCCCAGACGCCACCGCATCCGCGGCCGTGACGGCGATGGACACGGCTGTGTAATGGGGCCCCCGGGCCCGATAATACAAGTTAACCTCAACTGCTCGGCCAGAGCGCAGGATCTCCTGTTTCAATGCCTGGCCGAGCGGGGTGCCGGGTTGGCAGTCGTGGCGGAGCCGCACAGGGTCCCCAAACATCCACACTGGATGGGGGACTCGATTGGCTCCGCCGCGATTATTTGGTCTGGGAGGTCGGGGTCCCCGCCGTGCTCGCTTATCGAGCGCGGCCTGGGATACGTGGCCGTTGATTGGGGCGGCATCGCGGTTGTGGCGATATACGCACCTCCAAGTTGGTCCCTCGAAGAGTTTGAGCAGTATCTGGACGGGGTAGGGAGATGCGTCTCCCGCTGCCATCCCCGTCCGGTGCTGGTCCTGGGGGACTTCAATGCCAAGGCCACGGCTTGGGGTTCCCCCGGGACTGACTCGAGGGGCCGGGAGGTGCTGGATTGGGCGGCGGGACTGGAGCTCCGTCTCCTGAATACGGGCTCGGTCCATACGTGCGTGCGGCATAACGGGGGGTCCATCGTTGACCTTTCGTGGGCAACGCCCCCGGCCGCGCGCCGTATTACGGGGTGGAGGGTGGCGGAAGGGGTCGAGACGTTGTCTGACCACAGATACATAATTCTCGGCCTCTCCGCCGCCCCACCATCGACACCCCGTCGTCGCCCCGCTGATGAAGGATCGCCCCAACCGCGGTGGGCGCTGAAGCGCCTCGACCAGGACGCTCTGATGGCGGCAGCCCACGTCGTGGCCTGGCCAGCAACACCGGCCGGGCCAGTCGACGGGAATGGGGAGGCCCGTTGGTTCCGGGGCGCAATGACGTCGGTTTGCGACGTCGCCATGCCCCGGGCCAGGGTCTTCCCGAGGAAGGCTGTGTACTGGTGGTCGCGTGCGATAGCTGAATTACGCACCGAGTGCGTCCGCGCGCGACGCCAGTACGCTCGCGCCCGTCGACGACGACGTACGGACGACGTGCTGGCTGCCCAGCTGTACGGGCGATATCGGGAGAAGGTGGTCGCCCTGCAGCTGGCCATCAGGCGAGCGAAGGACCAGGCCTGGCGCGATCTCCTCGGCTCTCTAAACCGAGATCCGTGGGGGCGCCCATACAAGATGGCATTGGGACGATTGCGTCCCTGGGCGCCCCCCGTGACGGAGAGCCTGGATCCGGGGCTGCTCGGGCGGGTCGTGGACGCTTTATTCCCCGTTAGCGAGGGGCCGTCCCGGCCCGTCCCTGAGCCAGAGGAACATGAGTGGTCCCCGGATCTTGAGGTCGCGCCGGAGGAGATGGCCGGGGTCGTCAAATGGCTCCGGGGCAAGAATACCGCCCCGGGGCCGGACGGTATCCCCGGCCGGGTCTGGTTGCTCGCCACGAGCGTCCTGGGGGAGAGGCTGAGGAGCCTCTACTCTGGGCTCCTGAGGTCGGGGACGTTCCCCGACCTATGGAGAGAAAGTCGGATGGTCCTCTTGAGGAAGGATGGGAGGCCGGGGGATTCTCCCTCCGCGTACCGGCCCATTTGTCTCCTGGATGAGGCGGGCAAGATCTTCGAGAAGATCATTGTTGCCCGCCTCTCCAGGCACCTGTCCCGCGACGGCCCAGATCTGGCGGACTGCCAGTTTGGCTTCCGGGAGGGGCGATCGACGGTCGACGCTATCGTCCGTCTCAAGTCCCTCTCGGACAATGCCGTGGCAAGGGGCGGGGTGTGCTTGGCGGTGTCCATTGACATCGTCAATGCGTTCAACACCCTGCCCTGGTCCGCCATTAGGGGGGCCCTCGTCGATCACCAGGTGCCTCCCTATCTGAGGCGGGTGATCGGGGCCTACCTGCGGGACAGGTGGGTCGAATACCCGGGCCGGTACGGGATGATACGGAGGGAAGTGGACCGCGGGGTCCCGCAGGGGTCTGTTTTAGGACCGCTCCTGTGGGACCTGGGTTACAACGCGGTCCTGGAAAAGGCCTCCCTGCCCGACGGTGCCACCCTCGTCTGCTACGCGGACGACACGTTGGTGGTCGCCGTCGGAAGTACCTTCGAGAGGACCATCCGACGAGCAGAGGTTGCGGTGGCAGCCGTCGTCGCGAGGATCCGCGATCTGGGGCTGAAAATAGCCCCGGAGAAGGCCGAGGCTGTCTGGTTCCACGGACGGCCTCGGTCTCGGCCACCGGCCAGATCGTGGATCCGGGTTGGAGAAGCCTGCGTCGAGGTGAAGTCCCAGTTGAAATATCTCGGACTGATCCTCGACAGCCGCTGGAGCTTCGATGCGCATCTCGACCGTCTCGTCCCCCGAGTCGAAAAGGCGGCGGCCTCTTTGGGCCGCCTGCTGCCCAACCTCGGGGGACCGGGAGATTTGGTGCGCCGCCTATACCTGGGCGTGGTGCGGTCTATGGCCTTATACGGTGCCCCAATCTGGGCGCCGTACGTGATGACCAGCCGGCGCAACACGCTGTTGTTGCGCCGGCTGCAGAGGCGGATGGCCATCCGCCTCATAAGAGGTTACCGCACCACGTCTACCGTGGCGGCGCTTGCTCTGGCGGGAGAACTTCCCTTCGAGCTTCAGGCGGCGGTGCGCGCCTATGTTTATGGGCGCACAAGCATCGCCAGCCGTGCTCGAGGGGCCCTGCCGGAGCGAGAGACGGTCGAGGGCTTCGAGCTCCAGGCCCGGCGACTAGCGCTCGCCAGATGGCGTGCCGAGCTTTGCTCCCACGCCGGCGAGCGCGTCCCCGGGGCTCTCCTGCCGCACTTCACCTCGTGGCGGGAGAGACGGCATGGCAGGCTCTCCTACCGAGCGACGCAGGTGTTCACCGGGCATGGCTGCTTCGGTGTCTACCTGTGTCGCATCGGGCGGGAAGCGACGACGGTGTGCCACCATTGTGGCGCGGAGGAAGACTCGGTGCAGCACACGCTGGAGGAATGTCCCGCCTTTTCAGCGCTGCGCCGAGTCCTAAAACGGGAAGTCGGCCACGACCTCGCACTCTCCAGCCTAGTTGGGGCCATGCTGGAGGGCCCGGGGAAGTGGGCGGCAGCAATCTCTTTCTGCGAGGAGGTTATGTCGCGGAAGGAGGCTGCCGAGCGGGATCGGGAGCTTACAGATCCCGCCCGACGTGCCCGGGGACGGCGTGCGCGCCCGCGCCGAGAAACCCCGGGCAGCTGAGAGTAGGCGGGCGGCGGGTGTACCAGAACATGCTGGTTTCATTGCCGGCCGCCCGCCAACAGAGGAGGACCTCCACTGTTGGGAGTGGGGGATGACGAGTCGTCTGAGGGAGGCGAGTGTTAACTGTGATCCTCCTCCGATATACTCGTCGTCCCCCCGGCGGCCGCTGTGATCAGGGCGGGGGCCCTGGTCACCTATCGCGCGGTCGCCGTGTCGGGGCGGTTCGGGGTGCGACCCCTCGCGCCGCCGAATTTAATTGGATTTTAGGGGGGAGGATTTATTTTATTTCCCCCCGGGACGCGGCCGGCCATCGTTACCATCCTGATGGCCGGCCAGGCGAGGGGGAGCCGCGGTAGTGTTCTTCAAGAGTTCCCGTGGCTCCCCCGTTGAATCGCCAGCGATCGGTTCTGCGTCCTCAGGTCGCCGTGGAGGTTTTAGTGGGTCAAACCCCACACTACCCTCGTCCCGCTCCCCCGGGCGGGGCGGGGGTGTCTGGCAAGCAGATTTCCTCCACGTAAAATAAAAAAAAAAAAAAAAAGGTTATGTCAAGGTTCCCCCCCGTGTCCGCTACCTTGTCGTGGTGGGGGGGCTTCGTGCCCTAATGATCCTCAAGGCTGTGCCGGCGGGGAATTTATTCCCTGGCAGGTTCTACCATGCCGGAGTGGCTTGAGGTGAGGGGCCAACTAAAGTCGGACACATACCGTAAACCTGTGGTCATGTTTTACAGGAACGGGGGTCTTGCCTTAACCGGCCGGGCCGCGAGGATGACAACCTCTCTAAAAAATCCCTAGCCCCAAGCAGTGTTGCGCGGTGAAGAGGGCGTAGCTGGAGTAAGCGCCAGCTATGGTTGGTGGGTGCACCAATCGTTAGCGGACAACCCCGGGGTACCTGGCGACCCCCCGGGCGTATTAGCCTTCCCCGGGTATGGCGGCTCTACCCGGGGTGACCTCCTTTCCGACCACACTCGTGGGATTAAGTATGGAGTCTACTTTTTCACAAACAACCGGGGAGGGGGGAAACGAGCGTGTGGGGGAGGTGCACGGGCCTATCGTGCGCCTCAAAAGATGCACAGAGCCGGTGTCGCGGAGGCATTCGGCGACACGCGGCAAAAAGAGGACCGCAGCGGGCCTTGGTGAGTGCGATGAGGGGGAGGAGTCAGATTTCTCTGTCTCCTCCCACCACTCATCGCAGAGTGTCCCGGGCTCGTCGTCAGCGAGGAAAAGAGGACGGCCGCCGACGACCGGCGAATATGTTGGCCTCGCAGAGGCCAAACTTAGGCTGGCCGAGGCTTCGCAGCTGGAGGCCGAGGCAAGGGAGGTGGCGGCGATATTCGACCCGGGAGCCCCCGTGCCGAGACCATCGCGGTCGAGCGTCCCGCTCCCGGACGAGACGGATATAGCGGAAAATTTCCGCAACCGTCCAACGCGGGATGTCGCGGCCGCTATATTGGAGAGCCTGGATGAAGTGGCCAGGATCTCCGGCGTGTCAAAGGGGCTGAAGGGCAATTTGGCCCGCGCCCTAAGGGTGGCCGCCTTAAACGGCAGGGTGGGGGTGTCCGAGCTTGCGGTTAGGTCAGCTACCGACGCCACGCGTGCCCTGGAGGCAGAGAATGCCGTCCTCAGGGGGCAAATGACGGAGCTGCGGGCGGAGGTGGCTCGGCTCCGGCAGGTGGTGGAGGCGAGTACGGCTGCTGCCGCAATGCCTCCGCCGCTGCGCCCGGGAGAGGGCTCAGTATCGCCGCCGATCGTCGCCGCCCGGGACTGCCAACGCTCCGGGCAAGAAAAGTCCTCGCCCCCACATGCGACTGCGCCCGCAGATTTTCTGGCGCAGATAAGCGCCCTGATAGACGCCAAATTGGCGTCATTCAGGAGGGAGCTCGCGCCGCGAACGGACTCGGCCCTGCGATCGGTGGCACCTGGGCCGTCCGTCCCCTCACAGTCTTCGGACAGGGTGGGGCGGAAGACGAAGAAGAAGAAGAAAGGTGGGAAAGCTGGGGCGGCTATAGCGGCCCAGACGGAGCCCGCTCGACCGCGAGCAGAATCGGCGCTACCCTCTGCCGCGCCTCCGCCCCAGGAGGCGTGGTCCCAGGTGGTTGGCCGCAAGGCTAAAAAGGCGGCTGCCAAGGCCACTGCGGCGGCGAATAATAAAAAAGGACGGGTGGTCCCGGCGGCTCCCAGGAAGACACCCCTGCCTCCGCGACCGCCACGCACAGCAGCGGTTACCATAACGGTTCCGTCTGGCGTGGACATTACTTACGCGCAGGCGATGGCCACTGCCAGGTCCAAGGTGGACCTGGCAGAAATTGGCATCGCCTCGCTGAGGCCGCGAAGGGCGGTGACTGGGGGGTTAATTTTGGAAGTCCCTGGCACCGATGGGGCCGCCAAGGCCACCGTCCTCGCCACAAAAGTGGCGGAAGCGCTGGCAGGCACCGGCGTAAAGGTCGCGCGTCCGGTCAAAAAAGCTGACCTTAGGGTGCGCGGCCTGGTCGATTCGACCACGCCGGCGGAGGTCGCTGCGGCTGTTGCCCGCGTGGGCGGGTGCAGCGAGGGGGACATCAATACCGGCGAAATCCGGTCTTCCCCCTCGGGATTGGGCACCCTCTGGGTCCGATGTCCTGCCGCGGCCGCTCGCAAGGTTGCTGTCGCGGGCCGGATAACCGTCGGCTGGACCCATGCAGCCGTGGAGGCCCTGAGTGCCCGGCCTCTGCAGTGTTACCGTTGCCTTGATGTTGGCCACACCAGTCAGCGGTGCACTTCTGCCGAGGATAGGTCCGACTGCTGCTATAGATGCGGCAGTCGGGGCCATAAGGTGGCAGCCTGTACGGCCACGCCCAATTGTCCGCTTTGTGCGGGCGCGGGCAGGCCTTCTGGTCACCGCCTCGGCGGCCGGGCGTGTCCTGTCAGTGCGAGGCGAGGCAAGGTAGGCGGCCAAAGGTCGTCTGCCAGATTCAATAAAAAAGAGAAGGAAACCACGATGGCCAAGGCAGCGACCACCGTGGCCAGCAACGAAAAGGCGGCACCGCCTGATGCTACCGCCGCACCCGCGGGGGCGAATGGGGCCACTAAAGTCCCTGACGCCACCGCATCCGCGGCCGTGACGGCGATGGACACGGCTGTGTAATGGGGCCCCCGGGCCCGATAATACAAGTGAACCTCAACTGCTCGGCCAGAGCGCAGGATCTCCTGTTTCAATGCCTGGCCGAGCGGGGTGCCGGGTTGGCAGTCGTGGCGGAGCCGCACAGGGTCCCCAAACATCCACACTGGATTGGGGACTCGATTGGCTCCGCCGCGATTATTTGGGCTGGGAGGTCGGGGTCCCCGCCGTGCTCGGTTATCGAGCGCGGCCTGGGATACGTGGCCGTTGATTGGGGCGGAACCGCGGTTGTGGCGATATACGCACCTCCAAGGTGGTCCCTCGAAGAGTTTGAGCAGTATCTGGACGGGGTAGGGAGATGCGTCTCCCGCTGCCATCCCCGTCCGGTGCTGGTCCTGGGGGACTTCAATGCCAAGGCCACGGCTTGGGGTTCCCCCGGGACTGACTCGAGGGGCCGGGAGGTGCTGGATTGGGCGGCGGGACTGGAGCTCCGTCTCCTGAATACGGGCTCGGTCCATACGTGCGTGCGGCATAACGGGGGGTCCATCGTTGACCTTTCGTGGGCAACGCCCCCGGCCGCGCGCCGTATTACGGGGTGGAGGGTGGCGGAAGGTGTCGAGACGTTGTCTGACCACAGATACATAATTCTCGACCTCTCCGCCGTCCCACCATCGACACCCCGTCGTCGCCCCGCTGATGAAGGTTCGCCTCAACCGCGGTGGGCGCTGAAGCGCCTCGACCAGGACGCTCTGATGGCGGCAGCCCACGTCGTGGCCTGGCCAGCAACACCGGCCGGGCCAGTCGACGGGAATGGGGAGGCCCGTTGGTTCCGGGGCGCAATGACGTCGGTTTGCGACGTCGCCATGCCCCGGGCCAGGGTCTTCCCGAGGAAGGCGGTGTACTGGTGGTCGCGCGCGATAGCGGAATTACGCACCGAGTGCGTCCGCGCGCGACGCCAGTACGCTCGCGCCCGTCGACGACGACGTACGGACGACGTGCTGGCTGCCCAGCTGTACGGGCGATATCGGGAGAAGGTGGTCGCCCTGCAGCTGGCCATCAGGCGAGCGAAGGACCAGGCCTGGCGCGATCTCCTCGGCTCTCTGAACCGAGATCCGTGGGGGCGCCCATACAAGATGGCATTGGGGCGATTACGTCCCTGGGCGCCCCCCGTGACGGAGAGCCTGGATCCGGGGCTGCTCGTGCGGGTCGTGGACGCTTTATTCCCCGTTAGCGGGGAGGCGTCCCGGCTCGTCCCTGAGCCAGAGGAACATGAGTGGTCCCCGGATCTTGAGGTCGCGCCGGAGGAGATGGCCGGGGTCGTCAAATGGCTCCGGGACAAAAATACCGCACCGGGGCCGGACGGTATCCCCGGCCGGGTCTGGTTGCTCGCCGCGAGCGTCCTGGGGGAGAGGCTGAGGAGCCTCTACTCTGGGCTCCTGAGGTCGGGGACGTTCCCCGACCTATGGAGAGAAAGTCGGATGGTCCTCTTGGGGAAGGATGGGAGGCCGGGGGATTCTCCCTCCGCGTACCGGCCCATCTGTCTCCTGGATGAGGCGGGCAAGATCTTCGAGAAGATCATTGTTGCCCGCCTCTCCAGACACCTGTCCCGCGACGGCCCCGATCTGGCGGACTGCCAGTTTGGCTTCCGGGAGGGGCGATCGACGGTCGACGCTATCGACCGTCTCAAATCCCTCTCGGACAATGCCGTGGCAAGGGGCGGGGTGTGCTTGGCGGTGTCCATTGACATCGTCAATGCGTTCAACACCCTGCCCTGGTCCGCCATTAGGGAGGCCCTCCTTGATCACCAGGTGCCTCCCTATCTGAGGCGGGTGATCGGGGCCTACCTGCGGGACAGGTGGGTGGAATACCCGGGCCGGTGCGGGATGATACGGAGGGAAGTGGACTGCGGGGTCCCGCAGGGGTCCGTTTTAGGACCGCTCCTGTGGGACCTGGGTTACAACGCGGTCCTGGAGAAGGCCTCCCTGCCCGACGGTGCCACCCTCGTCTGCTACGCGGACGACACGTTGGTGGTCGCCGTCGGGAGTACCTTCGAGAGGACCATCCGTCGAGCAGAGGTTGCGGTGGCAGCCGTCGTCGCGAGGATCCGCGATCTGGGGCTGAAAATAGCCCCGGAGAAGGCCGAGGCTGTCTGGTTTCACGGAAGGCCTCGGTCTCGGCCACCGGCCAGATCGTGGATCCGGGTTGGAGAAGCCTGCGTCGAGGTGAAGTCCGAGTTGAAATATCTCGGACTGATCCTCGACAGCCACTGGTGCTTCGATGCGCATCTCGACCGTCTCGTCCCCCGAGTCGAAAAGGCGGCGGCCTCTTTGGGCCGCCTGCTGCCCAACCTCGGGGGACCGGGAGATTTGGTGCGCCGCCTATACCTGGGCGTGGTGCGGTCTATGGCCTTATACGGTGCCCCAATATGGGCGCCGTACGTGATGACCAGCCGGCGCAACACGCTATTGTTGCGCCGGCTGCAGAGGCGGATGGCCATCCGCCTCATAAGAGGTTACCGCACCACGTCTACCGTGGCGGCGCTTGCTCTGGCGGGAGAACTTCCCTTCGAGCTTCAGGCGGCGGTGCGCGCCTATGTTTATGGGCGCACAAGCATCGCCAGCCGTGCTCGAGGGGCCCCGCCGGAGCGAGAGACGGTCGAGGGCTTCGAGCTCCAGGCCCGGAGACTAGCGCTCGCCAGATGGCGTGCCGAGCTTTGCTCCCACGCCGGCGAGCGCGTCCCCGGGGCTCTCCTGCCGCACTTCACCTCGTGGCGGGAGAGACGGCATGGCAGGCTCTCCTACCGAGCGACGCAGGTGTTCACCGGGCATGGCTGCTTCGGTGTCTACCTGTGTCGCATCGGGCGGGAAGCGACGACGGTGTGCCACCATTGTGGCGCGGAGGAAGACTCGGCGCAGCACACGCTGGAGGAATGTCCCGCCTTTTCAGCGCTGCGCCGAGTCCTAAAACGGGAAGTCGGTCACGACCTCGCACTCTCCAGCCTAGTTGGGGCCATGCTGGAGAGCCCGGGGAAGTGGGCGGCAGCAATCTCTTTCTGCGAGGATGTTATGTCGCGGAAGGAGGCTGCCGAGCGGGATCGGGAGCTTACAGATCCCGCCCGACGTGCCCGGGAACGGCGTGCGCGCCCACGCCGAGAAACCCCGGGCAGCTGAGAGTAGGCGGGCGGCGGGTGTACCAGAACATGCTGGTTTCATTGCCCGCCGCCCGCCAACAGAGGAGGACCTCCACTGTTGGGAGTGGGGGATGACGAGTCGCCTGATGGAGGGGAGGGTTAACTGTGATCCTCCTCCAATATACTCGTCGTCCCCCCGGCGGCCGCTGTGATCATGGCGGGGGCCCTGGTCACCTATCGCGCGGTCGCCGTGTCGGGGCGGTGCGGGGTGCGACCCCTCGCGCCGCCGAATTTAAATGGATTTTAGGGGGGAGGATTTATTTTATTTCCCCCCGGGACGCGGCCCGCCATCGTTACCATCCTGATGGCCGGCCAGGCGAGGGGGAGCCGCGGTAGTGTTCTTCAAGAGTTCCCGTGGCTCCCCCGTTAAATCGCCAGCGATCGGTCCTGCGTCCTCAGGTCGCCGTGGAGGTTTTAGTGGGTCGATCCACACACTACTCTCGTCCCGCTCCCCCGGGCGGGGCGGGGGTGTCTGGCGAGCAGATTTCCTCCACGTAAAATAAAAAAAAAAAAAAAAAAGGTTATGTCAAGGTTCCCCCCCGAGTCCGCTACCTTGTCGTGGTGGGGGGGCTTCGTGCCCTAATGATCCTCAAGGCTGTGCCGGCGGGGAATTTATTCCCTGGCAGGTTCTACCATGCCGGAGTGGCTTGAGGTGAGGGGCCAACTAAAGTCGGACACATACCGTAAACCTGTGGTCATGTTTTACAGGAACGGGGGTCTAGCCTTAACCGGCCGGGCCGCGAGGATGACAACCTCTCTAAAAAATCCCTAGCCCCAAGCAGTGTTGCGCGGTGATGAGGGTGTAGCTGGAGTAAGCGCCAGCTATGGTTGGTGGGTGCACCAATCTTTAGCGGACAACCCCGGGGTACCTGGCGACCCCCGGGTGTATTAGCCTTCCCCGGGTATGGCGGCTCTGCCCGGGGTGACCTTCTTTCCGACCACACTCGTGGGACCAATTATGGATTCTTTTAAACAAATAACCGGGGAGGGGGGAAACGAGCGTGAGGTGGAGGTGCGCGGGCCTATCGTGCGCCTCAAAAGATGTGCAGAGCCGGTGTCGCGGAGGCATTCTGCAACACGCGGTAAAAAGAGGACCGCAGCGGGCCTTGGTGAGTGCGATGACGGGGAGGAGTCAGATTTCTCTGTCTCCTCCCACCACTCATCGCAGAGTGTCCCGGGCTCTTCGTCGGCGAGGAAGAGAGGACGGCCGCCGACGACCGGCGAATATGTTGGCCTCGCAGAGGCCAAACTTAGGCTGGCCGAGGCCTCGCAGTTGGAGGCCGAGGCAAGGGAGGTGGCGGCGATATTCGACCCGGGTGCCCCCGTGCCGAGACCATCGCGGTCGAGCGTTCCGCTCCCGGACGAGACGGATATCGCGGAAAATTTCCGCAACCGTCCGACGCGGGATGTCGCGGCCGCTATATTGGAGAGCCTGGATGAGGTGGCCAGGATCTCCGGTGTGTCAAAGGGGCTGAAGGGCAACTTGGCCCGCGCCCTGAGGGTGGCCGCTTTAAACGGCAGGGTAGGGGTGTCCGAGCTTGCGGTTAGGTCAGCTACCGACGCCACGCGTGCCCTGGAGGCTGAGAATGCCGTCCTCAGGGGGCAAATGACGGAGCTGCGGGCGGAGGTGGCCCGGCTCCGGCAGGTGGTGGAGGCGAGTACGGCTGCTGCCGCAATGCCTCCGCCGCCGCGCCCGGGAGAGGGCTCAGTATCGCCGCCGATCGTCGCCGCCCGGGACTGCCAACGCTCCGGGCAAGAAAAGTCCTCGCCCCCACCTGCGGTTGCGCCCGCAGATTTTCTGGCGCAGATAAGCGCCCTGATAGACGCCAAATTGGCGTCATTCAGGAGGGAGCTCGCGCCGCGAACGGACTCGGCCCTGCGATCGGTGGCACCTGGGCCGTCCGTCCCCTCACAGTCTTCGGACAGGGTGGGGCGGAAGACGAAGAAGAAGAAGAAAGGTGGGAAAGCTGGGGCGGCTATAGCGGCCCAGACGGAGCCCGCTCGACCTCGAGCAGAATTGGCCCCACACTCCGCCGCGCTTCCACACCAGGAGGCGTGGTCCCAGGTGGTTGGGCGGAAGGCCAAAAAGGCGGCTGCCAAGGCCACTGCGGCCGCGAATAGAAAAGGACGGGTGGTCCCGGCGGCGCCCAGGAAGACACCCCTGCCTCCTCGACCGCCACGCACAGCAGCGGTTACCATAACGGTTCCGTCTGGCGTGGACATTACTTACGCGCAGGCGATGGCCACTGCCAGGTCCAAGGTGGATCTGGCAGAAATTGGCATCGCCTCGCTGAGGCCGCGAAGGGCGGTGACTGGGGGGTTAATTTTGGAGGTCCCTGGTACCGATGGGGCCGCCAAGGCCACCGTCCTCGCCACAAAAGTGGCGGAAGCGCTGGCTGGCACCGGCGTAAAGGTCGCGCGTCCGGTCAAAAAAGCTGACCTTAGGGTGCGCGGCCTGGTCGATTCGACCACGCCGGCGGAGGTCGCTGCGGCTGTTGCCCGCGTGGGCGGGTGCAGCGAGGGGGACATCAATACCGGCGAAATCCGGTCTTCCCCCTCGGGATTGGGCACCCTCTGGGTCCGATGTCCTGCCGCGGCCGCTCGCAAGGTTGCTGTCGCGGGCCGGATAACCGTCGGCTGGACCCAGGCAGCCGTGGAGGCCCTGAGTGCCCGGCCTCTGCAGTGTTACCGTTGCCTTGGTGTTGGCCACACCAGTCAGCGGTGCACTTCTGCCGAGGATAGGTCCGACTGCTGCTATAGATGCGGCAGTCGGGACCATAAGGTGGCAGCCTGTACGGCCACGCCCAATTGTCCCCTTTGTGCGGGCGCGGGCAAGCCGTCTGGTCACCGCCTCGGCAGCCAGGCATGTCCTGCTAGTACGGGGCGAGGCAAGGGAGGCGGCCAAAGGCCGTCTGCCAGATTTAATAAAAAGAGGAAGGAAACCACGATGGCCAAGGCAGCGACCACCGTGGCCAGCAACGAAAAGGCGGCACCGCCTGATGCTACCGCCGCGCCCGCGTGGGCGGATGGGGCCACTAAAGTCCCAGACGCCACCGCATCCGCGGCCGTGACGGCGATGGACACGGCTGTGTAATGGGGCCCGCGGGCCCGATAATACAAGTTAACCTCAACTGCTCGGCCAGAGCGCAGGACCTCCTGTTTCAATGCATGGCCGAGCGGGGTGCCGGGTTGGCAGTCGTGGCGGAGCCGCACAGGGTCCCCAAACATCCACACTGGATGGGGGACTCGATTGGCTCCGCCGCGATTATTTGGGCAGGGAGGCCGGGGTCCCCGCCGTGCTCGCTTATCGAGCGCGGCCTGGGATACGTGGCCGTTGATTGGGGCGGCACCGCGGTTGTGGCGATATACGCACCTCCAAGTTGGTCCCTCGAAGAGTTTGAGCAGTATCTGGACGGGGTAGGGAGATGCGTCTCCCGCTGCCGTCCCCGTCCGGTGCTGGTGCTGGGGGACTTCAATGCCAAGGCCACGGCTTGGGGTTCCCCCGGGACTGACTCGCGGGGCCGGGAGGTGCTGGATTGGGCGGCGGGACTGGAGCTCCGTCTCCTGAACACGGGCTCGGTCCATACGTGCGTGCGGCATAACGGGGGGTCCATCGTTGACCTTTCGTGGGCAACGCCCCCGGCCGCGCGCCGTATTACGGGGTGGAGGGTGGCGGAAGAGGTCGAGACGTTGTCTGACCACAGATACATAGTTCTCGACCTCTCCGCCGCCCCACCATCGACACCCCGACGTCGCCCCGCCGATGAGGGTTCGCCTCAACCGCGGTGGGCGCTGAAGCGCCTCGACCAGGACGCTCTGATGGCGGCAGCACACGTCGTGGCCTGGCCAGCAACACCGGCCGGGCCAGTCGACGGGGATGGGGAGGCCCGTTGGTTCCGGGGCGCAATGACGTCGATTTGCGACGTCGCCATGCCCCGGGCCAGGGTCTTCCCGAGGAAGGCGGTGTACTGGTGGTCGCGCGAGATAGCGGAATTACGCACCGAGTGCGTTCGCGCGCGACGCCAGTACGCTCGCGCCCGTCGACGACGACGAACGGACGACGTGCTGGCTGCCCAGCTGTACGGGCTATATCGGGAGAAGGTGGTCGCCCTGCAGCTGGCCATCAGACGGGCAAAGGACCAGGCCTGGCGCGATCTCCTCGGCTCTCTGAACCGAGATCCGTGGGGGCGCCCATACAAGATGGCATTGGGACGACTGCGTCCCTGGGCGCCCCCCGTGACGGAGAGCCTGGATCCGGGGCTGCTCGGGCGGGTCGTGGACGCTTTATTCCCCGTTAGCGGGGAGGTGTCCCGGTCCGTCCCTGAGCCAGAGGAACATGAGTGGTCACCGGATCTTGAGGTCGCGCCGGAGGAGATGGCCGGGGTCGTCAAATGGCTCCGGGGCAAGAATGCCGCCCCGGGGCCGGACGGTATCCCCGGCCGGGTCTGGTTGCTCGCCGCGAGCGTCCTGGGGGAGAGGCTGAGGAGCCTCTACTCTGGGCTCCTGAGGTCGGGGACGTTCCCCGACCTATGGAGAGAAAGTCGGATGGTCCTCTTGAGGAAGGATGGGAGGCCGGGGGATTCTCCCTCCGCGTACCGGCCCATTTGTCTCCTGGATGAGGCGGGCAAGATCTTCGAGAAGATCATTGTTGCCCGCCTCTCCAGACACCTGTCCCGCGACGGCCCCGATCTAGCGGACTGCCAGTTTGGCTTCCGGGAGGGGCGATCGACGGTCAACGCTATCGACCGTCTCAAGTCCCTCTCGGACAATGCCGTGGCAAGGGGCGGGGTGTGCTTGGCGGTGTCCATTGACATCGTCAATGCGTTCAACACCCTGCCCTGGTCCGCCATTAGGGAGGCCCTCGTCGATCACCAGGTGCCTGCCTATCTGAGGCGGGTGATCGGAGCCTACCTGCGGGACAGGTGGGTCGAATACCCGGGCCGGTACGGGATGATACGGAGGGAGGTGGACCGCGGGGTCCCGCAGGGGTCCGTTTTAGGACCGCTCCTGTGGGACCTGGGTTACAACGCGGTCCTGGAAAAGGCCTCCCTACCCGACGGTGCCACCCTCGTCTGCTACGCGGACGACACGTTGGTGGTCGCCGTCGGGAGTACCTTCGAGAGGACCATCCGACGAGCAGAGGTTGCGGTGGCAGCCGTCGTCGCGAGGATCCGCGATCTGGGGCTGAAAATAGCCCCGGAGAAGGCCGAGGCTGTCTGGTTTCATGGACGACCTCGGTCTCGGCCACCGGCCAGATCGTGGATCCGGGTTGGAGAAGCCTGCGTCGAGGTGAAGTCCGAGTTGAAATATCTCGGACTGACCCTCGACAGCCGCTGGAGCTTCGATGCGCATCTCGACCGTCTCGTCCCCCGAGTCGAAAAGGCGGCTGTCTCTTTGGGCCGCCTGCTGCCCAACCTCGGGGGACCGGGAGATTTGGTGCGCCGCCTATACCTGGGCGTGGTGCGGTCTATGGCCTTATACGGTGCCCCAATATGGGCGCCGTACGTGATGACCAGCCGGCGCAACACGCTGTTGTTGCGCCGGCTGCAGAGGCGGATGGCCATCCGCCTCATAAGAGGTTACCGCACCACGTCTACCGTGGCGGCGCTTGCTCTGGCGGGAGAACTTCCCTTCGAGCTTCAGGCGGCGGTGCGCGCCTATGTTTATGGGCGCACAAGCATCGCCAGCCGTGCTCGAGGAGCCCCGCCGGAGCGAGAGGCGGTCGAGGGCTTCGAGCTCCAGGCCCGGAGACTAGCGCTCGCAAGATGGCGTGCCGAGCTTTGCTCCCACGCCGGCGAGCGCGTCCCCGGGGCTCTCCTGCCGCACTTCACCTCGTGGCGGGAGAGACGGCATGGCAGGCTCTCCTACCGAGCGACGCAGGTGTTCACCGGGCATGGCTGCTTCGGTGTCTACCTGTGTCGCATCGGGCGGGAAGCGACGACGGTGTGCCACCATTGTGGCGCGGAGGAAGACTCGGCGCAGCACACGCTGGAGGAATGTCCCGCCTTTTCAGCGCTGCGCCGAGTCCTAAAACGAGTAGTCGGCCACGACCTCGCACTCTCCAGCCTAGTTGGGGCCATGCTGGAGGGCCCGGGGAAGTGGGCGGCAGCAATCTCTTTCTGCGAGGAGGTTATGTCGCGGAAGGAGGCTGCCGAGCGGGATCGGGAGCTTACAGATCCCGCCCGACGTGCCCGGGGACGGCGTGCGCGCCCACGCCGAGAAACCCCGGGCAGCTGAGAGTAGGCGGGCGGCGGGTGTACCAGTACATGCTGGTTTCATTGCCCGCCGCCCGCCAACAGAGGGGGACGTCCACTGTTGGGAGTGGGGGATGTCGAGTCGCCTGAAGGAGGCGAGGGATAATTGTGATCCTCCTCCAATATACTCGTCGTCCCCCCGGCGGCCGCTGTGATCAGGGCGGGGGCCCTGGTCACCTATCGCGCGGTCGCCGTGTCGGGGCGGTGCGGGGTGCGACCCCTCGCGCCGCCGAATTTAAATGGATTTAGGGGGGAGGATTATATCTCCCCCGGGACGCGGCCGGCCATCCTTACCATCCTGATGGCCGGCCAGGCGAGGGGGAGCCGCGGTAGTGTTCTTCAAGAGTTCCCGTGGCTCCCCCGTTGAATCGCCAGCGATCGGTCCTGCGTCCTCAGGTCGCCGTGGAGGTTTTAGTGGGTCAATCCCCACACTACCCTCTTCCCGCTCCCCCGGGCGGGGCGGGGGTGTCTGGCGAGCAGATTTCCTCCACGTAAAATAAAAAAAAAAAAAAAAAAAAAGGTTATGTCAAGGTTCCCCCCCGTGTCCGCTACCTTGTCGTGGTGGGGGGGCTTCGTGCCCTAATGATCCTCAAGGCTGTGCCGGCGGGGAATTTATTCCCTGGCAGGTTCTACCATGCCGGAGTGGCTTGAGGTGAGGGGCCAACTAAAGTCGGACACATACCGTAAACCTGTGGTCATGTTTTACAGGAACGGGGGTCTTGCCTTAACCGGCCGGGCCGCGAGGATGACAACCTCTCTAAAAAATCCCTAGCCCCAAGCAGTGTTGCGCGGTGAAGAGGGCGTAGCTGGAGTAAGCGCCAGCTATGGTTGGTGGGTGCACCAATCGTTAGCGGACAACCCCGGGGTACCTGGCGACCCCCCGGGCGTATTAGCCTTCCCCGGGTATGGCGGCTCTACCCGGGGTGACCTCCTTTCCGACCACACTCGTGGGATTAAGTATGGAGTCTACTTTTTCACAAACAACCGGGGAGGGGGGAAACGAGCGTGAGGTGGAGGTGCGCGGGCCTATCGTGCGCCTCAAAAGATGCACAGAGCCGGTGTCGCGGAGGCATTCGGCGACACGCGGCAAAAAGAGGACCGCAGCGGGCCTTGGTGAGTGCGATGAGGGGGAGGAGTCAGATTTCTCTGTCTCCTCCCACCACTCATCGCAGAGTGTCCCGGGCTCGTCGTCAGCGAGGAAAAGAGGACGGCCGCCGACGACCGGCGAATATGTTGGCCTCGCAGAGGCCAAACTTAGGCTGGCCGAGGCTTCGCAGCTGGAGGCCGAGGCAAGGGAGGTGGCGGCGATATTCGACCCGGGAGCCCCCGTGCCGAGACCATCGCGGTCGAGCGTCCCGCTCCCGGACGAGACGGATATAGCGGAAAATTTCCGCAACCGTCCAACGCGCGATGTCGCGGCCGCTATATTGGAGAGCCTGGATGAAGTGGCCAGGATCTCCGGCGTGTCAAAGGGGCTGAAGGGCAATTTGGCCCGCGCCCTAAGGGTGGCCGCCTTAAACGGCAGGGTGGGGGTGTCCGAGCTTGCGGTTAGGTCGGCTACCGACGCCACGCGTGCCCTGGAGGCAGAGAATGCCGTCCTCAGGGGGCAAATGACGGAGCTGCGGGCGGAGGTGGCTCGGCTCCGGCAGGTGGTGGAGGCGAGTACGGCTGCTGCCGCAATGCCTCCGCCGCCGCGCCCGGGAGAGGGCTCAGTATCGCCGCCGATCGTCGCCGCCCGGGACTGCCAACGCTCCGGGCAAGAAAAGTCCTCGCCCCCACATGCGACTGCGCCCGCAGATTTTCTGGCGCAGATAAGCGCCCTGATAGACGCCAAATTGGCGTCATTCAGGAGGGAGCTCGCGCCGCGAACGGACTCGGCCCTGCGATCGGTGGCACCTGGGCCGTCCGTCCCCTCACAGTCTTCGGACAGGGTGGGGCGGAAGACGAAGAAGAAGAAGAAAGGTGGGAAAGCTGGGGCGGCTATAGCGGCCCAGACGGAGCCCGCTCGACCGCGAGCAGAATCGGGGCTACCCTCTGCCGCGCCTCCGCCCCAGGAGGCGTGGTCCCAGGTGGTTGGCCGCAAGGCTAAAAAGGCGGCTGCCAAGGCCACTGCGGCGGCGAATAATAAAAAAGGACGGGTGGTCCCGGCGGCCCCGAGGAAGACACCCCTGCCTCCGCGACCGCCACGCACAGCAGCGGTTACCATAACGGTTCCGTCTGGCGTGGACATTACTTACGCGCAGGCGATGGCCACTGCCAGGTCCAAGGTGGACCTGGCAGAAATTGGCATCGCCTCGCTGAGGCCGCGAAGGGCGGTGACTGGGGGGTTAATTTTGGAAGTCCCTGGCACCGATGGGGCCGCCAAGGCCACCGTCCTCGCCACAAAAGTGGCGGAAGCGCTGGCGGGCACCGGCGTAAAGGTCGCGCGTCCGGTCAAAAAAGCTGACCTTAGGGTGCGTGGCCTGGTCGATTCGACCACGCCGGCGGAGGTCGCTGCGGCTGTTGCCCGCGTGGGCGGGTGCAGCGAGGGGGACATCAATACCGGCGAAATCCGGTCTTCCCCCTCGGAATTGGGCACCCTCTGGGTCCGATGTCCTGCCGCGGCCGCTCGCAAGGTTGCTGTCGCGGGCCGGATAACCGTCGGCTGGACCCATGCAGCCGTGGAGGCCCTGAGTGCCCGGCCTCTGCAGTGTTACCGTTGCCTTGATGTTGGCCACACCAGTCAGCGGTGCACTTCTGCCGAGGATAGGTCCGACTGCTGCTATAGATGCGGCAGTCGGGACCATAAGGTGGCAGCCTGTACGGCCACGCCCAATTGTCCGCTTTGTGCGGGCGCGGGCAGGCCTTCTGGTCACCGCCTCGGCGGCCGGGCGTGTCCTGTCAGTGCGAGGCGAGGCAAGGTAGGCGGCCAAAGGTCGTCTGCCAGATTCAATAAAAAAGGGAAGGAAACCACGATGGCCAAGGCAGCGACCACCGTGGCCAGCAACGAAAAGGCGGCACCGCCTGATGCTACCGCCGCACCCGCGGGGGCGAATGGGGCCACTAAAGTCCCTGACGCCACCGCATCCGCGGCCGTGACGGCGATGGACACGGCTGTGTAATGGGGCCCCCGGGCCCGATAATACAAGTTAACCTCAACTGCTCGGCCAGAGCGCAGGATCTCCTGTTTCAATGCCTGGCCGAGCGGGGTGCCGGGTTGGCAGTCGTGGCGGAGCCGCACAGGGTCCCCAAACATCCACACTGGATGGGGGACTCGATTGGCTCCGCCGCGATTATTTGGGCTGGGAGGCCGGGGTCCCCGCCGTGCTCGCTTATCGAGCGCGGCCTGGGATACGTGGCCGTCGATTGGGGCGGCACCGCGATTGTGGCGATATACGCACCTCCAAGGTGGTCCCTCGAAGAGTTTGAGCAGTATCTGGACGGGGTAGGGAGATGCGTCTCCCGCTGCCATCCCCGTCCGGTGCTGGTCCTGGGGGACTTTAATGCCAAGGCCACGGCTTGGGGTTCCCCCGGGACTGATTCGAGGGGCCGGGAGGTGCTGGATTGGGCGGCGGGACTGGAGCTCCGTCTCCTGAACACGGGCTCGGTCCATACGTGCGTGCGGCATAACGGGGGGTCCATCGTTGACCTTTCGTGGGCAACGCCCCAGGCCGCGCGCCGTATTACGGGGTGGAGGGTGGCGGAAGGGGTCGAGACGTTGTCTGACCACAGATACATAGTTCTCGACCTCTCCGCCGCCCCACCATCGACACTCCGTCGTCGCCCCGCCGATGAAGGTTCGCCTCGACCGCGGTGGGCGCTGAAGCGCCTCGACCAGGACGCTCTGATGGCGGCGGCCCACGTCGTGGCCTGGCCAGCAACACCGGCCGGGCCAGTCGACGGGAATGGGGAGGCCCATTGGTTCCGTGGCGCAATGACGTCCATTTGCGACGTAGCCATGCCCCGGGCCAGGGTCTTCCCGAGGAAGGCGGTGTACTGGTGGTCGCGCGAAATAGCGGAATTACGCACCGAGTGCGTCCGCGCGCGACGCCAGTACGCTCGCGCCCGTCGACGACGTCGTACGGACGACGTGCTGGCTGCCCAACTGTACGGGCGATATCGGGAGAAGGTGGTCGCCCTGCAGCTGGCCATCAGGCGAGCGAAGGACCAGGCCTGGCGCGATCTCCTCGGCTCTCTGAACCGAGGTCCGTGGGGGCGCCCATACAAGATGGCATTGGAGCGATTACGTCCCTGGGCGCCACCCGTGACGGAGAGCCTGGATCCGGAGCTGCTCGGGCGGGTCGTGGACGCTTTATTCCCCGTTAGCGGGGAGGTGTCCCGGCCCGTCCCTGAGCCAGAGGAACATGAGTGGTCCCCGGATCTTGAGGTCGCGCCGGAGGAGATGGCCGGGGTCGTCAAACGGCTCCGGGGCAAGAATACCGCCCCGGGGCCGGACGGTATCCCCGGCCGGGTCTGGTTGCTCGCCGCGAGCGTCCTGGGGGAGAGGCTGAGGAGCCTCTACTCTGGGCTCCTGAGGTCGGGGACGTTCCCCGACCTATGGAGAGAAAGTCGGATGGTCCTCTTGAGGAAGGATGGGAGGCCGGGGGATTCTCCCTCCGCGTACCGGCCCATTTGTCTCCTGGATGAGGCGGGCAAGATCTTCGAGAAGATCATTGTTGCCCGCCTCTCCAGACACCTGTCCCGCGACGGCCCCGATCTGGCGGACTGCCAGTTTGGCTTCCGGGAGGGGCGATCGACGGTCGACGCTATCGAGCGTCTCAAGTCCCTCTCGGACAATGCCGTGGCAAGGGGCGGGGTGTGCTTGGCGGTGTCCATTGACATCGTCAATGCGTTCAACACCCTGCCCTGGTCCGCCATTAGGGAGGCCCTCGTCGATCACCGGGTGCCTCCCTATCTGAGGCGGGTGATCGGAGCCTACCTGCGGGACAGGTGGGTCGAATACCCGGGCCGGTACGGGATGATACGGAGGGAAGTGGACCGCGGGGTCCCGCAGGGGTCCGTTTTAGGACCGCTCCTGTGGGACCTGGGTTACAACGCGGTCCTGGAAAAGGCCTCCCTGCCCGACGGTGCCACCCTCGTCTGCTACGCGGACGACACGTTGGTGGTCGCCGTCGGGAGTACCTTCGAGAGGACCATCCGACGAGCAGAGGTTGCGGTGGCAGCCGTCGTTGCGAGGATCCGCGATCTGGGGCTGAAAATAGCCCCGGAGAAGGCCGAGGCTGTCTGGTTTCACGGACGGCCTCGGTCTCGGCCACCGGCCAGATCGTGGATCCGGGTTGGAGAAGCCTGCGTAGAGGTGAAGTCCGAGTTGAAATATCTCGGACTGATCCTCGACAGCCGCTGGAGCTTCGATGCGCATCTCGACCGTCTCGTCCCCCGAGTCGAAAAGGCGGCGGCCTCTTTGGGCCGCCTGCTGCCCAACCTCGGGGGACCGGGAGATTTGGTGCGCCGCCTATACCTGGGCGTGGTGCGGTCTATGGCCTTATACGGTGCCCCAATATGGGCGCCGTACGTGATGACCAGCCGGCGCAACACGCTGTTCTTGCGCCGGCTGCAGAGGCGGATGGCCATCCGCCTTATAAGAGGTTACCGCACCACGTCTACCGTGGCGGCGCTTGCTCTGGCGGGAGAACTTCCCTTCGAGCTTCAGGCGGCGGTGCGCGCCTATGTTTATAGGCGCACAAGCATCGCCAGCCGTGCTCGAGGGGCCCTGCCGGAGCGAGAGATGGTCGAGGGCTTCGAGCTCCAGGCCCGGCGACTAGCGCTCGCCAGATGGCGTGCCGAGCTTTGCTCCCACGCCGGCGAGCGCGTCCCCGGGGCTCTCCTGCCGCACTTCACCTCGTGGCGGGAGAGACGGCATGGCAGGCTCTCCTACCGAGCGACGCAGGTGTTCACCGGGCATGGCTGCTTCGGTGTCTACCTGTGTCGCATCGGGCGGGAAGCGACGACGGTGTGCCACCATTGTGGCGCGGAGGAAGACTCGGCGCAGCACACGCTGGAGGAATGTCCCGCCTTTTCAGCGCTGCGCCGAGTCCTAAAACGGGAAGTCGGCCACGACCTCGCACTCTCCGGCCTAGTTGGGGCCATGCTGGAGAGCCCGGGGAAGTGGGCGGCAGCAATCTCTTTCTGCGAGGAGGTTATGTCGCGGAAGGAGGCTGCCGAGCGGGATCGGGAGCTAACTGATCCCGCCCGACGTGCCCGGGGACGGCGTGCGCGCCCACGCCGAGAAACCCCGGGCAGCTGAGAGTAGGCGGGCGGCGGGTGTACCAGTACATGCTGGTTTCATTGCCCGCCGCCCGCCAACAGAGGAGGACCTGCCCTGTTGTGAGTGGGGGATGGCGATTCGCCTGAAGGAGGCGAGGACTAATTGTAGTCCTCCTCCAACATACTCGTCGTCCCCCTGGCGGCCGCTGTGATCAGGGCGGGGGCCCTGGTCACTTATCGCGCGGTCGCCGTGTCGGGGCGGTGCGGGGTGCGACCCCTCGCGCCGCCGAATTTAAATTTAAATTTAAATGGATTCTAGGGGGAGGATTTATCTCCCCCCGGGACGCGGCCGGCCATCGTTACCATCTTGATGGCCGGCCAGGCGAGGGGGAGCCGCGGTAGTGTTCTTCAAGAGTTCCCGTGGCTCCCCCGTTGAATCGCCAGCGATCGGTCCTGCGTCCTCAGGTCGCCGTGGAGGTTTTAGTGGGTCAAACCCCACACTACCCTCGTCCCGCTCCCCCGGGCGGGGCGGGGGTGTCTGGCGAGCAGATTTCCTCCACGTAAAATAAAAAAAAAAAAAAAAAAAAAAAAAAAAGGTTCCCCCCCGTGTCCGCTACCTTGTCGTGGTGGGGGGGCTTCGTGCCCTAATGATCCTCAAGGCTGTGCCGGCGGGGAATTTATTCCCTGGCAGGTTCTACCATGCCGGAGTGGCTTGAGGTGAGGGGCCAACTAAAGTCGGACACATACCGTAAACCTGTGGTCATGTTTTACAGGAACGGGGGTCTTGCCTTAACCGGCCGGGCCGCGAGGATGACAACCTCTCTAAAAAATCCCTAGCCCCAAACAGTGTTACGCGGTGATGAGGGTGTAGCTGGAGTAAGCGCCAGCTATGGTTGGTGGGTGCACCAATCTTTAGCGGACAACCCCGGGGTACCTGGCGACCCCCGGGTGTATTAGCCTTCCCCGGGTATGGCGGCTCTGCCCGGGGTGACCTTTCTTTCCGACCACACTCGTGGGACCAATTATGGATTCTTTTAAACAAATAACCGGGGAGGGGGGAAACGAGCGTGAGGTGGAGGTGCGCGGGCCTATCGTGCGCCTCAAAAGATGCACAGAGCCGGTGTCGCGGAGGCATTCGGCGACACGCGGCAAAAAGAGGACCGCAGCGGGCCTTGGTGAGTGCGATGAGGGGGAGGAGTCAGATTTCTCTGTCTCCTCCCACCACTCATCGCAGAGTGTCCCGGGCTCGTCGTCAGCGAGGAAAAGAGGACGGCCGCCGACGACCGGCGAATATGTTGGCCTCGCAGAGGCCAAACTTAGGCTGGCCGAGGCTTCGCAGCTGGAGGCCGAGGCAAGGGAGGTGGCGGCGATATTCGACCCGGGAGCCCCCGTGCCGAGACCATCGCGGTCGAGCGTCCCGCTCCCGGACGAGACGGATATAGCGGAAAATTTCCGCAACCGTCCAACGCGGGATGTCGCGGCCGCTATATTGGAGAGCCTGGATGAAGTGGCCAGGATCTCCGGCGTGTCAAAGGGGCTGAAGGGCAATTTGGCCCGCGCCCTAAGGGTGGCCGCCTTAAACGGCAGGGTGGGGGTGTCCGAGCTTGCGGTTAGGTCAGCTACCGACGCCACGCGTGCCCTGGAGGCAGAGAATGCCGTCCTCAGGGGGCAAATGACGGAGCTGCGGGCGGAGGTGGCTCGGCTCCGGCAGGTGGTGGAGGCGAGTACGGCTGCTGCCGCAATGCCTCCGCCGCCGCGCCCGGGAGAGGGCTCAGTATCGCCGCCGATCGTCGCCGCCCGGGACTGCCAACGCTCCGGGCAAGAAAAGTCCTCGCCCCCACATGCGACTGCGCCCGCAGATTTTCTGGCGCAGATAAGCGCCCTGATAGACGCCAAATTGGCGTCATTCAGGAGGGAGCTCGCGCCGCGAACGGACTCGGCCCTGCGATCGGTGGCACCTGGGCCGTCCGTCCCCTCACAGTCTTCGGACAGGGTGGGGCGGAAGACGAAGAAGAAGAAGAAAGGTGGGAAAGCTGGGGCGGCTATAGCGGCCCAGACGGAGCCCGCTCGACCGCGAGCAGAATCGGCGCTACCCTCTGCCGCGCATCCGCCCCAGGAGGCGTGGTCCCAGGTGGTTGGCCGCAAGGCTAAAAAGGCGGCTGCCAAGGCCACTGCGGCGGCGAATAATAAAAAAGGACGGGTGGTCCCGGCGGCCCCCAGGAAGACACCCCTGCCTCCGCGACCGCCACGCACAGCAGCGGTTACCATAACGGTTCCGTCTGGCGTGGACATTACTTACGCGCAGGCGATGGCCACTGCCAGGTCCAAGGTGGACCTGGCAGAAATTGGCATCGCCTCGCTGAGGCCGCGAAGGGCGGTGACTGGGGGGTTAATTTTGGAAGTCCCTGGCACCGATGGGGCCGCCAAGGCCACCGTCCTCGCCACAAAAGTGGCGGAAGCGCTGGCAGGCACCGGCGTAAAGGTCGCGCGTCCGGCCAAAAAAGCTGACATTAGGGTGCGCGGCCTGGTCGATTCGACCACGCCGGCGGAGGTCGCTGCGGCTGTTGCCCGCGTGGGCGGGTGCAGCGAGGGGGACATCAATACCGGCGAAATCCGGTCTTCCCCCTCGGGATTGGGCACCCTCTGGGTCCGATGTCCTGCCGCGGCCGCTCGCAAGGTTGCTGTCGCGGGCCGGATAACTGTCGGCTGGACCCAGGCAACCGTGGAGGCCCTGAGTGCCCGGCCTCTGCAGTGTTACCGCTGTCTTGGTGTTGGCCACACCAGTCAGCGGTGCACTTCTGCCGAGGATAGGTCCGACTGCTGCTATAGATGCGGCAGTCGGGACCATAAGGCGGTAGCCTGTACGGCCACGTCCAATTGCCCGCTTTGTGCGGGCGCGGGCAAGCCGTCTGGTCACCGCCTCGGCAGCCGGGCATGTCCTGCCAGTGTGGGGCGAGGCAAGGTGGGCGGCCAAAGGCCGTCTGCCAGACTTAATAAAAAAGGGAAGGTAACCACGATGGCCAAGGCAGCGACCACCGTGGCCAGCAACGGAAAGGCAGCATCGCCTGATGCTACCGCCGCGCCCGCGGGGGCGGATGGGGCCATTAAAGTCCCAGACGCCACCGCATCCGCGGCCGTGACGGCGATGGACACGGCTGTGTAATGGGGCCCCCGGGCCCGATAATACAAGTTAACCTCAACTGCTCGGCCAGAGCGCAGGATCTCCTGTTTCAATGCATGGCCGAGCGGGGTGCCGCGTTGGCAGTCGTGGCGGAGCCGCACAGGGTCCCCAAACATCCACACTGGATGGGGGACTCGATTGGCTCCGCCGCGGTTATTTGGGCTGGGAGGCCGGGGTCCCCGCCGTGCTCGGTTATCGAGCGCGGCCTGGGATACGTGGCCGTTGATTGGGGCGGCACCGCGGTTGTGGCGATATACGCACCTCCAAGGTGGTCCCTCGAAGAGTTTGAGCAGTATCTGGACGGGGTAGGGAGATGCGTCTCCCGCTGCCATCCCCGTCCGGTGCTGGTCCTGGGGGACTTCAATGCCAAGGCCACGGCTTGGGGTTCCCCCGGGACTGACTCGAGGGGCCGGGAGGTTCTGGATTGGGCGGCGGGACTGGAGCTCCGTCTCCTGAACACGGGCTCGGTCCATACGTGCGTGCGGCATAACGGGGGGTCCATCGTTGACCTTTCGTGGGCAACGCCCCCGGCCGCGCGCCGTATTACGGGGTGGAGGGTGGCGGAAGGGGTCGAGACGTTGTCTGACCACAGATACATAGTTCTCGACCTCTCCGCCGCCCCACCATCGACACCCCGTCGTCGCACCGCCGATGAAGGTTCGCCTCAGCCGCGGTGGGCGCTGAAGCGCCTCGACCAGGACGCTCTGATGGCGGCAGCCCACGTCGTGGCCTGGCCGGCAACATCGACCGGGCCAGTCGACGGGAATGGGGAGGCCCATTGGTTCCGGGGCGCAATGACGTCGGTTTGCGACGTCGCCATGCCACGGGCTAGGGTCTTCCCGAGGAAGGCAGTGTACTGGTGGTCGCGCGAAATAGCGGAATTACGCACCGAGTGCGTCCGCGCGCGACGCCAGTACGCTCGCGCCCGTCGACGACGACGAACGGACGACGTGCTGGCTGCCCAGCTGTACGGGCTATATCGGGAGAAGGTGGTCGCCCTGCAGCTGGCCATCAGGCGGGCAAAGGACCAGGCCTGGCGCGATCTCCTCGGCTCTCTGAACCGAGATCCGTGGGGGCGCCCATACAAGATGGCATTGGGACGATTACGTCCCTGGGCGCCCCCCGTGACGGAGAGCCTGGATCCGGGGCTGCTCGGGCGGGTCGTGGACGCTTTATTCCCCGTTAGCGGGGAGGCGTCCCGGCCCGTCCCTGAGCCAGAGGAACATGAGTGGTCCCCGGATCTTGAGGTTGCGCCGGAGGAGATGGCCGGGGTCGTCAAATGGCTCCGGGGCAAGAATACAGCCCCGGGGCCGGACGGTATCCCCGGCCGGGTCTGGTTGCTCGCCGCGAGCGTCCTGGGGGAGAGGCTGAGGAGCCTCTACTCTGGGCTCCTGAGGTCGGGGACGTTCCCCGACCTATGGAGAGAAAGTCGGATGGTCCTCTTGAGGAAGGATGGGAGGCCGGGGGATTCTCCCTCCGCGTACCGGCCCATTTGTCTCCTGGATGAGGCGGGCAAGATCTTCGAGAAGATCATTGTTGCCCGCCTCTCCAGGCACCTGTCCCGCGACGGCCCCGATCTGGCGGACTGCCAGTTTGGCTTCCGGGAGGGGCGATCGACGGTCGACGCAATCGACCGCCTCAAGTCCCTCTCGGACAATGCCGTGGCAAGGGGCGGGGTGTGCTTGGCGGTGTCCATTGACATCGTCAATGCGTTCAACACCCTGCCCTGGTCCGCCATTAGGGAGGCCCTCGTCGATCACCAGGTGCCTCCCTATCTGAGGCGGGTGATCGGGGCCTACCTGCGGGACAGGTGGGTTGAATACCCGGGCCGGTGCGGGATGATACGGAGGGAAGTGGACCGCGGGGTCCCGCAGGGGTCCGTTTTAGGACCGCTCCTGTGGGACCTGGGTTACAACGCGGTCCTGGAAAAGGCCTCCCTGCCCGACGGTGCCACCCTCGTCTGCTACGCGGACGACACGTTGGTGGTCGCCGTCGGGAGTACCTTCGAGAGGGCCATCCGACGAGCAGAGGTTGCGGTGGCAGCCGTCGTCGCGAGGATCCGCGATCTGGGGCTGAAAATAGCCCCGGAGAAGGCCGAGGCTGTCTGGTTTCACGGACGGCCTCGGTCTCGGCCACCGGCCAGATCGTGGATCCGGGTTGGAGAAGCCTGCGTAGAGGTGAAGTCCGAGTTGAAATATCTCGGACTGATCCTCGACAGCCGCTGGAGCTTCGATGCGCATCTCGACCGTCTCGTCCCCCGAGTCGAAAAGGCGGCGGCCTCTTTGGGCCGCCTGCTGCCCAACCTCGGGGGACCGGGAGATTTGGTGCGCCGCCTATACCTGGGCGTGGTGCGGTCTATGGCCTTATACGGTGCCCCAATATGGGCGCCGTACGTGATGTCCAGCCGACGCAACACGCTGTTGTTGCGCCGACTGCAGAGGCGGATGGCCATCCGCCTCATAAGAGGTTACCGCACCACGTCTACCGTGGCGGCGCTTGCTCTGGCGGGAGAACTTCCCTTCGAGCTTCAGGCGGCGGTGCGCGCCTATGTTTATGGGCGCACAAGCATCGCCAGCCGTGCTCGAGGGGCCCCGCCGGAGCGAGAGGCGGTCGAGGGCTTCGAGCTCCAGGCCCGGAGACTAGCGCTCGCCAGATGGCGTGCCGAGCTTTGCTCCCACGCCGGCGAGCGCGTCCCCGGGGCTCTCCTGCCGCACTTCACCTCGTGGCGGGAGAGACGGCATGGCAGGCTCTCCTACCGAGCGACGCAGGTGTTCACCGGGCATGGCTGCTTCGGTGTCTACCTGTGTCGCATCGGGCGGGAAGCGACGACGGTGTGCCACCATTGTGGCGCGGAGGAAGACTCGGCGCAGCACACGCTGGAGGAATGTCCCGCCTTTTCAGCGCTGCGCCGAGTCCTAAAACGGGAAGTCGGCCACGACCTCGCACTCTCCAGCCTAGTTGGGGCCATGCTGGAGGGCCCGGGGAAGTGGGCGGCAGCAATCTCTTTCTGCGAGGAGGTTATGTCGCGGAAGGAGGCTGCCGAGCGGGATCGGGAGCTTACAGATCCCGCCCGACGTGCCCGGGGAAGGCGTGCGCGCACACGCCGAGAAACCCCGGGCAGCTGAGAGTAGGCGGGCGGCGGGTGTACCAGAACATGCTGGTTTCATTGCCCGCCGCCCGCCAACAGAGGAGGACCTCCACTGTTGGGAGTGGGGGATGACGAGTCGTCTGAGGGAGGCGAGTGTTAACTGTGATCCTCCTCCGATATACTCGTCGTCCCCCCGGCGGCCGCTGTGATCAGGGCGGGGGCCCTGGTCACGTATCGCGCGGTCGCCGTGTCGGGGCGGTTCGGGGTGCGACCCCTCGCGCCGCCGAATTTAAATGGATTTTAGGGGGGAGGATTTATTTTATTTCCCCCCGGGACGCGGCCGGCCATCGTTACCATCTTGATGGCCGGCCAGGCGAGGGGGAGCCGCGGTAGTGTTCTTCAAGAGTTCCCGTGGCTCCCCCGTTGAATCGCCAGCGATCGGTCCTGCGTCCTCAGGTCGCCGTGGAGGTTTTAGTGGGTCAAACCCCACACTACCCTCGTCCCGCTCCCTCGGGCGGGGCGGGGGTGTCTGGCGAGCAGATTTCCTCCACGTAAAATAAAAAAAAAAAAAAAAAAAAAAAAAAAAAAGGTTATGTCAAGGTTATGTCAAGGTTCCCCCCCGAGTCCGCTACCTTGTCGTGGTGGGGGGGCTTCGTGCCCTAATGATCCTCAAGGCTGTGCCGGCGGGGAATTTATTCCCTGGCAGGTTCTACCATGCCGGAGTGGCTTGAGGTGAGGGGCCAACTAAAGTCGGACACATACCGTAAACCTGTGGTCATGTTTTACAGGAACGGGGGTCTTGCCTTAACCGGCCGGGCCGCGAGGATGACAACCTCTCTAAAAAATCCCTAGCCCCAAGCAGTGTTGCGCGGTGATGAGGGTGTAGCTGGAGTAAGCGCCAGCTATGGTTGGTGGGTGCACCAATCTTTAGCGGACAACCCTGGGGTACCTGGCGACCCCCGGGTGTATTAGCCTTCCCCGGGTATGGCGGCTCTGCCCGGGGTGACCTTCTTTCCGACCACACTCGTGGGACCAATTATGGATTCTTTTAAACAAATAACCGGGGAGGGGGGAAACGAGCGTGAGGGGGAGGTGCGCGGGCCTATCGTGCGCCTCAAAAGATGTATAGAGCCGGTGTCGCGGAGGCATTCGGCAACACGCGGCAAAAAGAGGACCGCAGCGGGCCTTGGTGAGTGCGATGAGGGGGAGGAGTCAGATTTCTCTGTCTCCTCCCACCACTCATCGCAGAGTGTCCCGGGCTCTTCGTCGGCGAGGAAGAGAGGACGGCCGCCGACGACCGGCGAATATGTTGGCCTCGCAGAGGCCAAACTTAGGCTGGCCGAGGCCTCGCAGTTGGAGGCCGAGGCAAGGGAGGTGGCGGCGATATTCGACCCGGGTGCCCCCGTGCCGAGACCATCGCGGTCGAGCGTCCCGCTCCCGGACGAGACGGATATCGCGGAAAATTTCCGCAACCGTCCGACGCGGGATGTCGCGGCTGCTATATTGGAGAGCCTGGATGAGGTGGCCAGGATCTCCGGCGTGTCAAAGGGGCTGAAGGGCAACTTGGCCCGCGCCCTGAGGGTGGCCGCCTTAAACGGCAGGGTGGGGGTATCCGAGCTGGCAGTGAGGTCGGCTACCGACGCCACGCGTGTCCTGGAGGCCGAGAATGCCGTCCTCAGGGGGCAAATGACGGAGCTGCAGGCGGAGGTGGCCCGGCTCCGGCAGGTGGTGGAGGCGAGAACGGCTGCTGCCGCAATGCCTCCGCCGCCACGCCCGGGAGAGGGCTCAGTATCGCCGCCGTTCGTCGGCGCCCGGGATTGCCATCGCTCCGGGCAAGAAAAGTCCTCGCCACAACCTGCGGCTGCGCCCGCAGATTTTCTGGCGCAAATAGGCGCCCTGATAGACGCCAAATTGGCGTCATTCAGGAGGGAGCTCGCGCCGCGAACGGACTCGGCCCTGCGATCGGTGGCACCTGGGCCGTCCGTCCCCTCACAGTCTTCGGACAGGGTGGGGCGGAGGGCGAAGAAGAAAAAGAAAGGTGGGAAATCTGGGGCGGCTAAAGCGGTCCAGACGGAGACCGCTCGACCTCGAGCAGAATTGGCGCCACGCTCCGCCGCGCCTCCACCCCAGGAGGCGTGGTCCCAGGTGGTTGGCCGGAAGGCCAAAAAGGCGGCTGCCAAGGCCACTGCGGCCTCGAATAGAAAAGGACGGGTGGTCCCGGCGGCCCCCAGGAAGACACCCCTGCCTCCTCGACCGCCACGCACAGCAGCGGTTACCATAACGGTTCCGTCTGGCGTGGACATTACTTACGCGCAGGCGATGGCCACTGCCAGGTCCAAGGTTGACCTGGCAGAAATTGGCATCGCCTCGCTGAGGCCGCGAAGGGCGGTGACTGGGGGGTTAATTTTGGAGGTCCCTGGCACCGATGGGGCCGCCAAGGCCACCGTCCTCGCCACAAAAGTGGCGGAAGCGCTGGCAGGCACCGGCGTAAAGGTCGCGCGTCCGGTCAAAAAAGCTGACCTTAGGGTGCGCGGCCTGGTCGATTCGACCACGCCGGCGGAGGTCGCTGCGGCTGTTGCCCGCGTGGGCGGGTGCAGCGAGGGGGACATCAATACCGGCGAAATTCGGTCTTCCCCCTCGGGATTGGGCACCCTCTGGCTCCAATGTCCTGCCGCGGCCGCTCGCAAGGTTGCTGTCGCGGGCCGGATAACTGTCGGCTGGACCCAGGCAGCCGTGGAGGCCCTGAGTGCCCGGCCTCTGCAGTGTTACCGTTGCCTTGATGTTGGCCACACCAGTCAGCGGTGCACTTCTGCCGAGGATAGGTCCGACTGCTGCTATAGATGCGGCAGTCGGGACCATAAGGTGGCAGCCTGTACGGCCACGCCCAATTGTCCGCTTTGTGCGGGCGCGGGCAAGCCGTCTGGCCACCGACTCGGCAGCCGGGCATGTCCTGCCAGTGTGAGGCGAGGCAAGGCAGGCGGCCAAAGGCCGTCTGCCAGACTTTATAAGAAAGGGAAGGTAACCACGATGGCCAAGGCAGCGACCACCGTGGTCAGCAACGGAAAGGCAGCATCGCCTGATGCTGCCGCCGCGCCCGCGGGGGCGGATGGGGCCATTAAAGTCCCAGACGCCACCGCATCCGCGGCCGTGACGGCGATGGACACGGCTGTGTAATGGGGCCCCCGGGCCCGATAATACAAGTTAACCTCAACTGCTCGGCCAGAGCGCAGGATCTCCTGTTTCAATGCATGGCCGAGCGGGGTGCCGGGTTGGCAGTCGTGGCGGAGCCGCACAGGGTCCCCAAACATCCACACTGGATGGGGGACTCGATTGGCTCCGCCGCGATTATTTGGGCTGGGAGGCCGGGGTCCCCGCCGTGCTCGCTTATCGAGCGCGGCCTGGGATACGTGGCCGTTGATTGGGGCGGCACCGCGGTTGTGGCGATATACGCACCTCCAAGGTGGTCCCTCGAAGAGTTTGAGCAGTATCTGGACGGGGTAGGGAGATGCGTCTCCCGCTGCCATCCCCGTCCTGTGCTGGTCCTGGGGGACTTCAATGCCAAGGCCACGGCTTGGGGTTCCCCCGGGACTGACTCGAGGGGCCGGGAGGTGCTGGATTGGGCGGCGGGACTGGAGCTCCGTCTCCTGAACACGGGCTCGGTCCATACGTGCGTGCGGCATAACGGGGGGTCCATCGTTGACCTTTCGTGGGCAACGCCCCAGGCCGCGCGTCGTATTACGTTGTGGAGGGTGGCGGAAGGGGTCGAGACGTTGTCTGACCACAGATACATAGTTCTCGACCTCTCCGCCGCCCCACCATCGACACCCCGTCGTCGCCCCGCCGATGAAGGTTCGCCTCAGCCGCGGTGGGCGCTGAAGCGCCTCGACCAGGACGCTCTGATGGCGGCAGCCCACGTCGTGGCCTGGCCAGCAACACCGGCCGGGCCAGTCGACGGGAATGGGGAGGCCCATTGGTTCCGGGGCGCAATGACGTCGGTTTGCGACGTCGCCATGCCCCGGGCCAGGGTCTTCCCGAGGAAGGCGGTGTACTGGTGGTCGCGCGCGATAGCGGAATTACGCACCGAGTGCGTCCGCGCGCGGCGCAAGTACGCTCGCGCCCGTAGACGACGACGTACGGACGACGTGCTGGCTGCCCAACTGTACGGGCGATATCGGGAGATGGTGGTCGCCCTGCAGCTGGCCATCAGGCGAGCGAAGGACCAGGCCTGGCGCGATCTCCTCGGATCTCTGAACCGAGATCCGTGGGGGCGCCCATACAAGATGGCATTGGGACGATTACGTCCCTGGGCGCCCCCCGTGACGGAGAGCCTGGATCCGGGGCTGCTCGGGCGGGTCGTGGACGCTTTATTCCCCGTTAGCGGGGAGGCGTCCCGGCTCGTCCCTGAGCCAGAGGAACATGAGTGGTCCCCGGATCTTGAGGTCGCGCCGGAGGAGATGGCCGGGGTCGTCAAATGGCTCCGGGGCAAGAATACCGCCCCGGGGCCGGACGGTATCCCCGGCCGGGTCTGGTTGCTCGCCGCGAGCGTCCTGGGGGAGAGGCTGAGGAGCCTCTACTCTGGGCTCCTGAGGTCGGGGACGTTCCCCGACCTATGGAGAGAAAGTCGGATGGTCCTCTTTCTTGAGGAAGGATGGGAGGCCGGGGATTCTCCCTCCGCGTACCGGCCCATTTGTCTCCTGGATGAGGCGGGCAAGATCTTCGAGAAGATCATTGTTGCCCGCCTCTCCAGACACCTGTCCCGCGACGGCCCAGATCTGGCGGACTGCCAGTTTGGCTTCCGGGAGGGGCGATCGACGGTCGATGCTATCGACCGTGTCAAGTCCCTCGCGGACAATGCCGTGGCAAGGGGCGGGGTGTGCTTGGCGGTGTCCATTGACATCGTCAATGCGTTCAACACCCTGCCCTGGTCCGCCATTAGGGGGCCCTCGTTGATCACCAGGTGCCTCCCTATCTGAGGCGGGTGATCGGGGCCTACCTGCGGGATAGGTGGGTCGAATACCCGGGCCGGTACGGGATGATACGGAGGGAAGTGGACCGCGGGGTCCCGCAGGGGTCCGTTTTAGGACCGCTCCTGTGGGACCTGGGTTACAACGCGGTCCTGGAGAAGGCCTCCCTGCCCGACGGTGCCACCCTCGTCTGCTACGCGGACGACACGTTGGTGGTCGCCGTCGGGAGTACCTTCGAGAGGACCATCCGACGAGCAGAGGTTGCGGTGGCAGCCGTCGTCGCGAGGATCCGCGATCTGGGGCTGAAAATAGCCCCGGAGAGGGCGAGGCTGTCTGGTTCCACGGACGGCCTCGGTCTCGGCCACCGGCCAGATCGTGGATCCGGGTTGGAGAAGCCTGCGTCGAGGTGAAGTCCGCGTTGAAATATCTCGGACTGATACTCGACAGCCGCTGGAGCTTCGATGCGCATCTCGACCGTCTCGTCCCCCGAGTCGAAAAGGCGGCGGCCTCTTTGGGCCGCCTGCTGCCCAACCTCGGGGGACCGGGAGATTTGGTGCGCCGCCTATACCTGGGCGTGGTGCGGTCTATGGCCTTATACGGTGCCCCAATCTGGGCGCCGTACGTGATGACCAGCCGGCGCAACACGCTGTTGTTGCGCCGGCTGCAGAGGCGGATGGCCATCCGCCTCATAAGAGGTTACCGCACCACGTCTACCGTGGCGGCGCTTGCTCTGGCGGGAGAACTTCCCTTCGAGCTTCAAGCGGCGGTGCGCGCCTATGTTTATAGGCGCACTAGCATCGCCAGCCGTGCTCGAGGGGCCCCGCCGGAGCGTGAGACGGCCGAGGGCTTCGAGCTCAGGCCCGGAGACTAGCGCTCGCCAGATGGCGTGCCGAGCTTTGCTCCCACGCCGGCGAGCGCGTCCCCGGGGCTCTCCTGCCGCACTTCACCTCGTGGCGGGAGAGACGGCATGGCAGGCTCTCCTACCGAGCGACGCAGGTGTTCACCGGGCATGGCTGCTTCGGTGTCTACCTGTGTCGCATCGGGCGGGAAGCGACGACGGTGTGCCACCATTGTGGCGCGGAGGAAGACTCGGCGCAGCACACGCTGGAGGAATGTCCCGCCTTTTCAGCGCTGCGCCGAGTCCTAAAACGAGAAGTCGGCCACGACCTCGCACTCTCCAGCCTAGTTGGGGCCATGCTGGAGAGCCCGGGGAAGTGGGCGGCAGCAATCTCTTTCTGCGAGGAGGTTATGTCGCGGAAGGAGGCTGCCGAGCGGGATCGGGAGCTTACAGATCCCGCCCGACGTGCCCGGGGACGGCGTGCGCGCCCACGCCGAGAAACCCCGGGCAGCTGAGAGTAGGCGGGCGGCGGGTGTACCAGACTATGCTGGTTTCATTGCCCGCCGCCCGCCAACAGAGGAGGACGTCCACTGTTGGGAATGGGGGATGACGAGTCGCCTGAGGAGGCGTGGGTTAACTGTGATCCTCCTCCAATATACTCGTCGTCCCCCCGGCGGCCGCTGTGATCAGGGCGGGGGCCCTGGTCACCTGTTGCGCGGTCGCCGAGTCGGGGCGGTGCGGGGTGCGACCCCTCGCGCCGCCGAATTTAAATGGATTTTAAATGGATTTTAGGGGGGAGGATTTATCTCCCCCCGGGACGCGGCCGGCCATCGTTACCATCTTGATGGCCGGCCAGGCGAGGGGGAGCCGCGGTAGTGTTCTTCAAGAGTTCCCGTGGCTCCCCCGTTGAATCGCCAGCGATCGGTCCTGCGTCCTCAGGTCGCCGTGGAGGTTTTAGTGGGTCAAACCCCACACTACCCTCGTCCCGCTCCCTCGGGCGGGGCGGGGGTGTCTGGCGAGCAGATTTCCTCCACGTAAAATAAAAAAAAAAAAAAAAAAAAAAAAAAAAAGGTTATGTCAAGGTTATGTCAAGGTTCCCCCCGAGTCCGCTACCTTGTCGTGGTGGGGGGGCTTCGTGCCCTAATGATCCTCAAGGCTGTGCCGGCGGGGAATTTATTCCCTGGCAGGTTCTACCATGCCGGAGTGGCTTGAGGTGAGGGGCCAACTAAAGTCGGACACATACCGTAAACCTGTGGTCATGTTTTACAGGAACGGGGGTCTTGCCTTAACCGGCCGGGCCGCGAGGATGACAACCTCTCTAAAAAATCCCTAGCCCCAAGCAGTGTTGCGCGGTGATGAGGGTGTAGCTGGAGTAAGCGCCAGCTATGGTTGGTGGGTGCACCAATCTTTAGCGGACAACCCCGGGGTACCTGGCGACCCCCGGGTGTATTAGCCTTCCCCGGGTATGGCGGCTCTGCCCGGGGTGACCTTCTTTCCGACCACACTCGTGGGACCAATTATGGATTCTTTTAAACAAATAACCGGGGAGGGGGGAAACGAGCGTGAGGGGGAGGTGCGCGGGCCTATCGTGCGCCTCAAAAGATGTATAGAGCCGGTGTCGCGGAGGCATTCGGCAACACGCGGCAAAAAGAGGACCGCAGCGGGCCTTGGTGAGTGCGATGAGGGGGAGGAGTCAGATTTCTCTGTCTCCTCCCACCACTCATCGCAGAGTGTCCCGGGCTCTTCGTCGGCGAGGAAGAGAGGACGGCCGCCGACGACCGGCGAATATGTTGGCCTCGCAGAGGCCAAACTTAGGCTGGCCGAGGCCTCGCAGTTGGAGGCCGAGGCAAGGGAGGTGGCGGCGATATTCGACCCGGGTGCCCCCGTGCCGAGACCATCGCGGTCGAGCGTCCCGCTCCCGGACGAGACGGATATCGCGGAAAATTTCCGCAACCGTCCGACGCGGGATGTCGCGGCTGCTATATTGGAGAGCCTGGATGAGGTGGCCAGGATCTCCGGCGTGTCAAAGGGGCTGAAGGGCAACTTGGCCCGCGCCCTGAGGGTGGCCGCCTTAAACGGCAGGGTGGGGGTATCCGAGCTGGCAGTGAGGTCGGCTACCGACGCCACGCGTGTCCTGGAGGCCGAGAATGCCGTCCTCAGGGGGCAAATGACGGAGCTGCAGGCGGAGGTGGCCCGGCTCCGGCAGGTGGTGGAGGCGAGAACGGCTGCTGCCGCAATGCCTCCGCCGCCACGCCCGGGAGAGGGCTCAGTATCGCCGCCGTTCGTCGGCGCCCGGGATTGCCATCGCTCCGGGCAAGAAAAGTCCTCGCCACAACCTGCGGCTGCGCCCGCAGATTTTCTGGCGCAAATAGGCGCCCTGATAGACGCCAAATTGGCGTCATTCAGGAGGGAGCTCGCGCCGCGAACGGACTCGGCCCTGCGATCGGTGGCACCTGGGCCGTCCGTCCCCTCACAGTCTTCGGACAGGGTGGGGCGGAGGGCGAAGAAGAAAAAGAAAGGTGGGAAATCTGGGGCGGCTAAAGCGGTCCAGACGGAGACCGCTCGACCTCGAGCAGAATTGGCGCCACGCTCCGCCGCGCCTCCACCCCAGGAGGCGTGGTCCCAGGTGGTTGGCCGGAAGGCCAAAAAGGCGGCTGCCAAGGCCACTGCGGCCTCGAATAGAAAAGGACGGGTGGTCCCGGCGGCCCCCAGGAAGACACCCCTGCCTCCTCGACCGCCACGCACAGCAGCGGTTACCATAACGGTTCCGTCTGGCGTGGACATTACTTACGCGCAGGCGATGGCCACTGCCAGGTCCAAGGTTGACCTGGCAGAAATTGGCATCGCCTCGCTGAGGCCGCGAAGGGCGGTGACTGGGGGGTTAATTTTGGAGGTCCCTGGCACCGATGGGGCCGCCAAGGCCACCGTCCTCGCCACAAAAGTGGCGGAAGCGCTGGCAGGCACCGGCGTAAAGGTCGCGCGTCCGGTCAAAAAAGCTGACCTTAGGGTGCGCGGCCTGGTCGATTCGACCACGCCGGCGGAGGTCGCTGCGGCTGTTGCCCGCGTGGGCGGGTGCAGCGAGGGGGACATCAATACCGGCGAAATTCGGTCTTCCCCCTCGGGATTGGGCACCCTCTGGCTCCAATGTCCTGCCGCGGCCGCTCGCAAGGTTGCTGTCGCGGGCCGGATAACTGTCGGCTGGACCCAGGCAGCCGTGGAGGCCCTGAGTGCCCGGCCTCTGCAGTGTTACCGTTGCCTTGATGTTGGCCACACCAGTCAGCGGTGCACTTCTGCCGAGGATAGGTCCGACTGCTGCTATAGATGCGGCAGTCGGGACCATAAGGTGGCAGCCTGTACGGCCACGCCCAATTGTCCGCTTTGTGCGGGCGCGGGCAAGCCGTCTGGCCACCGACTCGGCAGCCGGGCATGTCCTGCCAGTGTGAGGCGAGGCAAGGCAGGCGGCCAAAGGCCGTCTGCCAGACTTTATAAGAAAGGGAAGGTAACCACGATGGCCAAGGCAGCGACCACCGTGGTCAGCAACGGAAAGGCAGCATCGCCTGATGCTGCCGCCGCGCCCGCGGGGGCGGATGGGGCCATTAAAGTCCCAGACGCCACCGCATCCGCGGCCGTGACGGCGATGGACACGGCTGTGTAATGGGGCCCCCGGGCCCGATAATACAAGTTAACCTCAACTGCTCGGCCAGAGCGCAGGATCTCCTGTTTCAATGCATGGCCGAGCGGGGTGCCGGGTTGGCAGTCGTGGCGGAGCCGCACAGGGTCCCCAAACATCCACACTGGATGGGGGACTCGATTGGCTCCGCCGCGATTATTTGGGCTGGGAGGCCGGGGTCCCCGCCGTGCTCGCTTATCGAGCGCGGCCTGGGATACGTGGCCGTTGATTGGGGCGGCACCGCGGTTGTGGCGATATACGCACCTCCAAGGTGGTCCCTCGAAGAGTTTGAGCAGTATCTGGACGGGGTAGGGAGATGCGTCTCCCGCTGCCATCCCCGTCCTGTGCTGGTCCTGGGGGACTTCAATGCCAAGGCCACGGCTTGGGGTTCCCCCGGGACTGACTCGAGGGGCCGGGAGGTGCTGGATTGGGCGGCGGGACTGGAGCTCCGTCTCCTGAACACGGGCTCGGTCCATACGTGCGTGCGGCATAACGGGGGGTCCATCGTTGACCTTTCGTGGGCAACGCCCCAGGCCGCGCGTCGTATTACGTTGTGGAGGGTGGCGGAAGGGGTCGAGACGTTGTCTGACCACAGATACATAGTTCTCGACCTCTCCGCCGCCCCACCATCGACACCCCGTCGTCGCCCCGCCGATGAAGGTTCGCCTCAGCCGCGGTGGGCGCTGAAGCGCCTCGACCAGGACGCTCTGATGGCGGCAGCCCACGTCGTGGCCTGGCCAGCAACACCGGCCGGGCCAGTCGACGGGAATGGGGAGGCCCATTGGTTCCGGGGCGCAATGACGTCGGTTTGCGACGTCGCCATGCCCCGGGCCAGGGTCTTCCCGAGGAAGGCGGTGTACTGGTGGTCGCGCGCGATAGCGGAATTACGCACCGAGTGCGTCCGCGCGCGGCGCAAGTACGCTCGCGCCCGTAGACGACGACGTACGGACGACGTGCTGGCTGCCCAACTGTACGGGCGATATCGGGAGATGGTGGTCGCCCTGCAGCTGGCCATCAGGCGAGCGAAGGACCAGGCCTGGCGCGATCTCCTCGGATCTCTGAACCGAGATCCGTGGGGGCGCCCATACAAGATGGCATTGGGACGATTACGTCCCTGGGCGCCCCCCGTGACGGAGAGCCTGGATCCGGGGCTGCTCGGGCGGGTCGTGGACGCTTTATTCCCCGTTAGCGGGGAGGCGTCCCGGCTCGTCCCTGAGCCAGAGGAACATGAGTGGTCCCCGGATCTTGAGGTCGCGCCGGAGGAGATGGCCGGGGTCGTCAAATGGCTCCGGGGCAAGAATACCGCCCCGGGGCCGGACGGTATCCCCGGCCGGGTCTGGTTGCTCGCCGCGAGCGTCCTGGGGGAGAGGCTGAGGAGCCTCTACTCTGGGCTCCTGAGGTCGGGGACGTTCCCCGACCTATGGAGAGAAAGTCGGATGGTCCTCTTGAGGAAGGATGGGAGGCCGGGGGATTCTCCCTCCGCGTACCGGCCCATTTGTCTCCTGGATGAGGCGGGCAAGATCTTCGAGAAGATCATTGTTGCCCGCCTCTCCAGACACCTGTCCCGCGACGGCCCAGATCTGGCGGACTGCCAGTTTGGCTTCCGGGAGGGGCGATCGACGGTCGATGCTATCGACCGTGTCAAGTCCCTCGCGGACAATGCCGTGGCAAGGGGCGGGGTGTGCTTGGCGGTGTCCATTGACATCGTCAATGCGTTCAACACCCTGCCCTGGTCCGCCATTAGGGGGGCCCTCGTTGATCACCAGGTGCCTCCCTATCTGAGGCGGGTGATCGGGGCCTACCTGCGGGATAGGTGGGTCGAATACCCGGGCCGGTACGGGATGATACGGAGGGAAGTGGACCGCGGGGTCCCGCAGGGGTCCGTTTTAGGACCGCTCCTGTGGGACCTGGGTTACAACGCGGTCCTGGAGAAGGCCTCCCTGCCCGACGGTGCCACCCTCGTCTGCTACGCGGACGACACGTTGGTGGTCGCCGTCGGGAGTACCTTCGAGAGGACCATCCGACGAGCAGAGGTTGCGGTGGCAGCCGTCGTCGCGAGGATCCGCGATCTGGGGCTGAAAATAGCCCCGGAGAGGGCCGAGGCTGTCTGGTTCCACGGACGGCCTCGGTCTCGGCCACCGGCCAGATCGTGGATCCGGGTTGGAGAAGCCTGCGTCGAGGTGAAGTCCGCGTTGAAATATCTCGGACTGATACTCGACAGCCGCTGGAGCTTCGATGCGCATCTCGACCGTCTCGTCCCCCGAGTCGAAAAGGCGGCGGCCTCTTTGGGCCGCCTGCTGCCCAACCTCGGGGGACCGGGAGATTTGGTGCGCCGCCTATACCTGGGCGTGGTGCGGTCTATGGCCTTATACGGTGCCCCAATCTGGGCGCCGTACGTGATGACCAGCCGGCGCAACACGCTGTTGTTGCGCCGGCTGCAGAGGCGGATGGCCATCCGCCTCATAAGAGGTTACCGCACCACGTCTACCGTGGCGGCGCTTGCTCTGGCGGGAGAACTTCCCTTCGAGCTTCAAGCGGCGGTGCGCGCCTATGTTTATAGGCGCACTAGCATCGCCAGCCGTGCTCGAGGGGCCCCGCCGGAGCGTGAGACGGCCGAGGGCTTCGAGCTCCAGGCCCGGAGACTAGCGCTCGCCAGATGGCGTGCCGAGCTTTGCTCCCACGCCGGCGAGCGCGTCCCCGGGGCTCTCCTGCCGCACTTCACCTCGTGGCGGGAGAGACGGCATGGCAGGCTCTCCTACCGAGCGACGCAGGTGTTCACCGGGCATGGCTGCTTCGGTGTCTACCTGTGTCGCATCGGGCGGGAAGCGACGACGGTGTGCCACCATTGTGGCGCGGAGGAAGACTCGGCGCAGCACACGCTGGAGGAATGTCCCGCCTTTTCAGCGCTGCGCCGAGTCCTAAAACGAGAAGTCGGCCACGACCTCGCACTCTCCAGCCTAGTTGGGGCCATGCTGGAGAGCCCGGGGAAGTGGGCGGCAGCAATCTCTTTCTGCGAGGAGGTTATGTCGCGGAAGGAGGCTGCCGAGCGGGATCGGGAGCTTACAGATCCCGCCCGACGTGCCCGGGGACGGCGTGCGCGCCCACGCCGAGAAACCCCGGGCAGCTGAGAGTAGGCGGGCGGCGGGTGTACCAGACTATGCTGGTTTCATTGCCCGCCGCCCGCCAACAGAGGAGGACGTCCACTGTTGGGAATGGGGGATGACGAGTCGCCTGAGGAGGCGTGGGTTAACTGTGATCCTCCTCCAATATACTCGTCGTCCCCCCGGCGGCCGCTGTGATCAGGGCGGGGGCCCTGGTCACCTGTTGCGCGGTCGCCGAGTCGGGGCGGTGCGGGGTGCGACCCCTCGCGCCGCCGAATTTAAATGGATTTTAAATGGATTTTAGGGGGGAGGATTTATCTCCCCCCGGGACGCGGCCGGCCATCGTTACCATCTTGATGGCCGGCCAGGCGAGGGGGAGCCGCGGTAGTGTTCTTCAAGAGTTCCCGTGGCTCCCCCGTTGAATCGCCAGCGATCGGTCCTGCGTCCTCAGGTCGCCGTGGAGGTTTTAGTGGGTCAAACCCCACACTACCCTCGTCCCGCTCCCCCGGGCGGGGCGGGGGTGTCTGGAGAGCAGATTTCCTCCACGTAAAATAAAAAAAAAAAAAAAAAAGGTTATGTCAAGGTTATGTCAAGGTTCCCCCCCGTGTCCGCTACCTTGTCGTGGTGGGGGGGCTTCGTGCCCTAATGATCCTCAAGGCTGTGCCGGCGGGGAATTTATTCCCTGGCAGGTTCTACCATGCCGGAGTGGCTTGAGGTGAGGGGCCAACTAAAGTCGGACACATACCGTAAACCTGTGGTCATGTTTTACAGGAACGGGGGTCTTGCCTTAACCGGCCGGGCCGCGAGGATGACAACCTCTCTAAAAAAAATCCCTAGCCCCAAGCAGTGTTGCGCGGTGAAGAGGGCGTAGCTGGAGTAAGCGCCAGCTATGGTTGGTGGGTGCACCAATCGTTAGCGGACAACCCCGGGGTACCTGGCGACCCCCCGGGCGTATTAGCCTTCCCCGGGTATGGCGGCTCTACCCGGGGTGACCTCCTTTCCGACCACACTCGTGGGATTAAGTATGGAGTCTACTTTTTCACAAACAACCGGGGAGGGGGGAAACGAGCGTGAGGTGGAGGTGCGCGGGCCTATCGTGCGCCTCAAAAGATGCACAGAGCCGGTGTCGCGGAGGCATTCGGCGACACGCGGCAAAAAGAGGACCGCAGCGGGCCTTGGTGAGTGCGATGAGGGGGAGGAGTCAGATTTCTCTGTCTCCTCCCACCACTCATCGCAGAGTGTCCCGGGCTCGTCGTCAGCGAGGAAAAGAGGACGGCCGCCGACGACCGGCGAATATGTTGGCCTCGCAGAGGCCAAACTTAGGCTGGCCGAGGCTTCGCAGCTGGAGGCCGAGGCAAGGGAGGTGGCGGCGATATTCGACCCGGGAGCCCCCGTGCCGAGACCATCGCGGTCGAGCGTCCCGCTCCCGGACGAGACGGATATAGCGGAAAATTTCCGCAACCGTCCAACGCGGGATGTCGCGGCCGCTATATTGGAGAGCCTGGATGAAGTGGCCAGGATCTCCGGCGTGTCAAAGGGGCTGAAGGGCAATTTGGCCCGCGCCCTAAGGGTGGCCGCCTTAAACGGCAGGGTGGGGGTGTCCGAGCTTGCGGTTAGGTCAGCTACCGACGCCACGCGTGCCCTGGAGGCAGAGAATGCCGTCCTCAGGGGGCAAATGACGGAGCTGCGGGCGGAGGTGGCTCGGCTCCGGCAGGTGGTGGAGGCGAGTACGGCTGCTGCCGCAATGCCTCCGCCGCCGCGCCCGGGAGAGGGCTCAGTATCGCCGCCGATCGTCGCCGCCCGGGACTGCCAACGCTCCGGGCAAGAAAAGTCCTCGCCCCCACATGCGACTGCGCCCGCAGATTTTCTGGCGCAGATAAGCGCCCTGATAGACGCCAAATTGGCGTCATTCAGGAGGGAGCTCGCGCCGCGAACGGACTCGGCCCTGCGATCGGTGGCACCTGGACCGTCCGTCCCCTCACAGTCTTCGGACAGGGTGGGGCGGAAGACGAAGAAGAAGAAGAAAGGTGGGAAAGCTGGGGCGTCTATAGCGGCCCAGACGGAGCCCGCTCGACCGCGAGCAGAATCGGCGCTACCCTCTGCCGCGCCTTCGCCCCAGGAGGCGTGGTCCCAGGTGGTTGGCCGCAAGGCTAAAAAGGCGGCTGCCAAGGCCACTGCGGCGGCGAATAATAAAAAAGGACGGGTGGTCCCGGCGGCCCCCAGGAAGACACCCCTGCCTCCGCGACCGCCACGCACAGCAGCGGTTACCATAACGGTTCCGTCTGGCGTGGACATTACTTACGCGCAGGCGATGGCCACTGCCAGGTCCAAGGTGGACCTGGCAGAAATTGGCATCGCCTCGCTGAGGCCGCGAAGGGCGGTGACTGGGGGGTTAATTTTGGAAGTCCCTGGCACCGATGGGGCCGCCAAGGCCACCGTCCTCGCCACAAAAGTGGCGGAAGCGCTGGCAGGCACCGGCGTAAAGGTCGCGCGTCCGGTCAAAAAAGCTGACCTTAGGGTGCGCGGCCTGGTCGATTCGACCACGCCGGCGGAGGTCGCTGCGGCTGTTGCCCGCGTGGGCGGGTGCAGCGAGGGGGACATCAATACCGGCGAAATCCGGTCTTCCCCCTCGGGATTGGGCACCCTCTGGGTCCGATGTCCTGCCGCGGCCGCTCGCAAGGTTGCTGTCGCGGGCCGGATAACTGTCGGCTGGACCCAGGCAACCGTGGAGGCCCTGAGTGCCCGGCCTCTGCAGTGTTACCGCTGTCTTGGTGTTGGCCACACCAGTCAGCGGTGCACTTCTGCCGAGGATAGGTCCGACTGCTGCTATAGATGCGGCAGTCGGGACCATAAGGCGGCAGCCTGTACGGCCACGCCCAATTGCCCGCTTTGTGCGGGCGCGGGCAAGCCGTCTGGTCACCGCCTCGGCAGCCGGGCATGTCCTGCCAGTGTGAGGCGAGGCAAGGTGGGCGGCCAAAGGCCGTCTGCCAGACTTAATAAAAAAGGGAAGGCAACCACGATGGCCAAGGCAGCGACCACCGTGGCCAGCAACGGAAAGGCAGCATCGCCTGATGCTACCGCCTCGCCCGCGGGGGCGGATGGGGCCATTAAAGTCCCAGACGCCACCGTATCCGCGGCCGTGACGGCGATGGACACGGCTGTGTAATGGGGCCCCCGGGCCCGATAATACAAGTTAACCTCAACTGCTCGGCCAGAGCGCAGGATCTCCTGTTTCAATGCATGGCCGAGCGGGGTGCCGGGTTGGCAGTCGTGGCGGAGCCGCACAGGGTCCCCAAACATCCACACTGGGCGGGGGACTCGATTGGCACCGCCGCGATTGTTTGGGCTGGGAGGCCGGGGTCCCCGCCGTGCTCGCTTATCGAGCGCGGCCTGGGATACGTGGCCGTTGATTGGGGCGGCACCGCGGTTGTGGCGATATACGCACCTCCGAGGTGGTCCCTCGAAGAGTTTGAGCAGTATCTGGACGGGGTAGGGAGATGCGTCTCCCGCTGCCATCCCCGTCCGGTGCTGGTCCTGGGGGACTTCAATGCCAAGGCCGCGGCTTGGGGTTCCCCCGGGACTGACTCGAGGGGCCGGGAGGTGCTGGATTGGGCGGCGGGACTGGAGCTCCGTCTCCTGAACACGGGCTCGGTCCATACGTGCGTGCGGCATAACGGGGGATCCATCGTTGACCTTTCGTGGGCAACGCCCCCGGCCGCGCGCCGTATTACGGGGTGGAGGGTGGCGGAAGGGGTGGAGACGTTGTCTGACCACAGATACATAGTTCTCGGCCTCTCCGCCGCCCCACCATCGACACCCCGTCGTCGTCCCGCCGATGAGGGTTCGCCTCAACCGCGGTGGGCGCTGAAGCGCCTCGACCAGGACGCTCTGATGGCGGCAGCCCACGTCGTGGCCTGGCCAGCAACACCGGCCGGGCGAGTCGACGGGAATGGGGAGGCCCGTTGGTTCCGGGGCGCAATGACGTCGGTTTGCGACGTCGCCATGCCCCGGGCCAGGGTCTTCCCGAGGAAGGCGGTGTACTGGTGGTCGTGCGAAATAGCGGAATTACGCACCGCGTGCGTCCGCGCGCGACGCCAGTACGCTCGCGCCCGTCGACGACGACGTACGGACGACGTGCTGGCTGTCCAGCTGTATGGGAGATATCGGGAGAAGGTGGTCGCCCTGCAGCTGGCCATCAGGCGAGCGAAGGACCAGGCCTGGCGCGATCTCCTCGGCTCTCTGAACCGAGATCCGTGGGGGCGCCCATACAAGATGGCTTTGGGACGACTACGTCCCTGGGCGCCCCCCGTGACGGAGAGCCTGGATCCGGGGCTGCTCGGGCGGGTCGTGGACGCTTTATTCCCCGTTAGCGGGGAGGCGTCCCGGCCCGTCCCTGAGCCAGAGGAACATGAGTGGTCCCCGGATCTTGAGGTCGCGCCGGAGGAGATGGCCGGGGTCGTCAAATGGCTCCGGGGCAAGAATACCGCCCCGGGGCCGGACGGTATCCCCGGCCGGGTCTGGTTGCTCGCCGCGAGCGTCCTGGGGGAGAGGCTGAGGAGCCTCTACTCTGGGCTCCTGAGGTCGGGGACGTTCCCCGACCTATGGAGAGAAAGTCGGATGGTCCTCTTGAGGAAGGATGGGAGGCCGGAGGATTCTCCCTCCGCGTACCGGCCCATTTGTCTCCTGGATGAGGCGGGCAAGATCTTCGAGAAGATCATTGTTGCCCGCCTCTGCAGACACCTGTCCCGCGACGGCCCAGATCTGGCGGACTGCCAGTTTGGCTTCCGGGAGGGGCGATCGACGGTCGACGCTATCGACCGTCTCAAGTCCCTCTCGGACAATGCCGTGGCAAGGGGCGGGGTGTGCTTGGCGGTGTCCATTGACATCGTCAATGCGTTCAACACCCTGCCCTGGTCCGCCATTAGGGGGGCCCTCGTCGATCACCAGGTGCCTCCATATCTGAGGCGGGTGATCGGGGCCTACCTGCGGGACAGGTGGGTCGAATACCCGGGCCGGTACGGGATGATACGGAGGGAAGTGGACCGCGGGGTCCCGCAGGGGTCTGTTTTAGGACCGCTCCTGTGGGACCTGGGTTACAACGCGGTCCTGGAAAAGGCCTCCCTGCCCGACGGTGCCACCCTCGTCTGCTACGCGGACGACACGTTGGTGGTCGCCGTCGGAAGTACCTTCGAGAGGACCATCCGACGAGCAGAGGTTGCGGTGGCAGCCGTCGTCGCGAGGATCCGCGATCTGGGGCTGAAAATAGCCCCGGAGAAGGCCGAGGCTGTCTGGTTCCACGGACGGCCTCGGTCTCGGCCACCGGCCAGATCGTGGATCCGGGTTGGAGAAGCCTGCGTCGAGGTGAAGTCCCAGTTGAAATATCTCGGACTGATCCTCGACAGCCGCTGGAGCTTCGATGCGCATCTCGGCCGTCTCGTCCCCCGAGTCGAAAAGGCGGCGGCCTCTTTGGGCCGCCTGCTGCCCAACCTCGGGGGACCGGGAGATTTGGTGCGCCGCCTATACCTGGGCGTGGTGCGGTCTATGGCCTTATACGGTGCCCCAATATGGGCGCCGTACGTGATGACCAGCCGGCGCAACACGCTGTTGTTGCGCCGGCTGCAGAGGCGGATGGCCATCCGCCTCATAGGGGGTTACCGCACCACGTCTACCGTGGCGGCGCTTGCTCTGGCGGGAGAACTTCCCTTCGAGCTTCAGGCGGCGGTGCGCGCCTATGTTTATAGGCGCACAAGCATCGCCAGCCGTGCTCGAGGGGCCCCGCCGGAGCGAGAGACGGTCGAGGGCTTCGAGCTCCAGGCCCGGCGACTAGCGCTCGCCAGATGGCGTGCCGAGCTTTGCTCCCACGCCGGCGAGCGCGTCCCCGGGGCTCTCCTGCCGCACTTCACCTCGTGGCGGGAGAGACGGCATGGCAGGCTCACCTACCGAGCGACGCAGGTGTTCACCGGGCATGGCTGCTTCGGTGTCTACCTGTGTCGCATCGGGCGGGAAGCGACGACGGTGTGCCACCACTGTGGCGCGGAGGAAGACTCGGCGCAGCACACGCTGGAGGAATGTCCCGCCTTTTCAGCGCTGCGCCGAGTCCTAAAACGGGATGTCGGTCACGACCTCGCACTCTCCAGCCTAGTTGGGGCCATGCTGGAGAGCCCGGGGAAGTGGGCTGCAGCAATCTCTTTCTGCGAGGATGTTATGTCGCGGAAGGAGGCTGCCGGGCGGGATCGGGAGCTTACAGATCCCGCCCGACGTGCCCGGGGACGGCGTGCGCGCCCACGCCGAGAAACCCCGGGCAGCTGAGAGTAGGCGGGCGGCGGGTGTACCAGAACATGCTGGTTTCATTGCCCGCCGCCCGCCATCAGAGGAGGACCTCCACTGTTGGTAGTGGGGGATGACGAGTCGCCTGAAGGAGGCGAGGGTTAACTGTAATCCTCCTCCAATATACTCGTCGTCCCCCCGGCGGCCGCTGTGATCAGGGCGGGGGCCCTGGTCACCTATCGCGCGGTCGCCGTGTCGGGGCGGTGCGGGGTGCGACCCCTCGCGCCGCCGAATTTAAATGGATTTAGGGGGGAGGATTATATCTCCCCCGGGACGCGGCCGGCCATCGTTACCATCCTGATGGCCGGCCAGGCGAGGGGGAGCCGCGGTAGTGTTCTTCAAGAGTTCCCGTGGCTCCCCCGTTGAATCGCCAGCGATCGGTCCTGCGTCCTCAGGTCGCCGTGGAGGTTTTAGTGGGTCGATCCCCACACTACCCTCGTCCCGCTCCCCCGGGCGGGGCGGGGGTGTCTGGCGAGCAGATTTCCTCCACGTAAAATAAAAAAAAAAAAAAAAAAAAGGTTATGTCAAGGTTATGTCAAGGTTCACGTCGTGGCCTGGCCAGCAACACCGGCCGGGCCAGTCGACGGGGATGGGGAGGCCCGTTGGTTCCGGGGCGCAATGACGTCGATTTGCGACGTCGCCATGCCCCGGGCCAGGGTCTTCCCGAGGAAGGCGGTGTACTGGTGGTCGCGCGAGATAGCGGAATTACGCACCGAGTGCGTTCGCGCGCGACGCCAGTACGCTCGCGCCCGTCGACGACGACGAACGGACGACGTGCTGGCTGCCCAGCTGTACGGGCTATATCGGGAGAAGGTGGTCGCCCTGCAGCTGGCCATCAGACGGGCAAAGGACCAGGCCTGGCGCGATCTCCTCGGCTCTCTGAACCGAGATCCGTGGGGGCGCCCATACAAGATGGCATTGGGACGACTGCGTCCCTGGGCGCCCCCCGTGACGGAGAGCCTGGATCCGGGGCTGCTCGGGCGGGTCGTGGACGCTTTATTCCCCGTTAGCGGGGAGGTGTCCCGGTCCGTCCCTGAGCCAGAGGAACATGAGTGGTCACCGGATCTTGAGGTCGCGCCGGAGGAGATGGCCGGGGTCGTCAAATGGCTCCGGGGCAAGAATGCCGCCCCGGGGCCGGACGGTATCCCCGGCCGGGTCTGGTTGCTCGCCGCGAGCGTCCTGGGGGAGAGGCTGAGGAGCCTCTACTCTGGGCTCCTGAGGTCGGGGACGTTCCCCGACCTATGGAGAGAAAGTCGGATGGTCCTCTTGAGGAAGGATGGGAGGCCGGGGGATTCTCCCTCCGCGTACCGGCCCATTTGTCTCCTGGATGAGGCGGGCAAGATCTTCGAGAAGATCATTGTTGCCCGCCTCTCCAGACACCTGTCCCGCGACGGCCCCGATCTAGCGGACTGCCAGTTTGGCTTCCGGGAGGGGCGATCGACGGTCAACGCTATCGACCGTCTCAAGTCCCTCTCGGACAATGCCGTGGCAAGGGGCGGGGTGTGCTTGGCGGTGTCCATTGACATCGTCAATGCGTTCAACACCCTGCCCTGGTCCGCCATTAGGGAGGCCCTCGTCGATCACCAGGTGCCTGCCTATCTGAGGCGGGTGATCGGAGCCTACCTGCGGGACAGGTGGGTCGAATACCCGGGCCGGTACGGGATGATACGGAGGGAGGTGGACCGCGGGGTCCCGCAGGGGTCCGTTTTAGGACCGCTCCTGTGGGACCTGGGTTACAACGCGGTCCTGGAAAAGGCCTCCCTACCCGACGGTGCCACCCTCGTCTGCTACGCGGACGACACGTTGGTGGTCGCCGTCGGGAGTACCTTCGAGAGGACCATCCGACGAGCAGAGGTTGCGGTGGCAGCCGTCGTCGCGAGGATCCGCGATCTGGGGCTGAAAATAGCCCCGGAGAAGGCCGAGGCTGTCTGGTTTCATGGACGGCCTCGGTCTCGGCCACCGGCCAGATCGTGGATCCGGTTTGGAGAAGCCTGCGTCGAGGTGAAGTCCGAGTTGAAATATCTCGGACTGACCCTCGACAGCCGCTGGAGCTTCGATGCGCATCTCGACCGTCTCGTCCCCCGAGTCGAAAAGGCGGCTGTCTCTTTGGGCCGCCTGCTGCCCAACCTCGGGGGACCGGGAGATTTGGTGCGCCGCCTATACCTGGGCGTGGTGCGGTCTATGGCCTTATACGGTGCCCCAATATGGGCGCCGTACGTGATGACCAGCCGGCGCAACACGCTGTTGTTGCGCCGGCTGCAGAGGCGGATGGCCATCCGCCTCATAAGAGGTTACCGCACCACGTCTACCGTGGCGGCGCTTGCTCTGGCGGGAGAACTTCCCTTCGAGCTTCAGGCGGCGGTGCGCGCCTATGTTTATGGGCGCACAAGCATCGCCAGCCGTGCTCGAGGAGCCCCGCCGGAGCGAGAGGCGGTCGAGGGCTTCGAGCTCCAGGCCCGGAGACTAGCGCTCGCAAGATGGCGTGCCGAGCTTTGCTCCCACGCCGGCGAGCGCGTCCCCGGGGCTCTCCTGCCGCACTTCACCTCGTGGCGGGAGAGACGGCATGGCAGGCTCTCCTACCGAGCGACGCAGGTGTTCACCGGGCATGGCTGCTTCGGTGTCTACCTGTGTCGCATCGGGCGGGAAGCGACGACGGTGTGCCACCATTGTGGCGCGGAGGAAGACTCGGCGCAGCACACGCTGGAGGAATGTCCCGCCTTTTCAGCGCTGCGCCGAGTCCTAAAACGAGTAGTCGGCCACGACCTCGCACTCTCCAGCCTAGTTGGGGCCATGCTGGAGGGCCCGGGGAAGTGGGCGGCAGCAATCTCTTTCTGCGAGGAGGTTATGTCGCGGAAGGAGGCTGCCGAGCGGGATCGGGAGCTTACAGATCCCGCCCGACGTGCCCGGGGACGGCGTGCGCGCCCACGCCGAGAAACCCCGGGCAGCTGAGAGTAGGCGGGCGGCGGGTGTACCAGAACATGCTGGTTTCATTGCCCGCCGCCCGCCAACAGAGGAGGACCTCCACTGTTGGGAGTGGGGGATGACGAGTCGCCAGAAGGAGGCGAGGGTTAACTGTAATCCTCCTCCAATATACTCGTCGTCCCCCCGGCGGCCGCTGTGATCAGGGCGGGGGCCCTGGTCACCTATCGCGCGGTCGCCGTGTCGGGGCGGTGCGGGGTGCGACCCCTCGCGCCGCCGAATTTAAATGGATTTTAGGGGGGAGGATTTATTTTATTTCCCCCCGGGACGCGGCCGGCCATCGTTACCATCCTGATGGCCGGCCAGGCGAGGGGGGGCCGCGGTAGTGTTCTTCAAGAGTTCCCGTGGCTCCCCCGTTGAATCGCCAGCGATCGGTCCTGCGTCCTCAGGTCGCCGTGGAGGTTTTAGTGGGTCAAACCCCACACTACCCTCGTCCCGCACCCCCGGGCGGGGCGGGGGTGTCTGGCGAGCAGATTTCCTCCACGTAAAATAAAAAAAAAAAAAAAAAAAGGTTATGTCAAGGTTCCGTGGGGGCGCCCATACAAGATGGCATTGGGACGACTGCGTCCCTGGGCGCCCCCCGTGACGGAGAGCCTGGATCCGGGGCTGCTCGGGCGGGTCGTGGACGCTTTATTCCCCGTTAGCGGGGAGGTGTCCCGGTCCGTCCCTGAGCCAGAGGAACATGAGTGGTCACCGGATCTTGAGGTCGCGCCGGAGGAGATGGCCGGGGTCGTCAAATGGCTCCGGGGCAAGAATGCCGCCCCGGGGCCGGACGGTATCCCCGGCCGGGTCTGGTTGCTCGCCGCGAGCGTCCTGGGGGAGAGGCTGAGGAGCCTCTACTCTGGGCTCCTGAGGTCGGGGACGTTCCCCGACCTATGGAGAGAAAGTCGGATGGTCCTCTTGAGGAAGGATGGGAGGCCGGGGGATTCTCCCTCCGCGTACCGGCCCATTTGTCTCCTGGATGAGGCGGGCAAGATCTTCGAGAAGATCATTGTTGCCCGCCTCTCCAGACACCTGTCCCGCGACGGCCCCGATCTAGCGGACTGCCAGTTTGGCTTCCGGGAGGGGCGATCGACGGTCAACGCTATCGACCGTCTCAAGTCCCTCTCGGACAATGCCGTGGCAAGGGGCGGGGTGTGCTTGGCGGTGTCCATTGACATCGTCAATGCGTTCAACACCCTGCCCTGGTCCGCCATTAGGGAGGCCCTCGTCGATCACCAGGTGCCTGCCTATCTGAGGCGGGTGATCGGAGCCTACCTGCGGGACAGGTGGGTCGAATACCCGGGCCGGTACGGGATGATACGGAGGGAGGTGGACCGCGGGGTCCCGCAGGGGTCCGTTTTAGGACCGCTCCTGTGGGACCTGGGTTACAACGCGGTCCTGGAAAAGGCCTCCCTACCCGACGGTGCCACCCTCGTCTGCTACGCGGACGACACGTTGGTGGTCGCCGTCGGGAGTACCTTCGAGAGGACCATCCGACGAGCAGAGGTTGCGGTGGCAGCCGTCGTCGCGAGGATCCGCGATCTGGGGCTGAAAATAGCCCCGGAGAGGGCCGAGGCTGTCTGGTTTCATGGACGGCCTCGGTCTCGGCCACCGGCCAGATCGTGGATCCGGGTTGGAGAAGCCTGCGTCGAGGTGAAGTCCGAGTTGAAATATCTCGGACTGACCCTCGACAGCCGCTGGAGCTTCGATGCGCATCTCGACCGTCTCGTCCCCCGAGTCGAAAAGGCGGCTGTCTCTTTGGGCCGCCTGCTGCCCAACCTCGGGGGACCGGGAGATTTGGTGCGCCGCCTATACCTGGGCGTGGTGCGGTCTATGGCCTTATACGGTGCCCCAATATGGGCGCCGTACGTGATGACCAGCCGGCGCAACACGCTGTTGTTGCGCCGGCTGCAGAGGCGGATGGCCATCCGCCTCATAAGAGGTTACCGCACCACGTCTACCGTGGCGGCGCTTGCTCTGGCGGGAGAACTTCCCTTCGAGCTTCAGGCGGCGGTGCGCGCCTATGTTTATGGGCGCACAAGCATCGCCAGCCGTGCTCGAGGAGCCCCGCCGGAGCGAGAGGCGGTCGAGGGCTTCGAGCTCCAGGCCCGGAGACTAGCGCTCGCAAGATGGCGTGCCGAGCTTTGCTCCCACGCCGGCGAGCGCGTCCCCGGGGCTCTCCTGCCGCACTTCACCTCGTGGCGGGAGAGACGGCATGGCAGGCTCTCCTACCGAGCGACGCAGGTGTTCACCGGGCATGGCTGCTTCGGTGTCTACCTGTGTCGCATCGGGCGGGAAGCGACGACGGTGTGCCACCATTGTGGCGCGGAGGAAGACTCGGCGCAGCACACGCTGGAGGAATGTCCCGCCTTTTCAGCGCTGCGCCGAGTCCTAAAACGAGTAGTCGGCCACGACCTCGCACTCTCCAGCCTAGTTGGGGCCATGCTGGAGGGCCCGGGGAAGTGGGCGGCAGCAATCTCTTTCTGCGAGGAGGTTATGTCGCGGAAGGAGGCTGCCGAGCGGGATCGGGAGCTTACAGATCCCGCCCGACGTGCCCGGGGACGGCGTGCGCGCCCACGCCGAGAAACCCCGGGCAGCTGAGAGTAGGCGGGCGGCGGGTGTACCAGAACATGCTGGTTTCATTGCCCGCCGCCCGCCAACAGAGGAGGACCTCCACTGTTGGGAGTGGGGGATGACGAGTCGCCAGAAGGAGGCGAGGGTTAACTGTAATCCTCCTCCAATATACTCGTCGTCCCCCCGGCGGCCGCTGTGATCAGGGCGGGGGCCCTGGTCACCTATCGCGCGGTCGCCGTGTCGGGGCGGTGCGGGGTGCGACCCCTCGCGCCGCCGAATTTAAATGGATTTTAGGGGGGAGGATTTATTTTATTTCCCCCCGGGACGCGGCCGGCCATCGTTACCATCCTGATGGCCGGCCAGGCGAGGGGGGGCCGCGGTAGTGTTCTTCAAGAGTTCCCGTGGCTCCCCCGTTGAATCGCCAGCGATCGGTCCTGCGTCCTCAGGTCGCCGTGGAGGTTTTAGTGGGTCAAACCCCACACTACCCTCGTCCCGCACCCCCGGGCGGGGCGGGGGTGTCTGGCGAGCAGATTTCCTCCACGTAAAATAAAAAAAAAAAAAAAAAAAAAAAAAAAAAAAGGTTATGTCAAGGTTATGTCAAGGTTATGTCAAGGTTATGTCAAGGTTATGTCAAGGTTATGTCAAGGTCCCCCCCGTGTCCGCTACCTTGTCGTGGTGGGGGGGCTTCGTGCCCTAATGATCCTCAAGGCTGTGCCGGCGGGGAATTTATTCCCTGGCAGGTTCTACCATGCCGGAGTGGCTTGAGGTGAGGGGCCAACTAAAGTCGGACACATACCGTAAACCTGTGGTCATGTTTTACAGGAACGGGGGTCTTGCCTTAACCGGCCGGGCCGCGAGGATGACAACCTCTCTAAAAAATCCCTAGCCCCAAGCAGTGTTGCGCGGTGAAGAGGGCGTAGCTGGAGTAAGCGCCAGCTATGGTTGGTGGGTGCACCAATCGTTAGCGGACAACCCCGGGGTACCTGGCGACCCCCCGGGCGTATTAGCCTTCCCCGGGTATGGCGGCTCTACCCGGGGTGACCTCCTTTCCGACCACACTCGTGGGATTAAGTATGGAGTCTACTTTTTCACAAACAACCGGGGAGGGGGGAAACGAGCGTGAGGTGGAGGTGCGCGGGCCTATCGTGCGCCTCAAAAGATGCACAGAGCCGGTGTCGCGGAGGCATTCGGCGACACGCGGCAAAAAGAGGACCGCAGCGGGCCTTGGTGAGTGCGATGGGGGGGAGGAGTCAGATTTCTCTGTCTCCTCCCACCACTCATCGCAGAGTGTCCCGGGCTCGTCGTCAGCGAGGAAAAGAGGACGGCCGCCGACGACCGGCGAATATGTTGGCCTCGCAGAGGCCAAACTTAGGCTGGCCGAGGCTTCGCAGCTGGAGGCCGAGGCAAGGGAGGTGGCGGCGATATTCGACCCGGGAGCCCCCGTGCCGAGACCATCGCGGTCGAGCGTCCCGCTCCCGGACGAGACGGATATAGCGGAAAATTTCCGCAACCGTCCAACGCGGGATGTCGCGGCCGCTATATTGGAGAGCCTGGATGAAGTGGCCAGGATCTCCGGCGTGTCAAAGGGGCTGAAGGGCAACTTGGCCCGCGCCCTAAGGGTGGCCGCCTTAAACGGCAGGGTGGGGGTGTCCGAGCTTGCGGTTAGGTCGGCTACCGACGCCACGCGTGCCCTGGAGGCAGAGAATGCCGTCCTCAGGGGGCAAATGACGGAGCTGCGGGCGGAGGTGGCTCGGCTCCGGCAGGTGGTGGAGGCGAGTACGGCTGCTGCCGCAATGCCTCCGCCGCCGCGCCCGGGAGAGGGCTCAGTATCGCCGCCGATCGTCGCCGCCCGGGACTGCCAACGCTCCGGGCAAGAAAAGTCCTCGCCCCCACATGCGACTGCGCCCGCAGATTTTCTGGCGCAGATAAGCGCCCTGATAGACGCCAAATTGGCGTCATTCAGGAGGGAGCTCGCGCCGCGAGCGGACTCGGCCCTGCGATCGGTGGCACCTGGGCCGTCCGTCCCCTCACAGTCTTCGGACAGGGTGGGGCGGAAGACGAAGAAGAAGAAGAAAGGTGGGAAAGCTGGGGCGGCTATAGCGGCCCAGACGGAGCCCGCTCGACCGCGAGCAGAATCGGCGCTACCCTCTGCCGCGCCTCCGCCCCAGGAGGCGTGGTCCCAGGTGGTTGGCCGCAAGGCTAAAAAGGCAGCTGCCAAGGCCACTGCGGCGGCGAATAATAAAAAAGGACGGGTGGTCCCGGCGGCCCCCAGGAAGACACCCCTGCCTCCGCGACCGCCACGCACAGCAGCGGTTACCATAACGGTTCCGTCTGGCGTGGGCATTACTTACGCGCAGGCGATGGCCACTGCCAGGTCCAAGGTGGACCTGGCAGAAATTGGCATCGCCTCGCTGAGGCCGCGAAGGGCGGTGACTGGGGGGTTAATTTTGGAAGTCCCTGGCACCGATGGGGCCGCCAAGGCCACCGTCCTCGCCACAAAAGTGGCGGAAGCGCTGGCAGGCACCGGCGTAAAGGTCGCGCGTCCTATCAAAAAAGCTGACCTTAGGGTGCGCGGCCTGGTCGATTCGACCACGCCGGCGGAGGTCGCTGCGGCTGTTGCCCGCGTGGGCGGGTGCAGCGAGGGGGACATCAATACCGGCGAAATCCGGTCTTCCCCCTCGGGATTGGGCACCCTCTGGGTCCGATGTCCTGCCGCGGCCGCTCGCAAGGTTGCTGTCGCGGGCCGGATAACCGTCGGCTGGACCCATGCAGCCGTGGAGGCCCTGAGTGCCCGGCCTCTGCAGTGTTACCGTTGCCTTGATGTTGGCCACACCAGTCAGCGGTGCACTTCTGCCGAGGATAGGACCGACTGCTGCTATAGATGCGGCAGTCGGGACCATAAGGTGGCAGCCTGTACGGCCACGCCCAATTGTCCGCTTTGTGCGGGCGCGGGCAGGCCTTCTGGTCACCGCCTCGGCGGCCGGGCGTGTCCTGTCAGTGCGAGGCGAGGCAAGGTAGGCGGCCAAAGGTCGTCTGCCAGATTCAATAAAAAAGGGAAGGAAACCACGATGGCCAAGACAGCGACCACCGTGGCCAGCAACGAAAAGGCGGCACCGCCTGATGCTACCGCCGCACCCGCGGGGGCGAATGGGGCCACTAAAGTCCCTGACGCCACCGCATCCGCGGCCGTGACGGCGATGGACACGGCTGTGTAATGGGGCCCCCGGGCCCGATAATACAAGTTAACCTCAACTGCTCGGCCAGAGCGCAGGATCTCCTGTTTCAATGCCTGGCCGAGCGGGGTGCCGGGTTGGCAGTCGTGGCGGAGCCGCACAGGGTCCCCAAACATCCACACTGGATGGGGGACTCAATTGGCTCCGCCGCGATTATTTGGGCTGGGAGGCCGGGGTCCCCGCCGTGCTCGCTTATCGAGCGCGGCCTGGGATACGTGGCCGTTGATTGGGGCGGAACCGCGGTTGTGGCGATATACGCACCTCCAAGGTGGTCCCTCGGAGAGTTTGAGCAGTATCTGGACGGGGTAGGGAGATGCGTCTCCAGCTGCCATCCCCGTCCGGTGCTGGTCCTGGGGGACTTCAATGCCAAGGCCACGGCTTGGGGTTCCCCCGGGACTGACTCGAGGGGCCAGGAGGTGCTTGATTGGGCGGCGGGACTGGAGCTCCGTCTCCTGAACACGGGCTCGGTCCATACGTGCGTGCGGCATAACGGGGGGTCCATCGTTGACCTTTCGTGGGCAACGCCCCCGGCCGCGCGCCGTATTACGGGGTGGAGGGTGGCGGAAGGGGTCGAGACGTTGTCTGACCACAGATACATAGTTCTCGACCTCTCCGCCGCCCCACCGTCGACACTCCGTCGTCGCCCCGCCGATGAAGGTTCGCCTCGACCGCGGTGGGCGCTGAAGCGCCTCGACCAGGACGCCCTGATGGCGGCAGCCCGCGTCGTGGCCTGGCCAGCAACACCGACCGGGCCAGTCGACGGGAATGGGGAGGCCCATTGGTTCCGGGGCGCAATGACGTCGGTTTGCGACGTCGCCATGCCACGGGCCAGGGTCTTCCCGAGGAAGGCGGTGTACTGGTGGTCGCGCGAGATAGCGGAATTACGCACCGAGTGCGTTCGCGCGCGACGCCAGTACGCTCGCGCCCGTCGACGACGACGAACGGACGACGTGCTGGCTGCCCAGCTGTACGGGCTATATCGGGAGAAGGTGGTCGCCCTGCAGCTGACCATCAGGCGGGCAAAGGACCAGGCCTGGCGCGATCTCCTCGGCTCTCTGAACCGAGATCCGTGGGGGCGCCCATACAAGATGGCTTTGGGACGATTGCGTCCCTGGGCGCCCCCCGTGACGGAGAGCCTGGATCCGGGGCTGCTCGGGCGGGTCGTGGACGCTTTATTCCCCGTTAGCGGGGAGGCGTCCCGGCCTGTCCCTGAGCCAGAGGAACATGAGTGGTCCCCGGATCTTGAGGTCGCGCCGGAGGAGATGGCCGGGGTCGTCAAATGGCTCCGGGGCAAGAATACCGCCCCGGGGCCGGACGGTATCCCCGGCCGGGTCTGGCTGCTCGCCGCGAGCGTCCTGGGCGAGAGGCTGAGGAGCCTCTACTCTGGGCTCCTGAGGTCGGGGACGTTCCCCGACCTATGGAGAGAAAGTCGGATGGTCCTCTTGAGGAAGGATGGGAGGCCGGGGGATTCTCCCTCCGCGTACCGGCCCATTTGTCTCCTGGATGAGGCGGGCAAGATCTTCGAGAAGATCATTGTTGCCCGCCTCTCCAGACACCTGTCCCGCGACGGCCCAGATCTGGCGGACTGCCAGTTTGGCTTCCGGGAGGGGCGATCGACGGTCGACGCAATCGACCGTCTCAAGTCCCTCTCGGGCAATGCCGTGGCAAGGGGCGGGGTGTGCTTGGCGGTGTCCATTGACATCGTCAATGCGTTCAACACCCTGCCCTGGTCCGCCATTAGGGAGGCCCTCGTCGATCACCAGGTGCCTCCCTATCTGAGGCGGGTGATCGGGGCCTACCTGCGGGACAGGTGGGTTGAATACCCGGGCCGGTGCGGGATGATACGGAGGGAAGTGGACCGCGGGGTCCCGCAGGGGTCCGTTTTAGGACCGCTCCTGTGGGACCTAGGTTACAACGCGGTCCTGGAAAAGGCCTCCCTGCCCGACGGTGCCACCCTCGTCTGCTACGCGGACGACACGTTGGTGGTCGCCGTCGGGAGTACCTTCGAGAGGACCATCCGTCGAGCAGAGGTTGCGGTGGCAGCCGTCGTCGCGAGGATCCGCGATCTGGGGCTGAAAATAGCCCCGGAGAAGGCCGAGGCTGTCTGGTTTCACGGACGGCCTCGGTCTCGGCCACCGGCCAGATCGTGGATCCGGGTTGGAGAAGCCTGTGTCGAGGTGAAGTCCGAGTTGAAATATCTCGGACTGATCCTCGACAGCCACTGGTGCTTCGATGCGCATCTCGACCGTCTCGTCCCCCGAGTCGAAAAGGCGGCGGCCTCTTTGGGCCGCCTGCTGCCCAACCTCGGGGGACCGGGAGATTTGGTGCGCCGCCTATACCTGGGCGTGGTGCGGTCTATGGCCTTATACGGTGCCCCAATATGGGCGCCGTACGTGATGACCAGCCGGCGCAACACGCTATTGTTGCGCCGGCTGCAGAGGCGGATGGCCATCCGCCTCATAAGAGGTTACCGCACCACGTCTACCGTGGCGGCGCTTGCTCTGGCGGGAGAACTTCCCTTCGAGCTTCAGGCGGCGGTGCGCGCCTATGTTTATGGGCGCACAAGCATCGCCAGCCGTGCTCGAGGGGCCCCGCCGGAGCGAGAGACGGTCGAGGGCTTCGAGCTCCAGGCCCGGAGACTAGCGCTCGCCAGATGGCGTGCCGAGCTTTGCTCCCACGCCGGCGAGCGCGTCCCCGGGGCTCTCCTGCCGCACTTCACCTCGTGGCGGGAGAGACGGCATGGCAGGCTCTCCTACCGTGCGACGCAGGTGTTCACCGGGCATGGCTGCTTCGGTGTCTACCTGTGTCGCATCGGGCGGGAAGCGACGACGGTGTGCCACCATTGTGGCGCGGAGGAAGACTCGGCGCAGCACACGCTGGAGGAATGTCCCGCCTTTTCAGCGCTGCGCCGAGTCCTAAAACGGGAAGTCGGTCACGACCTCGCACTCTCCAGCCTAGTTGGGGCCATGCTGGAGGGCCCGGGGAAGTGGGCGGCAGCAATCTCTTTCTGCGAGGAGGTTATGTCGCGGAAGGAGGCTGCCGAGCGGGATCGGGAGCTTACAGATCCCGCCCGACGGGCCCGGGGACGGCGTGCGCGCCCACGCCGAGAAACCCCGGGCAGCTGAGAGTAGGCGGGCGGCGGGTGTACCAGAACATGCTGGTTTCATTGCCCGCCGCCCGCCAACAGAGGAGGACGTCCACTGTTGGGAGTGGGGGATGACGAGTCGCCTGAAGGAGGCGAGGGTTAACTGTAATCCTCCTCCAATATACTCGTCGTCCCCCCGGCGGCCGCTGTGATCAGGGCGGGGGCCCTGGTCACCTATCGCGCGGTCGCCGTGTCGGGGCGGTGCGGGGTGCGACCCCTCGCGCCGCCGAATTTAAATGGATTTTAGGGGGGAGGATTTATTTTATTTCCCCCCGGGACGCGGCCGGCCATCGTTACCATCTTGACGGCCGGCCAGGCGAGGGGGAGCCGCGGTAGTGTTCTTCAAGAGTTCCCGTGGCTCCCCCGTTGAATCGCCAGCGATCGGTCCTGCGTCCTCAGGTCGCCGTGGAGGTTTTAGTGGGTCAATCCCCACACTACCCTCGTCCCGCTCCCCCGGGCGGGGCGGGGGTGTCTGGCGAGCAGATTTCCTCCACGTAAAATAAAAAAAAAAAAAAAAAAGGTTATGTCAAGGTTATGTCAAGGTTATGTCAAGGTTATGTCAAGGTTATGTCAAGGTTATGTCAAGGTTATGTCAAGGTTATGTCAAGGTCCCCCCCCGTGTCCGCTACCTTGTCGTGGTGGGGGGGCTTCGTGCCCTAATGATCCTCAGGGCTGTGCCGGCGGGGAATTTATTCCCTGGCAGGTTCTACCATGCCGGAGTGGCTTGAGGTGAGGGGCCAACTAAAGTCGGACACATACCGTAAACCTGTGGTCATGTTTTACAGGAACGGGGGTCTTGCCTTAACCGGCCGGGCCGCGAGGATGACAACCTCTCTAAAAAATCCCTAGCCCCAAACAGTGTTGCGCGGTGATGAGGGTGTAGCTGGAGTAAGCGCCAGCTATGGTTGGTGGGTGCACCAATCTTTAGCGGACAACCCCGGGGTACCTGGCGACTCCCGGGTGTATTAGCCTTCCCCGGGTATGGCGGCTCTGCCCGGGGTGACCTTCTTTCCGACCACACTCGTGGGACCAATTATGGATTCTTTTAAACAAATAACCGGGGAGGGGGGAAACGAGCGTGAGGTGGAGGTGCGCGGGCCTATCGTGCGCCTCCAAAGATGTACAGAGCCGGTGTCGCGCAGGCATTCTGCAACACGCGGCAAAAAGAGGACCGCAGCGGGCCTTGGTGAGTGCGATGAGGGGGAGGAGTCAGATTTCTCTGTCTCCTCAAACCACTCATCGCAGAGTGTCCCGGGCTCGTCGTTAGCGAGGAAAAGAGGACGGCCGCCGACGACCGGCGAATATGTTGGCCTCGCAGAGGCCAAACTTAGGCTGGCCGAGGCTTCGCAGCTGGAGGCCGAGGCAAGGGAGGTGGCGGCGATATTCGACCCGGGAGCCCCCGTGCCGAGACCATCGCGGTCGAGCGTCCCGCTCCCGGACGAGACGGATATAGCGGAAAATTTCCGCAACCGTCCAACGCGGGATGTCGCGGCCGCTATATTGGAGAGCCTGGATGAAGTGGCCAGGATCTCCGGCGTGTCAAAGGGGCTGAAGGGCAATTTGGCCCGCGCCCTAAGGGTGGCCGCCTTAAACGGCAGGGTGGGGGTGTCCGAGCTTGCGGTTAGGTCAGCTACCGACGCCACGCGTGCCCTGGAGGCAGAGAATGCCGTCCTCAGGGGGCAAATGACGGAGCTGCGGGCGGAGGTGGCTCGGCTCCGGCAGGTGGTGGAGGCGAGTACGGCTGCTGCCGCAATGCCTCCGCCGCCGCGCCCGGGAGAGGGCTCAGTATCGCCGCCGATCGTCGCCGCCCGGGACTGCCAACGCTCCGGGCAAGAAAAGTCCTCGCCCCCACATGCGACTGCGCCCGCAGATTTTCTGGCGCAGATAAGCGCCCTGATAGACGCCAAATTGGCGTCATTCAGGAGGGAGCTCGCGCCGCGAACGGACTCGGCCCTGCGATCGGTGGCACCTGGGCCGTCCGTCCCCTCACAGTCTTCGGACAGGGTGGGGCGGAAGACGAAGAAGAAGAAGAAAGGTGGGAAAGCTGGGGCGGCTATAGCGGCCCAGACGGAGCCCGCTCGACCGCGAGCAGAATCGGCGCTACCCTCTGCCGCGCCTCCGCCCCAGGAGGCGTGGTCCCAGGTGGTTGGCCGCAAGGCTAAAAAGGCGGCTGCCAAGGCCACTGCGGCGGCGAATAATAAAAAAGGACGGGTGGTCCCGGCGGCCCCCAGGAAGACACCCCTGCCTCCGCGACCGCCACGCACAGCAGCGGTTACCATAACGGTTCCGTCTGGCGTGGACATTACTTACGCGCAGGCGATGGCCACTGCCAGGTCCAAGGTGGACCTGGCAGAAATTGGCATCGCCTCGCTGAGGCCGCGAAGGGCGGTGACTGGGGGGTTAATTTTGGAAGTCCCTGGCACCGATGGGGCCGCCAAGGCCACCGTCCTCGCCACAAAAGTGGCGGAAGCGCTGGCAGGCACCGGCGTAAAGGTCGCGCGTCCGGTCAAAAAAGCTGACCTTAGGGTGCGCGGCCTGGTCGATTCGACCACGCCGGCGGAGGTCGCTGCGGCTGTTGCCCGCGTGGGCGGGTGCAGCGAGGGGGACATCAATACCGGCGAAATCCGGTCTTCCCCCTCGGGATTGGGCACCCTCTGGGTCCGATGTCCTGCCGCGGCCGCTCGCAAGGTTGCTGTCGCGGGCCGGATAACCGTCGGCTGGACCCAGGCAGCCGTGGAGGCCCTGAGCGCCCGGCCTCTGCAGTGTTACCGCTGTCTTGGTGTTGGCCACACCAGTCAGCGGTGCACTTCTGCCGAGGATAGGTCCGACTGCTGCTATAGATGCGGCAGTCGGGACCATAAGGCGGCAGCCTGTACGGCCACGCCCAATTGCCCGCTTTGTGCGGGCGCGAGCAAGCCGTCTGGTCACCGCCTCGGCAGCCGGGCATGTCCTGCCAGTGTGAGGCGAGGCAAGGTGGGCGGCCAAAGGCCGTCTGCCAGACTTAATAAAAAAGGGAAGGTAACCACGATGGCCAAGGCAGCGACCACCGTGGCCAGCAACGGAAAGGCAGCATCGCCTGATGCTACCGCCTCGCCCGCGGGGGCGGATGGGGCCATTAAAGTCCCAGACGCCACCGCATCCGCGGCCGTGACGGCGATGGACACGGCTGTGTAATGGGGCCCCCGGGCCCGATAATACAAGTGAACCTCAACTGCTCGGCCAGAGCGCAGGATCTCCTGTTTCAATGCCTGGCCGAGCGGGGTGCCGGGTTGGCAGTCGTGGCGGAGCCGCACAGGGTACCCAAACATCCACACTGGATGGGGGACTCGATTGGCTCTGCCGCGATTATTTGGGCTGGGAGGTCGGGGTCCCCGCCGTGCTCGCTTATCGAGCGCGGCCTGGGATACGTGGCCGTTGATTGGGGCGGCACCGCGGTTGTGGCGGTATACGCACCTCCAAGGTGGTCCCTCGAAGAGTTTGAGCAGTATCTGGACGGGGTAGGGAGATGCGTCTCCCGCTGCCATCCCCGTCCGGTGCTGGTCCTGGGGGACTTCAATGCCAAGGCCACGGCTTGGGGTTCCCCCGGGACTGACTCGAGGGGCCGGGAGGTGCTGGATTGGGCGGCGGGACTGGAGCTCCGTCTCCTGAACACGGGCTCGGTCCATACGTGCGTGCGGCATAACGGGGGGTCCATCATTGACCTTTCGTGGGCAACGCCCCCGGCCGCGCGCCGTATTACGGGGTGGAGGGTGGCGGAAGGGGTCGAGACGTTGTCTGACCATAGATACATAGTTCTCGGCCTCTCCGCCGCCCCACCATCGACACACCGTCGTCGCCCCGCCGATGAAGGTTCGCCTCAGCCGCGGTGGGCGCTGAAGCGCCTCGACCAGGACGCTCTGATGGCCGCAGCACACGTCGTGGCCTGGCCAGCAACACCGGCCGGGACAGTCGACGGGAATGGGGAGGCCCATTGGTTCCGGGGCGCAATGACGTCGATTTGCGACGTCGCCATGCCCCGGGCCAGGGTCTTCCCGAGGAAGGCGGTGTACTGGTGGTCGCGCGAAATAGCGGAATTACGCACCGAGTGCGTCCGCGCGCGACGCCGGTACGCTCGCGCCCGTCGACGACGACGTACGGACGACGTGCTGGCTGCCCAGCTGTATGGGCGATATCGGGAGAAAGTGGTCGCCCTGCAGCTGGCCATCAGGCGAGCGAAGGACCAGGCCTGGCGCGATCTCCTCGGCTCTCTGAACCGAGATCCGTGGGGGCGCCCATACAAGATGGCTTTGGGACGATTGCGTCCCTGGGCGCCCCCCGTGACGGAGAGCCTGGATCCGGGGCTGCTCGGGCGGGTCGTGGACGCTTTATTCCCCGTTAGCGGGGAGGCGTCCCGGCCCGTCCCTGAGCCAGAGGAACATGAGTGGTCCCCGGATCTTGAGGTCGCGCCGGAGGAGATGGCCGGGGTCGTCAAATGGCTCCGGGGCAAGAATACCGCCCCGGGGCCGGACGGTATCCCCGGCCGGGTCTGGTTGCTCGCCGCGAGCGTCCTGGGGGAGAGGCTGAGGAGCCTCTACTCTGGGCTCCTGAGGTCGGGGACGTTCCCCGACCTATGGAGAGAAAGTCGGATGGTCCTCTTGAGGAAGGATGGGAGGCCGGGGGATTCTCCCTCCGCGTACCGGCCCATTTGTCTCCTGGATGAGGCGGGCAAGATCTTCGAGAAGATCATTGTTGCCCGCCTCTCCAGACACCTGTCCCGCGACGGCCCAGATCTGGCGGACTGTCAGTTTGGCTTCCGGGAGGGGCGATCGACGGTCGACGCTATCGACCGTCTCAAGTCCCTCTCGGACAATGCCGCGGCAAGGGGCGGGGTGTGCTTGGCGGTGTCCATTGACATCGTCAATGCGTTCAACACCCTGCCCTGGTCCGCCATTAGGGAGGCCCTCGTCGATCACCATGTGCCTCCCTATCTGAGGCGGGTGATCGGGGCCTACCTGCGGGACAGGTGGGTTGAATACCCGGGCCGGTGCGGGATGATACGGAGGGAAGTGGACCGCGGGGTCCCGCAGGGGTCTGTTTTAGGACCGCTCCTGTGGGACCTGGGTTACAACGCGGTCCTGGAGAAGGCCTCCCTGCCCGACGGTGCCACCCTCGTCTGCTACGCGGACGACACGTTGGTGGTCGCCGTCGGGAGTACCTTCGAGAGGACCATCCGACGAGCAGAGGTTGCGGTGGCAGCCGTCGTCGCGAGGATCCGCGATCTGGGGCTGAAAATAGCCCCGGAGAAGGCCGAGGCTGTCTGGTTTCACGGACGGCCACGGTCTCGGCCACCGGCCAGATCGTGGATCCGGGTTGGAGAAGCCTGCGTAGAGGTGAAGTCCGAGTTGAAATATCTCGGACTGATCCTCGACAGCCGCTGGAGCTTCGATGCGCATCTCGACCGTCTCGTCCCCCGAGTCGAAAAGGCGGCGGCCTCTTTGGGCCGCCTGCTGCCCAACCTCGGGGGACCGGGAGATTTGGTGCGCCGCCTATACCTGGGCGTGGTGCGGTCTATGGCCTTATACGGTGCCCCAATATGGGCGCCGTACGTGATGACCAGCCGGCGCAACACGCTGTTGTTGCGCCGGCTGCAGAGGCGGATGGCCATCCGCCTCATAAGAGGTTACCGCACCACGCCTACCGTGGCGGCGCTTGCTCTGGCGGGAGAACTTCCATTCGAGCTTCAGGCGGCGGTGCGCGCCTATGTTTACAGGCGCACTAGCATCGCCAGTCGTGCTCGGGGGTCCCCGCCGGAGCGAGAGACGGTCGAGGGCTTCGAGCTCCAGGCCCGGAGACTAGCGCTCGCCAGATGGCGTGCCGTGCTTTGCTCCCACGCCGGCGAGCGCGTCCCCGGGGCTCTCCTGCCGCACTTCGCCTCGTGGCGGGAGAGACGGCATGGCAGGCTCTCCTACCGAGCGACGCAGGTGTTCACCGGGCATGGCTGCTTCGGTGTCTACCTGTGTCGCATCGGGCGGGAAGCGACGACGGTGTGCCACCATTGTGGCGCGGAGGAAGACTCGGCGCAGCACACGCTGGAGGAATGTCCCGCCTTTTCAGCGCTGCGCCGAGTCCTAAAACGAGAAGTCGGCCACGACCTCGCACTCTCCAGCCTAGTTGGGGCCATGCTGGAGGGACCGGGGAAGTGGGCGGCAGCAATCTCTTTCTGCGAGGAGGTTATGTCGCGGAAGGAGGCTGCCGAGCGGGATCGGGAGCTTACAGATCCCGCCCGACGTGCCCGGGGGCGGCGTGCGCGCCCACGCCGAGAAACCCCGGGCAGCTGAGAGTAGGCGGGCGGCGGGTGTACCAGTACATGCTGGTTTCATTGCCCGCCGCCCGCCAACAGAGGAGGACCTCCACTGTTGGGAGTGGGGGATGACGAGTCGCCTGAAGGAGGCGAGGGTCAACTGTGATCCTCCTCCAATATACTCGTCGTCCTCCCGGCGGCCGCTGTGATCAGGGCGGGGGCCCTGGTCACCTATCGCGCGGTCGCCGTGTCGGGGCGGTGCGGGGTGCGACCCCTCGCGCCGCCGAATTTAATTGTATTTTAGGGGGGAGGATTATATCTCCCCCGGGACGCGGCCGGCCATCCTTACCATCCTGATGGCCGGCCAGGCGAGGGGGAGCCGCGGTAGTGTTCTTCAAGAGTTCCCGTGGCTCCCCCGTTGAATCGCCAGCGATCGGTCCTGCGTCCTCAGGTCGCCGTGGAGGTTTTAGTGGGTCAAACCCCACACTACCCTCGTCCCGCTCCCCCGGGCGGGGCGGGGGTGTCTGGCGAGCAGATTTCCCCCACGTAAAATAAAAAAAAAAAAAAAAAGGTTATGTCAAGGTCTGGTCCGCCATTAGGGGGGCCCTCGTCGATCACCAGGTGCCTCCCTATCTGAGGCGGGTGATCGGGGCCTACCTGCGGGACAGGTGGGTCGAATACCCGGGCCGGTACGGGATGATACGGAGGGAAGTGGACCGCGGGGTCCCGCAGGGGTCTGTTTTAGGACCGCTCCTGTGGGACCTGGGTTACAACGCGGTCCTGGAAAAGGCCTCCCTGCCCGACGGTGCCACCCTCGTCTGCTACGCGGACGACACGTTGGTGGTCGCCGTCGGAAGTACCTTCGAGAGGACCATCCGACGAGCAGAGGTTGCGGTGGCAGCCGTCGTCGCGAGGATCCGCGATCTGGGGCTGAAAATAGCCCCGGAGAGGGCCGAGGCTGTCTGGTTCCACGGACGGCCTCGGTCTCGGCCACCGGCCAGATTGTGGATCCGGGTTGGAGAAGCCTGCGTCGAGGTGAAGTCCCAGTTGAAATATCTCGGACTGATCCTCGACAGCCGCTGGAGCTTCGATGCGCATCTCGACCGTCTCGTCCCCCGAGTCGAAAAGGCGGCGGCCTCTTTGGGCCGCCTGCTGCCCAACCTCGGGGGACCGGGAGATTTGGTGCGCCGCCTATACCTGGGCGTGGTGCGGTCTATGGCCTTATACGGTGCCCCAATCTGGGCGCCGTACGTGATGACCAGCCGGCGCAACACGCTGTTGTTGCGCCGGCTGCAGAGGCGGATGGCCATCCGCCTCATAAGAGGTTACCGCACCACGTCTACCGTGGCGGCGCTTGCTCTGGCGGGAGAACTTCCCTTCGAGCTTCAGGCGGCGGTGCGCGCCTATGTTTATGGGCGCACAAGCATCGCCAGCCGTGCTCGAGGGGCCCTGCCGGAGCGAGAGACGGTCGAGGGCTTCGAGCTCCAGGCCCGGCGACTAGCGCTCGCCAGATGGCGTGCCGAGCTTTGCTCCCACGCCGGCGAGCGCGTCCCCGGGGCTCTCCTGCCGCACTTCACCTCGTGGCGGGAGAGACGGCATGGCAGGCTCTCCTACCGAGCGACGCAGGTGTTCACCGGGCATGGCTGCTTCGGTGTCTACCTGTGTCGCATCGGGCGGGAAGCGACGACGGTGTGCCACCACTGTGGCGCGGAGGAAGACTCGGCGCAGCACACGCTGGAGGAATGTCCCGCCTTTTCAGCGCTGCGCCGAGTCCTAAAACGGGAAGTCGGCCACGACCTCGCACTCTCCAGCCTAGTTGGGGCCATGCTGGAGGGCCCGGGGAAGTGGGCGGCAGCAATCTCTTTCTGCGAGGAGGTTATGTCGCGGAAGGAGGCTGCCGAGCGGGATCGGGAGCTTACAGATCCCGCCCGACGTGCCCGGGGACGGCGTGCGCGCCCGCGCCGAGAAACCCCGGGCAGCTGAGAGTAGGCGGGCGGCGGGTGTACCAGAACATGCTGGTTTCATTGCCCGCCGCCCGCCAACAGAAGAGGACCTCCACTGTTGGGAGTGGGGGATGACGAGTCGTCTGAGGGAGGCGAGTGTTAACTGTGATCCTCCTCCGATATACTCGTCGTCCCCCCGGCTGCCGCTGTGATCAGGGCGGGGGCCCTGGTCACCTATCGCGCGGTCGCCGTGTCGGGGCGGTTCGGGGTGCGACCCCTCGCGCCGCCGAATTTAATTGGATTTTAGGGGGGAGGATTTATTTTATTTCCCCCCGGGACGCGGCCGGCCATCGTTACCATCCTGATGGCCGGCCAGGCGAGGGGGAGCCGCGGTAGTGTTCTTCAAGAGTTCCCGTGGCTCCCCCGTTGAATCGCCAGCGATCGGTTCTGCGTCCTCAGGTCGCCGTGGAGGTTTTAGTGGGTCAAACCCCACACTACCCTCGTCCCGCTCCCTCGGGCGGGGCGGGGGTGTCTGGCAAGCAGATTTCCTCCACGTAAAATAAAAAAAAAAAAAAAAAAAAAAAAAAAAAAGGTTATGTCAAGGTTATGTCAAGGTTATGTCAAGGTTATGTCAAGGTTATGTCAAGGTTATGTCAAGGTTATGTCAAGGTTCGCCGCGCCCGGGAGAGGGCTCAGTATCGCCGCCGATCGTCGCCGCCCGGGACTGCCAACGCTCCGGGCAAGAAAAGTCCTCGCCCCCACATGCGACTGCGCCCGCAGATTTTCTGGCGCAGATAAGCGCCCTGATAGACGCCAAATTGGCGTCATTCAGGAGGGAGCTCGCGCCGCGAACGGACTCGGCCCTGCGATCGGTGGCACCTGGGCCGTCCGTCCCCTCACAGTCTTCGGACAGGGTGGGGCGGAAGACGAAGAAGAAGAAGAAAGGTGGGAAAGCTGGGGCGGCTATAGCGGCCCAGACGGAGCCCGCTCGACCGCGAGCAGAATCGGCGCTACCCTCTGCCGCGCCTCCGCCCCAGGAGGCGTGGTCCCAGGTGGTTGGCCGCAAGGCTAAAAAGGCGGCTGGCAAGGCCACTGCGGCGGCGAATAATAAAAAAGGACGGGTGGTCCCGGCGGCCCCCAGGAAGACACCCCTGCCTCCGCGACCGCCACGCACAGCAGCGGTTACCGTAACGGTTCCGTCTGGCGTGGACATTACTTACGCGCAGGCGATGGCCACTGCCAGGTCCAAGGTGGACCTGGCAGAAATTGGCATCGCCTCGCTGAGGCCGCGAAGGGCGGTGACTGGGGGGTTAATTTTGGAAGTCCCTGGCACCGATGGGGCCGCCAAGGCCACCGTCCTCGCCACAAAAGTGGCGGAAGCGCTGGCAGGCACCGGCGTAAAGGTCGCGCGTCCGGTCAAAAAAGCTGACCTTAGGGTGCGCGGCCTGGTCGATTCGACCACGCCGGCGGAGGTCGCTGCGGCTGTTGCCCGCGTGGGCGGGTGCAGCGAGGGGGACATCAATACCGGCGAAATCCGGTCTTCCCCCTCGGGATTGGGCACCCTCTGGGTCCGATGTCCTGCCGCGGCCGCTCGCAAGGTTGCTGTCGCGGGCCGGATAACCGTCGGCTGGACCCATGCAGCCGTGGAGGCCCTGAGTGCCCGGCCTCTGCAGTGTTACCGTTGCCTTGATGTTGGCCACACCAGTCAGCGGTGCACTTCTGCCGAGGATAGGTCCGACTGCTGCTATAGATGCGGCAGTCGGGACCATAAGGTGGCAGCCTGTACGGCCACGCCCAATTGTCCGCTTTGTGCGGGCGCGGGCAGGCCTTCTGGTCACCGCCTCGGCGGCCGGGCGTGTCCTGTCAGTGCGAGGCGAGGCAAGGTAGGCGGCCAAAGGTCGTCTGCCAGATTCAATAAAAAAGGGAAGGAAACCACGATGGCCAAGGCAGCGACCACCGTGGCCAGCAACGAAAAGGCGGCACCGCCTGATGCTACCGCCGCACCCGCGGGGGCGAATGGGGCCACTAAAGTCCCTGACGCCACTGCATCCGCGGCCGTGACGGCGATGGACACGGCTGTGTAATGGGGCCCCCGGGCCCGATAATACAAGTTAACCTCAACTGCTCGGCCAGAGCGCAGGATCTCCTGTTTCAATGCCTGGCCGAGCGGGGTGCCGGGTTGGCAGTCGTGGCGGAGCCGCACAGGGTCCCCAAACATCCACACTGGATGGGGGACTCGATTGGCTCCGCCGCGATTATTTGGGCTGGGAGGCCGGGGTCCCCGCCGTGCTCGCTTATCGAGCGCGGCCTGGGATACGTGGCCGTCGATTGGGGCGGCACCGCGGTTGTGGCGATATACGCACCTCCAAGGTGGTCCCTCGAAGAGTTTGAGCAGTATCTGGACGGGGTAGGGAGATGCGTCTCCCGCTGCCATCCCCGTCCGGTGCTGGTCCTGGGGGACTTTAATGCCAAGGCCACGGCTTGGGGTTCCCCCGGGACTGATTCGAGGGGCCGGGAGGTGCTGGATTGGGCGGCGGGACTGGAGCTCCGTCTCCTGAACACGGGCTCGGTCCATACGTGCGTGCGGCATAACGGGGGGTCCAACGTTGACCTTTCGTGGGCAACGCACAAGGCCGCGCGCCGTATTACGGGGTGGAGGGTGGCGGAAGGGGTCGAGACGTTGTCTGACCACAGATACATAGTTCTCGGCCTCTCCGCCGCCCCACCATCGACACTCCGTCGTCGCCCCGCCGATGAAGGTTCGCCTCGACCGCGGTGGGCGCTGAAGCGCCTCGACCAGGACGCTCTGATGGCGGCGGCCCACGTCGTGGCCTGGCCAGCAACACCGGCCGGGCCAGTCGACGGGAATGGGGAGGCCCATTGGTTCCGTGGCGCAATGACGTCCATTTGCGACGTAGCCATGCCCCGGGCCAGGGTCTTCCCGAGGAAGGCGGTGTACTGGTGGTCGCGCGCGATAGCGGAGTTACGCACCGAGTGCGTCCGCGCGCGACGCCAGTACGCTCGCGCCCGTCGACGACGACGTACGGACGACGTTCTGGCTGCCCAGCTGTACGGGCGATATCGGGAGAAGGTGGTCGCCCTGCAGCTGGCCATCAGGCGAGCGAAGGACCAGGCCTGGCGCGATCTCCTCGGCTCTCTAAACCGAGATCCGTGGGGGCGCCCATACAAGATGGCATTGGGACGATTGCGTCCCTGGGCGCCCCCCGTGACGGAGAGCCTGGATCCGGGGCTGCTCGGGCGGGTCGTGGACGCTTTATTCCCCGTTAGCGGGGAGGCGTCCCGGCCTGTCCCTGAGCCAGAGGAACATGAGTGGTCCCCGGATCTTGAGGTCGCGCCGAAGGAGATGGCCGAGGTCGTCAAATGGCTCCGGGGCAAGAATACCGCCCCGGGGCCGGACGGTATCCCCGGCCGGGTCTGGCTGCTCGCCGCGAGCGTCCTGGGCGAGAGGCTGAGGAGCCTCTACTCTGGGCTCCTGAGGTCGGGGACGTTCCCCGACCTATGGAGAGAAAGTCGGATGGTCCTCTTGAGGAAGGATGGGAGGCCGGGGGATTCTCCCTCCGCGTACCGGCCCATTTGTCTCCTGGATGAGGCGGGCAAGATCTTCGAGAAGATCATTGTTGCCCGCCTCTCCAGACACCTGTCCCGCGACGGCCCAGATCTGGCGGACTGCCAGTTTGGCTTCCGGGAGGGGCGATCGACGGTCGACGCAATCGACCGTCTCAAGTCCCTCTCGGACAATGCCGTGGCAAGGGGCGGGGTGTGCTTGGCGGTGTCCATTGACATCGTCAATGCGTTCAACACCCTGCCCTGGTCCGCCATTAGGGAGGCCCTCGTCGATCACCAGGTGCCTCCCTATCTGAGGCGGGTGATCGGGGCCTACCTGCGGGACAGGTGGGTCGAATACCCGGGCCGGTGCGGGATGATTCGGAGGGAGGTGGACTGCGGGGTCCCGCAGGGGTCCGTGCTGGGCCCGCTCCTGTGGGACCTGGGTTACAACGCGGTCCTGGAGAAGGCCTCCCTGCCCGACGGTGCCACCCTCGTCTGCTACGCGGACGACACGTTGGTGGTCGCCGTCGGGAGTACCTTCGAGAGGACCATCCGACGAGCAGAGGTTGCGGTGGCAGCCGTCGTCGCGAGGATCCGCGATCTGGGGCTGAAAATAGCCCCGGAGAAGGCCGAGGCTGTCTGGTTCCACGGACGGCCTCGGTCTCGGCCACCGGCCAGATCGTGGATCCGGGTTGGAGAAGCCTGCGTAGAGGTGAAGTCCGAGTTGAAATATCTCGGACTGATCCTCGACAGCCGCTGGAGCTTCGATGCGCATCTCGATCGTCTCGTCCCCCGAGTCGAAAAGGCGGCGGCCTCTTTGGGCCGCCTGCTGCCCAACCTCGGGGGACCGGGAGATTTGGTGCGCCGCCTATACCTGGGCGTGGTGCGGTCTATGGCCTTATACGGTGCCCCAATATGGGCGCCGTACGTGATGACCAGCCGGCGCAGCACGCTGTTGTTGCGCCGGCTGCAGAGGCGGATGGCCATCCGCCTCATAAGAGGTTACCGCACCACGTCTACCGTGGCGGCGCTTGCTCTGGCGGGAGAACTTCCCTTCGAGCTTCAGTCGGCGGTTTGCGCCTATGTTTATAGGCGCACTAGCATCGCCAGCCGTGCTCGAGGGGCCCCGCCGGAGCGTGAGGCGGTCGAGGGCTTCGAGCTCCAGGCCCGGCGACTAGCGCTCGCCAGATGGCGTGCCGAGCTTTGCTCCCACGCCGGCGAGCGCGTCCCCGGGGCTCTCCTGCCGCACTTCACCTCGTGGCGGGAGAGACGGCATGGCAGGCTCTCCTACCGAGCGACGCAGGTGTTCACCGGGCATGGCTGCTTCGGTGTCTACCTGTGTCGCATCGGGCGGGAAGCGACGACGGTGTGCCACCATTGTGGCGCGGAGGAGGACTCGGCGCAGCACACGCTGGAGGAATGTCCCGCCTTTTCAGCGCTGCGCCGAGTCCTAAAACGAGAAGTCGGCCACGACCTCGCACTCTCCAGCCTAGTTGGGGCCATGCTGGAGGGCCCGGGGAAGTGGGCGGGAGCAATCTCTTTCTGCGAGGAGGTTATGTCGCGGAAGGAGGCTGCCGAGCGGGATCGGGAGCTTACAGATCCCGCCCGACGTGCCCGGGGAAGGCGTGCGCGCCCACGCCGAGAAACCCCGGGCAGCTGAGAGTAGGCGGGCGGCGGGTGTACCAGAACATGCTGGTTTCATTGCCCGCCGCCCGCCAACAGAGTAGGACGTCCCCTGTTGTGAGTGGGGGATGACGAGTCGCCTGAGGAGGCGTGGGTTAACTGTGATCCTCCTCCAATATACTCGTCGTCCCCCCGGCGGCCGCTGTGATCAGGGCGGGGGCCCTGGTCACCTATCGCGCGGTCGCCGTGTCGGGGCGGTGCGGGGTGCGACCCCTCGCGCCGCCGAATTTAATTGGATTTTAGGGGGGAGGATTTATTTTATTTCCCCCCGGGACGCGGCCGGCCATCGTTACCATCTTGATGGCCGGCCAGGCGAGGGGGAGCCGCGGTAGTGTTCTTCAAGAGTTCCCGTGGCTCCCCCGTTGAATCGCCAGCGATCGGTCCTGCGTCCTCAGGTCGCCGTGGAGGTTTTAGTGGGTCAAACCCCACACTACCCTCGTCCCGCTCCCCCGGGCGGGGCGGGGGTGTCTGGCGAGCAGATTTCCTCCACGTAAAATAAAAAAAAAAAAAAAAAAAAAAAAAAAAAAAAAAAAAAAAAAAAAAAAAGGTTATGTCAAGGTTATGTCAAGGTTATGTCAAGGTTATGTCAAGGTTATGTCAAGGTTATGTCAAGGTTATGTCAAGGTTCCCCCCCGTGTCCGCTACCTTGTCGTGGTGGGGGGGCTTCGTGCCCTAATGATCCTCAAGGCTGTGCCGGCGGGGAATTTATTCCCTGGCAGGTTCTACCATGCCGGAGTGGCTTGAGGTGAGGGGCCAACTAAAGTCGGACACATACCGTAAACCTGTGGTCATGTTTTACAGGAACGGGGGTCTTGCCTTAACCGGCCGGGCCGCGAGGATGACAACCTCTCTAAAAAATCCCTAGCCCCAACCAGTGTTGCGCGGTGAAGAGGGCGTAGCTGGAGTAAGCGCCAGCTATGGTTGGTGGGTGCACCAATCGTTAGCGGACAACCCCGGGGTACCTGGCGACCCCCCGGGCGTATTAGCCTTCCCCGGGTATGGCGGCTCTACCCGGGGTGACCTCCTTTCCGACCACACTCGTGGGATTAAGTATGGAGTCTACTTTTTCACAAACAACCGGGGAGGGGGGAAACGAGCGTGAGGTGGAGGTGCGCGGGCCTATCGTGCGCCTCAAAAGATGCACAGAGCCGGTGTCGCGGAGGCACTCGGCGACACGCGGCAAAAAGAGGACCGCAGCGGGCCTTGGTGAGTGCGATGAGGGGGAGGAGTCAGATTTCTCTGTCTCCTCCCACCACTCATCGCAGAGTGTCCCGGGCTCGTCGTCAGGGAGGAAAAGAGGACGGCCGCCGACGACCGGCGAATATGTTGGCCTCGCAGAGGCCAAACTTAGGCTGGCCGAGGCTTCGCAGCTGGAGGCCGAGGCAAGGGAGGTGGCGGCGATATTCGACCCGGGAGCCCCCGTGCCGAGACCATCGCGGTCGAGCGTCCCGCTCCCGGACGAGACGGATATAGCGGAAAATTTCCGCAACCGTCCAACGCGCGATGTCGCGGCCGCTATATTGGAGAGCCTGGATGAAGTGGCCAGGATCTCCGGCGTGTCAAAGGGGCTGAAGGGCAATTTGGCCCGCGCCCTAAGGGTGGCCGCCTTAAACGGCAGGGTGGGGGTGTCCGAGCTTGCGGTTAGGTCAGCTACCGACGCCACGCGTGCCCTGGAGGCAGAGAATGCCGTCCTCAGGGGGCAAATGACGGAGCTGCGGGCGGAGGTGGCTCGGCTCCGGCAGGTGGTGGAGGCGAGTACGGCTGCTGCCGCAATGCCTCCGCCGCCGCGCCCGGGAGGGGGCTCAGTATCGCCGCCGATCGTCGCCGCCCGGGACTGCCAACGCTCCGGGCAAGAAAAGTCCTCGCCCCCACATGCGACTGCGCCCGCAGATTTTCTGGCGCAGATAAGCGCCCTGATAGACGCCAAATTGGCGTCATTCAGGAGGGAGCTCGCGCCGCGAACGGACTCGGCCCTGCGATCGGTGGCACCTGGGCCGTCCGTCCCCTCACAGTCTTCGGACAGGGTGGGGCGGAAGACGAAGAAGAAGAAGAAAGGTGGGAAAGCTGGGGCGGCTATAGCGGCCCAGACGGAGCCCGCTCGACCGCGAGCAGAATCGGCGCTACCCTCTGCCGCGCCTCCGCCCCAGGAGGCGTGGTCCCAGGTGGTTGGCCGCAAGGCTAAAAAGGCGGCTGCCAAGGCCACTGCTGCGGCGAATAACAAAAAAGGACGGGTGGTCCCGGCGGCTCCCAGGAAGACACCCCTGCCTCCGCGACCGCCACGCACAGCAGCGGTTACCATAACGGTTCCGTCTGGCGTGGACATTACTTACGCGCAGGCGATGGCCACTGCCAGGTCCAAGGTGGACCTGGCAGAAATTGGCATCGCCTCGCTGAGGCCGCGAAGGGCGGTGACTGGGGGGTTAATTTTGGAAGTCCCTGGCACCGATGGGGCCGCCAAGGCCACCGTCCTCGCCACAAAAGTGGCGGAAGCGCTGGCAGGCACCGGCGTAAAGGTCGCGCGTCCGGTCAAAAAAGCTGACCTTAGGGTGCGCGGCCTGGTCGATTCGACCACGCCGGCGGAGGTCGCTGCGGCTGTTGCCCGCGTGGGCGGGTGCAGCGAGGGGGACATCAATACCGGCGAAATCCGGTCTTCCCCCTCGGGATTGGGCACACTCTGGGTCCGATGTCCTGCCGCGGCCGCTCGCAAGGTTGCTGTCGCGGGCCGGATAACCGTCGGCTGGACCCATGCAGTCGTGGAGGCCCTGAGTGCCCGGCCTCTGCAGTGTTACCGTTGCCTTGATGTTGGCCACACCAGTCAGCGGTGCACTTCTGCCGAGGATAGGTCCGACTGCTGCTATAGATGCGGCAGTCGGGACCATAAGGTGGCAGCCTGTACGGCCACGCCCAATTGTCCGCTTTGTGCGGGCGCGGGCAGGCCTTCTGGTCACCGCCTCGGCGGCCGGGCGTGTCCTGTCAGTGCGAGGCGAGGCAAGGTAGGCGGCCAAAGGTCGTCTGCCAGATTCAATAAAAAAGGGAAGGAAACCACGATGGCCAAGGCAGCGACCACCGTGGCCAGCAACGAAAAGGCGGCACCGCCTGATGCTACCGCCGCACCCGCGGGGGCGAATGGGGCCACTAAAGTCCCTGACGTCACCGCATCCGCGGCCGTGACGGCGATGGACACGGCTGTGTAATGGGGCCCCCGGGCCCGATAATACAAGTTAACCTCAACTGCTCGGCCAGAGCGCAGGATCTCCTGTTTCAATGCCTGGCCGAGCGGGGTGCCGGGTTGGCAGTCGTGGCGGAGCCGCACAGGGTCCCCAAACATCCACACTGGGCGGGGGACTCGATTGGCTCCGCCGCGATTATTTGGGCTGGGAGGTCGGGGTCCCCGCCGTGCTCGGTTATCGAGCGCGGCCTGGGATACGTGGCCGTTGATTGGGGCGGCACCGCGGTTGTGGCGATATACGCACCTCCAAGGTGGTCCCTCGAAGAGTTTGAGCAGTATCTGGACGGGGTAGGGAGATGCGTCTCCCGCTGCCATCCCCGTCCGGTGCTGGTCCTGGGGGACTTCAATGCCAAGGCCACGCCTTGGGGTTCCCCCGGGACTGACTCGAGGGGCCGGGAGGTGCTGGATTGGGCGGCGGGACTGGAGCTCCGTCTCCTGAATACGGGCTCGGTCCATACGTGCGTGCGGCATAACGGGGGGTCCATCGTTGACCTTTCGTGGGCAACGCCCCCGGCCGCGCGCCGTATTACGGGGTGGAGGGTGGCGGAAGGAATCGAGACGTTGTCTGACCACAGATACATAGTTCTCGACCTCTCCGCCGCCCCACCATCGACACCCCGTCGTCGCCCCGCCGATGAAGGTTCGCCTCAGCCGCGGTGGGCGCTGAAGCGCCTCGACCAGGACGCTCTGATGGCGGCAGCCCACGTCGTGGCCTGGCCAGCAACACCGACCGGGCCAGTCGACGGGAATGGGGAGGCCCATTGGTTCCGGGGCGCAATGACGTCGGTTTGCGACGTCGCCATGCCACGGGCCAGGGTCTTCCCGAGGAAGGCGGTGTACTGGTGGTCGCGCGAGATAGCGGATTTACGCACCGAGTGCGTTCGCGCGCGACGCCAGTACGCTCGCGCCCGTCGACGACGACGAACGGACGACGTGCTGGCTGCCCAGCTGTACGAGCTATATCGGAAGAAGGTGGTCGCCCTGCAGCTGGCCATCAGGCGAGCGAAGGACCAGGCCTGGCGCGATCTCATCGGCTCTCTGAACCGAGATCCGTGGGGGCGCCCATACAAGATGGCATTGGGACGATTACGTCCCTGGGCGCCCCCCGTGACGGAGAGCCTGGATCCGGGGCTGCTCGGGCGGGTCGTGGACGCTTTATTCCCCGTTAGCGGGGAGGCGTCCCGGCCCGTCCCTGAGCCAGAGGAACATGAGTGGTCCCCGGATCTTGAGGTCGCGCCGGAGGAGATGGCCGGGGTCGTCAAATGGCTCCGGGGCAAGAATACAGCCCCGGGGCCGGACGGTATCCCCGGCCGGGTCTGGTTGCTCGCCGCGAGCGTCCTGGGGGAGAGGCTGAGGAGCCTCTACTCTGGGCTCCTGAGGTCGGGGACGTTCCCCGACCTATGGAGAGAAAGTCGGATGGTCCTCTTGAGGAAGGATGGGAGGCCGGGGGATTCCCCCTCCGCGTACCGGCCTATTTGTCTCCTGGATGAGGCGGGCAAGATCTTCGAGAAGATCATTGTTGCCCGCCTCTCCAGGCACCTGTCCCGCGACGGCCCCGATCTGGCGGACTGCCAGTTTGGCTTCCGGGAGGGGCGATCGACGGTCGACGCTATCGGCCGTCTCAAGTCCCTCTCGGACAATGCCGTGGCAAGGGGCGGGGTGTGCTTGGCGGTGTCCATTGACATCGTCAATGCGTTCAACACCCTGCCCTGGTCCGCCATTAGGGAGGCCCTCGTCGATCACAAGGTGCCTCCCTATCTAAGGCGGGTGATCGGAGCCTACCTGCGGGACAGGTGGGTCGAATACCCGGGCCGGTACGGGATAATACGGAGGGAAGTGTACCGCGGGGTTCCGCAGGGGTCCGTTTTAGGACCGCTCCTGTGGGACCTGGGTTACAACGCGGTCCTGGAAAAGGCCTCCCTGCCCGACGGTGCCACCCTCGTCTGCTACGCGGACGACACGTTGGTGGTCGCCGTCGGGAGTACCTTCGAGAGGACCATCCGACGAGCAGAGGTTGCGGTGGCAGCCGTCGTCGCGAGGATCCGCGATCTGGGGCTGAAAATAGCCCCGGAGAAGGCCGAGGCTGTCTGGTTTCACGGACGGCCTCGGCCTCGGCCACCGGCCAGATCGTGGATCCGGGTTGGGGAAGCCTGCGTCGAGGTGAAGTCCGAGTTGAAATATCTCGGACTGATCCTCGACAGCCGCTGGAGCTTCGATGCGCATCTCGACCGTCTCGTCCCCCGAGTCGAAAAGGCGGCGGCCTCTTTGGGCCGCCTGCTGCCCAACCTCGGGGGACCGGGAGATTTGGTGCGCCGCCTATACCTGGGCGTGGTGCGGTCTATGGCCTTATACGGTGCCCCAATATGGGCGCCGTACGTGATGACCTGCCGGCGCAACACGCTGTTGTTGCGCCGGCTGCAGAGGCGGATGGCCATCCGCCTCATAAGAGGTTACCGCACCACGTCTACCGTGGCGGCGCTTGCTCTGGCGGGAGAAATTCCCTTCGAGCTTCAGGCGGTGGTGCGCGCCTATGTTTATAGGCGCACAAGCATCGCCAGCCGTGCTCGAGGGGCCCCGCCGGAGCGAGAGACGGTCGAGGGCTTCGAGCTCCAGGCCCGGCGACTAGCGCTCGCCAGATGGCGTGACGAGCTTTGCTCCCACGCCGGCGAGCGCGTCCCCGGGGCTCTCCTGCCGCACTTCACCTCGTGGCGGGAGAGACTGCATGGCAGGCTCTCCTACCGAGCGACGCAGGTGTTCACCGGGCATGGCTGCTTCGGTGTCTACCTGTGTCGCATCGGGCGGGAAGCGACGACGGTGTGCCGCCACTGTGGCGCGGAGGAAGACTCGGCGCAGCACACGCTGGAGGAATGTCCCGCCTTTTCAGCGCTGCGCCGAGTCCTAAAACGGGAAGTCGGCCACGACCTCGCACTCTCCAGCCTAGTTGGGGCCATGCTGGAGGGCCCGGGGAAGTGGGCGGCAGCAATCTCTTTCTGCGAGGAGGTTATGTCGCGGAAGGAGGCTGCCGAGCGCGATCGGGAGCTTACAGATCCCGCCCGACGTGCCCGGGGACGGCGTGCGCGCCCGCGCCGAGAAACCCCGGGCAGCTGAGAGTGGGCGGGCGGCGGGTGTACCAGAACATGCTGGTTTCATTGCCCGCCGCCCGCCAACAGAGGAGGACCTCCACTGTTCGGAGTGGGGGATGACGAGTCGCCTGAAGGAGGCGAGGGTTAACTGTGATCCTCTTCCAATATACTCGTCGTCCCCCCGGCGGTCGCTGTGATCGGGGCGGGGGCCCTGGTCACCTACCGCGCGGTCGCCGTGTCGGAGCGGTGCGGGGTGCGACCCCTCGCGCCGCCGAATTTAAATGGATTTTAGGGGGGAGTATTTATTTCCCCCCCGGGACGCGGCCGGTCATCGTTACCATGTTGATGGCCGGCCAGGCGAGGGGGAGCCGCGGTAGTGTTCTTCAAGAGTTCCCGTGGCTCCCCCGTTGAATCGCCAGCGATCGGTCCTGCGTCCTCAGGTCGCCGTGGAGGTTTTAGTGGGTCAAACCCCACACTACCCTCGTCCCGCACCCCCGGGCAGGGCGGGGGTGTCTGGCGAGCAGATTTCCTCCACGTAAAATAAAAAAAAAAAAAAAAAAAAAAAAAAAAAAAAAAAAAAGGTTATGTCAAGGTTATGTCAAGGTTATGTCAAGGTTATGTCAAGGTTATGTCAAGGTTATGTCAAGGTCCCCCCCGTGTCCGCTACCTTGTCGTGGTGGGGGGGCTTCGTGCCCTAATGATCCTCAAGGCTGTGCCGGCGGGGAATTTATTCCCTGGCAGGTTCTACCATGCCGGAGTGGCTTGAGGTGAGGGGCCAACTAAAGTCGGACACATACCGTAAACCTGTGGTCATGTTTTACAGGAACGGGGGTCTTGCCTTAACCGGCCGGGCCGCGAGGATGACAACCTCTCTAAAAAATCCCTAGCCCCAAGCAGTGTTGCGCGGTGAAGAGGGCGTAGCTGGAGTAAGCGCCAGCTATGGTTGGTGGGTGCACCAATCGTTAGCGGACAACCCCGGGGTACCTGGCGACCCCCCGGGCGTATTAGCCTTCCCCGGGTATGGCGGCTCTACCCGGGGTGACCTCCTTTCCGACCACACTCGTGGGATTAAGTATGGAGTCTACTTTTTCACAAACAACCGGGGAGGGGGGAAACGAGCGTGAGGTGGAGGTGCGCGGGCCTATCGTGCGCCTCAAAAGATGCACAGAGCCGGTGTCGCGGAGGCATTCGGCGACACGCGGCAAAAAGAGGACCGCAGCGGGCCTTGGTGAGTGCGATGAGGGGGAGGAGTCAGATTTCTCTGTCTCCTCCCACCACTCATCGCAGAGTGTCCCGGGCTCGTCGTCAGCGAGGAAAAGAGGACGGCCGCCGACGACCGGCGAATATGTTGGCCTCGCAGAGGCCAAACTTAGGCTGGCCGAGGCTTCGCAGCTGGAGGCCGAGGCAAGGGAGGTGGCGGCGATATTCGACCCGGGAGCCCCCGTGCCGAGACCATCGCGGTCGAGCGTCCCGCTCCCGGACGAGACGGATATAGCGGAAAATTTCCGCAACCGTCCAACGCGGGATGTCGCGGCCGCTATATTGGAGAGCCTGGATGAAGTGGCCAGGATTTCCGGCGTGTCAAAGGGGCTGAAGGGCAATTTGGCCCGCGCCCTAAGGGTGGCCGCCTTAAACGGCAGGGTGGGGGTGTCCGAGCTTGCGGTTAGGTCAGCTACCGACGCCACGCGTGCCCTGGAGGCAGAGAATGCCGTCCTCAGGGGGCAAATGACGGAGCTGCGGGCGGAGGTGGCTCGGCTCCGGCAGGTGGTGGAGGCGAGTACGGCTGCTGCCGCAATGCCTCCGCCGCCGCGCCCGGGAGAGGGCTCAGTATCGCCGCCGATCGTCGCCGCCCGGGACTGCCAGCGCTCCGGGCAAGAAAAGTCCTCGCCCCCACATGCGACTGCGCCCGCAGATTTTCTGGCGCAGATAATCGCCCTGATAGACGCCAAATTGGCGTCATTCAGGAGGGAGCTCGCGCCGCGAACGGACTCGGCCCTGCGATCGGTGGCACCTGGGCCGTCCGTCCCCTCACAGTCTTCGGACAGGGTGGGGCGGAAGACGAAGAAGAAGAAGAAAGGTGGGAAAGCTGGGGCGGCTATAGCGGCCCAGACGGAGCCCGCTCGACCGCGAGCAGAATCGGCGCTACCCTCTGCCGCGCCTCCGCCCCAGGAGGCGTGGTCCCAGGTGGTTGGCCGCAAGGCTAAAAAGGCGGCTGCCAAGGCCACTGCGGCGGCGAATAATAAAAAAGGACGGGTGGTCCCGGCGGCCCCCAGGAAGACACCCCTGCCTCCGCGACCGCCACGCACAGCAGCGGTTACCATAACGGTTCCGTCTGGCGTGGACATTACTTACGCGCAGGCGATGGCCACTGCCAGGTCCAAGGTGGACCTGGCAGAAATTGGCATCGCCTCGCTGAGGCCGCGAAGGGCGGTGACTGGGGGGTTAATTTTGGAAGTCCCTGGCACCGATGGGGCCGCCAAGGCCACCGTCCTCGCCACAAAAGTGGCGGAAGCGCTGGCAGGCACCGGCGTAAAGGTCGCGCGTCCGGTCAAAAAAGCTGACCTTAGGGTGCGCGGCCTGGTCGATTCGACCACGCCGGCGGAGGTCGCTGCGGCTGTTGCCCGCGTGGGCGGGTGCAGCGAGGGGGACATCAATACCGGCGAAATCCGGTCTTCCCCCTCGGGATTGGGCACCCTCTGGGTCCGATGTCCTGCCGCGGCCGCTCGCAAGGTTGCTGTCGCGGGCCGGATAACCGTCGGCTGGACCCATGCAGCCGTGGAGGCCCTGAGTGCCCGGCCTCTGCAGTGTTACCGTTGCCTTGATGTTGGCCACACCAGTCAGCGGTGCACTTCTGCCGAGGATAGGTCCGACTGCTGCTATAGATGCGGCAGTCGGGACCATAAGGTGGCAGCCTGTACGGCCACGCCCAATTGTCCGCTTTGTGCGGGCGCGGGCAGGCCTTCTGGTCACCGCCTCGGCGGCCGGGCGTGTCCTGTCAGTGCGAGGCGAGGCAAGGTAGGCGGCCAAAGGTCGTCTGCCAGATTCAATAAAAAAGGGAAGGAAACCACGATGGCCAAGGCAGCGACCACCGTGGCCAGCAACGAAAAGGCGGCACCGCCTGATGCTACCGCCGCACCCGCGGGGGCGAATGGGGCCACTAAAGTCCCTGACGCCACCGCATCCGCGGCCGTGACGGCGATGGACACGGCTGTGTAATGGGGCCCCCGGGCCCGATAATACAAGTTAACCTCAACTGCTCGGCCAGAGCGCAGGATCTCCTGTTTCAATGCCTGGCCGAGCGGGGTGCCGGGTTGGCAGTCGTGGCGGAGCCGCACAGGGTCCCCAAACATCCACACTGGATGGGGGACTCGATTGGCTCCGCCGCGATTATTTGGGCTGGGAGGCCGGGGTCCCCGCCGTGCTCGCTTATCGAGCGCGGCCTGGGATACGTGGCCGTCGATTGGGGCGGCACCGCGGTTGTGGCGATATACGCACCTCCAAGGTGGTCCCTCGAAGAGTTTGAGCAGTATCTGGACGGGGTAGGGAGATGCGTCTCCCGCTGCCATCCCCGTCCGGTGCTGGTCCTGGGGGACTTTAATGCCAAGGCCACGGCTTGGGGTTCCCCCGGGACTGATTCGAGGGGCCGGGAGGTGCTGGATTGGGCGGCGGGACTGGAGCTCCGTCTCCTGAACACGGGCTCGGTCCATACGTGCGTGCGGCATAACGGGGGGTCCATCGTTGACCTTTCGTGGGCAACGCCCCCGGCCGCGCGCCGTATTACGGGGTGGAGGGTGGCGGAAGGGGTGGAGACGTTGTCTGACCACAGATACATAGTTCTCGGCCTCTCCGCCGCCCCACCATCGACACCCCGTCGTCGCCCCGCCGATGAGGGTTCGCCTCAACCGCGGTGGGCGCTGAAGCGCCTCGACCAGGATGCTCTGATGGCGGCAGCCCACGCCGTGGCCTGGCCAGCAACACCGGCCGGGCCAGTCGACGGGAATGGGGAGGCCCGTTGGTTCCGGGGCGCAATGACGTCGATTTGCGACGTCGCCATGCCCCGGGCCAGGGTCTTCCCGAGGAAGGCGGTGTACTGGTGGTCGCGCGAAATAGCGGAATTACGCACCGAGTGCGTCCGCGCGCGACGCCAGTACGCTCGCGCCCGTCGACGACGACGTACGGACGACGTGCTGGCTGCCCAGCTGTACGGGCGATATCGGGAGAAGGTGGTCGCCCTGCAGCTGGCCATCAGGCGAGCGAAGGACCAGGCCTGGCGCGATCTCCTCGGCTCTCTGAACAGAGATCCGTGGGGGCGCCCATACAAGATGGCATTGGGACGATTACGTCCCTGGGCGCCCCCCGTGACGGAGAGCCTGGATCCGGGGCTGCTCGGGCGGGTCGTGGACGCTTTATTCCCCGTTAGCGGGGAGGCGTCCCGGCCCGTCCCTGAGCCAGAGGAACATGAGTGGTCACCGGATTTTGAGGTCGCGCCGGAGGAGATGGCCGGGGTCGTCAAATGGCTCCGGGGCAAGAATACCGCCCCGGGGCCGGACGGTATCCCCGGCCGGGTCTGGTTGCTCGCCGCGGGCGTCCTGGGAGAGAGGCTGAGGAGCCTCTACTCTGGGCTCCTGAGGTCGGGGACGTTCCCCGACCTATGGAGAGAAAGTCGGATGGTCCTCTTGAGGAAGGATGGGAGGCCGGGGGATTCTCCCTCCGCGTACCGGCCCATTTGTCTCCTGGATGAGGCGGGCAAGATCTTCGAGAAGGTCATTGTTGCCCGCCTCTCCAGTCACCTGTCCCGCGACGGCCCAGATCTGGCGGACTGCCAGTTTGGCTTCCGGGAGGGGCGATCGACGGTCGACGCTATCGACCGTCTCAAGTCCCTCTCGGACAATGCCGTGGCAAGGGGCGGGGTGTGCTTGACGGTGTCCATTGACATCGTCAATGCATTCAACACCCTGCCCTGGTCCGCCATTAGGGAGGCCCTCGTCGATCACCAGGTGCCTCCCTATCTGAGGCGGGTGATCGGGGCCTACCTGCGGGACAGGTGGGTCGAATACCCGGGCCGGTACGGGATGATACGGAGGGAAGTGGACCGCGGGGTCCCGCAGGGGTCCGTTTTAGGACCGCTCCTGTGGGACCTGGGTTACAACGCGGTCCTGGAGAAGGCCTCCCTGCCCGACGGTGCCACCCTCGTCTGCTACGCGGACGACACGTTGGTGGTCGCCGTCGGGAGTACCTTCGAGAGGACCATCCGACGAGCAGAGGTTGCGGTGGCAGCCGTCGTCGCGAGGATCCGCGATCTGGGGCTGAAAATAGCCCCGGAGAAGGCCGAGGCTGTCTGGTTCCACGGACGGCCTCGGTCTCGGCCACCGGCCAGATCGTGGATCCGGGTTGGAGAAGCCTGCGTCGAGGTGAAGTCCGAGTTGAAATATCTCGGACTGATCCTCGACAGCCGCTGGAGCTTCGGTGCGCATCTCGACCGTCTCGTCCCCCGAGTCGAAAAGGCAGCGGCCTCTTTGGGCCGCCTGCTGCCCAACCTCGGGGGGCCGGGAGATTTGGTGCGCCGCCTATACCTGGGCGTGGTGCGGTCTATGGCCTTATACGGTGCCCCAATATGGGCGCCGTACGTGATGACCAGCCGGTGCAGCACGCTGTTGTTGCGCCGGCTGCAGAGGCGGATGGCCATCCGCCTCATAAGGGGTTACCGCACCACGTCTACCGTGGCGGCGCTTGCTCTGGCGGGAGAACTTCCCTTCGAGCTTCAGGCGGCGGTGCGCGCCTATGTTTATGGGCGCACAAGCATCGCCAGCCGTGCTCGAGGGGCCCCGCCGGAGCGAGAGACGGTCGAGGGCTTCGAGCTCCAGGCCCGGAGACTAGCGCTCGCCAGATGGCGTGCCGAGCTTTGCTCCCACGCCGGCGAGCGCGTCCCCGGGGCTCTCCTGACGCACTTCACCTCGTGGCGGGAGAGACGGCATGGCAGGCTCTCCTACCGAGCGACGCAGGTGTTCACCGGGCATGGCTGCTTCGGTGTCTACCTGTGTCGCATCGGGCGGGAAGCGACGACGGTGTGCCACCATTGTGGCGCGGAGGAAGACTCGGCGCAGCACACGCTGGAGGATTGTCCCGCCTTTTCAGCGCTGCGCCGAGTCCTAAGACGAGAAGTCGGCCACGACCTCGCACTCTCCAGCCTAGTTGGGGCCATGCTGGAGGGCCCGGGGAAGTGGGCGGCAGCAATCTCTTTCTGCGAGGAAGTTATGTCGCGGAAGGAGGCTGCCGAGCGGGATCGGGAGCTTACAGATCCCGCCCGACGTGCCCGGGGACGGCGTGCGCGCCCGCGCCGAGAAACCCCGGGCAGCTGAGAGTAGGCGGGCGGCGGGTGTACCAGAATATGCTGGTTTCATTGCCCGCCGCCCGCCAACAGAGGATGACGTCCACTGTTGGGAGTGGGGGATGACGAGTCGCCTGAGGGAGGCGAGGGTTAACTGTGATCCTCGTCCAGTATACTCGTCGTCCCCCCGGCGGCCGATGTGATCAGGGCGGGGGCCCTGGTCACCTATCGCGCGGTCGCCGTGTCGGGGCGGTGCGGGGTGCGACCCCTCGCGCCGCCGTATTTAAATGGATTTAGGGGGGAGGATTATATCTCCCCCGGGACGCGGCCGGCCATCCTTACCATCCTGATGGCCGGCGAGGCGAGGGGGAGCCGCGGTAGTGTTCTTCAAGAGTTCCCGTGGCTCCCCCGTTGAATCGCCAGCGATCGGTCCTGCGTCCTCAGGTCGCCGTGGAGGTTTTTTTTTTTTTTTTTTTTTTTTTTTTTTTTTTTTTTTTTTTTTTTTTTTTTTTTTTTTTTTTTTTTTTTTTTTTTTAGTGGGTCAAACCCCACACTACCCTCGTCCCGCTCCCCCGGGCGGGGCGGGGGTGTCTGGCGAGCAGATTTCCTCCACGTAAAAAAAAAAAAAAAAAAAAAAAAAAAAAAAAAAAAAAAAAAAAAAAAAAAAAAAAAGGTTATGTCAAGGTTATGTCAAGGTTATGTCAAGGTTATGTCAAGGTTATGTCAAGGTTATGTCAAGGTTATGTCAAGGTGTGGCTTGAGGTGAGGGGCCAACTAAAGTCGGACACATACCGTAAACCTGTGGCCCCCCCGTGTCCGCTACCTTGTCGTGGTGGGGGGGCTTCGTGCCCTAATGATCCTCAAGGCTGTGCCGGCGGGGAATTTATTCCCTGGCAGGTTCTACCATGCCGGAGTGGCTTGAGGTGAGGGGCCAACTAAAGTCGGACACATACCGTAAACCTGTGGTCATGTTTTACAGGAACGGGGGTCTTGCCTTAACCGGCCGGGCCGCGAGGATGACAACCTCTCTAAAAAATCCCTAGCCCCAAGCAGTGTTGCGCGGTGATGAGGGTGTAGCTGGAGTAAGCGCCAGCTATGGTTGGTGGGTGCACCAATCTTTAGCGGACAACCCCGGGGTACCTGGCGACCCCCGGGTGTATTAGCCTTCCCCGGGTATGGCGGCTCTGCCCGGGGTGACCTTCTTTCCGACCACACTCGTGGGACCAATTATGGATTCTTTTAAACAAATAACCGGGGAGGGGGGAAACGAGCGTGAGGTGGAGGTGCGCGGTCCTATCGTGCGCCTCAAAAGATGTACAGAGCCGGTGTCGCGGAGGCATTCCGCAACACGCGGCAAAAAGAGGACCGCAGCGGGCCTTGGTGAGTGCGATGAGGGGGAGGAGTCAGATTTCTCTGTCTCCTCCCACCACTCATCGCAGAGTGTCCCGGGCTCGTCGTCAGCGAGGAAGAGAGGACGGCCGCCGACGACCGGGGAATATGTTGGCCTCGCAGAGGCAAAACTTAGGTTGGCCGAAGCTTCGCAGCTGGAGGCCGAGGCAAGGGAGGTGGCGGCGATATTCGACCCGGGAGCCCCCGTGCCGAGACCATCTCGGTCGAGCGTCCCGCTCCCGGACGAGACGGATATCGCGGAAAATTTCCGCAACCGTCCGACGCGGGATGTCGCGGCCGCTATTTTGGAGAGCCTGGATGAGGTGGCCAGGATCTCCGGCGTTTCGAAGGGGCTGAAGGGCAACTTGGCCCGCGCCCTGAGGGTGGCCGCCTTAAACGGCAGGGTAGGGGTGTCGGAGCTGGCAGTGAGGTCAGCTACCGAGGCCACGCGTGTCCTGGAGGCCGAAAATGCCGGCCTCAGGGGACAAATGACGGAGCTGCAGGCGGAGGTGGCACGGCTCCGGCAGGTGGTGGAGGCGAGAACGGCTGCTGCCGCAATGCCTCCGCCACCGCGCCCGGGAGAGGGCTCAGTATCGCCGCCGATCGTCGGCGCCCGGGATTGCCATCGCTCCTGGCAAGAAAAGTCCTCGCCACCGCCTGCGGATGCGCCCGCAGATTTTCTGGCGCAAATAGGCGCCCTGATAGACGCCAAATTGGCGTCATTCAGGAGGGAGCTCGCGCCGCGAACGGACTCGGCCCTGCGATCGGTGGCACCTGGGCCGTCCGTCCCCGCACAGTCTTCGGACAGGGTGGGGCGGAAGACGAAGAAGAAGAAGAAAGGTGGGAAAGCTGGGGTGGCTATAGCGGCCCAGACGGAGCCCGCTCGACCGCGAGCAGAATCGGCGCTACCCTCTGCCGCGCCTCCGCCCCAGGAGGCGTGGTCCCAGGTGGTTGGCCGCAAGGCTAAAAAGGCGGCTGCCAAGGCCACTGCGGCGGCGAATAATAAAAAAGGACGGGTGGTCCCGGCGGCCCCCAGGAAGACACCACTGCCTCCGCGACCGCCACGCACAGCAGCGGTTACCATAACGGTTCCGTCTGGCGTGGACATTACTTACGCGCAGGCGATGGCCACTGCCAGGTCCAAGGTGGACCTGGCAGAAATTGGCATCGCCTCGCTGAGGCCGCGAAGGGCGGTGACTGGGGGGTTAATTTTGGAAGTCCCTGGCACCGATGGGGCCGCCAAGGCCACCGTCCTCGCCACAAAAGTGGCAGAAGCGCTGGCAGGCACCGGCGTAAAGGTCGCGCGTCCGGTCAAAAAAGCTGACCTTAGGGTGCGCGGCCTGGTCGATTCGACCACGCCGGCGGAGGTCGCTGCGGCTGTTGCCCGCGTGGGCGGGTGCAGCGAGGGGGACATCAATACCGGCGAAATCCGGGCTTCCCCCTCGGGATTGGGCACCCTCTGGGTCCGATGTCCTGCCGCGGCCGCTCGCAGGGTTGCTGTCGCGGGCCGGATAACCGTCGGCTGGACCCATGCAGCCGTGGAGGCCCTGAGTGCCCGGCCTCTGCAGTGTTACCGTTGCCTTGATGTTGGCCACACCAGTCAGCGGTGCACTTCTGCCGAGGATAGGTCCGACTGCTGCTATAGATGCGGCAGTCGGGACCATAAGGTGGCAGCCTGTACGGCCACGCCCAATTGTCCGCTTTGTGCGGGCGCGGGCAGGCCTGCTGGTCACCGCCTCGGCGGCCGGGCGTGTCCTGTCAGTGCGAGGCGAGGCAAGGTAGGCGGCCAAAGGTCGTCTGCCAGATTCAATAAAAAAGGGAAGGAAACCACGATGGCCAAGGCAGCGACCACCGTGGCCAGCAACGAAAAGGCGGCACCGCCTGATGCTACCACCGCACCCGCGGGGGCGAATGGGGCCACTAAAGTCCCTGACGCCACCGCATCCGCGGCCGTGACGGCGATGGATACGGCTGTGTAATGGGGCCCCCGGGCCCGATAATACAAGTTAACCTCAACTGCTCGGCCAGAGCGCAGGATCTCCTGTTTCAATGCCTGGCCGAGCGGGGTGCCGGGTTGGCAGTCGTGGCGGAGCCGCACAGGGTCCCCAAACATCCACACTGGATGGGGGACTCGATTGGCTCCGCCGCGATTATTTGGGCTGGGAGGCCGGGGTCCCCGCCGTGCTCGCTTATCGAGTGCGGCCTGGGATACGTGGCCGTCGATTGGGGCGGCACCGCGGTTGTGGCGATATACGCACCTCCAAGGTGGTCCCTCGAAGAGTTTGAGCAGTATCTGGACGGGGTAGGGAGATGCGTCTCCCGCTGCCATCCCCGTCCGGTGCTGGTCCTGGGGGACTTTAATGCCAAGGCCACGGCTTGGGGTTCCCCCGGGACTGATTCGAGGGGCCGGGAGGTGCTGGATTGGGCGGCGGGACTGGAGCTCCGTCTCCTGAACACGGGCTCGGTCCATACGTGCGTGCGGCATAACGGGGGGTCCATCGTTGACCTTTCGTGGGCAACGCCCCAGGCCGCGCGCCGTATTACGGGGTGGAGGGTGGCGGAAGGGGTCGAGACGTTGTCTGACCACAGATACATAGTTCTCGACCTCTCCGCCGCCCCACCATCGACACTCCGTCGTCGCCCCGCCGATGAAGGTTCGCCTCGACCGCGGTGGGCGCTGAAGCGCCTCGACCAGGACGCTCTGATGGCGGCGGCCCACGTCGTGGCCTGGCCAGCAACACCGGCCGGGCCAGTCGACGGGAATGGGGAGGCCCATTGGTTCCGTGGCGCAATGACGTCCATTTGCGACGTAGCCATGCCCCGGGCCAGGGTCTTCCCGAGGAAGGCGGTGTACTGGTGGTCGCGCGCGATAGCGGAGTTACGCACCGAGTGCGTCCGCGCGCGACGCCAGTACGCTCGCGCCCGTCGACGACGACGTACGGACGACGTTCTGGCTGCCCAGCTGTACGGGCGATATCGGGAGAAGGTGGTCGCCCTGCAGCTGGCCATCAGGCGAGCGAAGGACCAGGCCTGGCGCGATCTCCTCGGCTCTCTAAACCGAGATCCGTGGGGGCGCCCATACAAGATGGCATTGGGACGATTGCGTCCCTGGGCGCCCCCCGTGACGGAGAGCCTGGATCCGGGGCTGCTCGGGCGGGTCGTGGACGCTTTATTCCCCGTTAGCGGGGAGGCGTCCCGGCCTGTCCCTGAGCCAGAGGAACATGAGTGGTCCCCGGATCTTGAGGTCGCGCCGGAGGAGATGGCCGGGGTCGTCAAATGGCTCCGGGGCAAGAATACCGCCCCGGGGCCGGACGGTATCCCCGGCCGGGTCTGGCTGCTCGCCGCGAGCGTCCTGGGCGAGAGGCTGAGGAGCCTCTACTCTGGGCTCCTGAGGTCGGGGACGTTCCCCGACCTATGGAGAGAAAGTCGGATGGTCCTCCTGAGGAAGGATGGGAGGCCGGGGGATTCTCCCTCCGCGTACCGGCCCATTTGTCTCCTGGATGAGGCGGGCAAGATCTTCGAGAAGATCATTGTTGCCCGCCTCTCCAGACACCTGTCCCGCGACGGCCCAGATCTGGCGGACTGCCAGTTTGGCTTCCGGGAGGGGCGATCGACGGTCGACGCAATCGACCGTCTCAAGTCCCTCTCGGACAATGCCGTGGCAAGGGGCGGGGTGTGCTTGGCGGTGTCCATTGACATCGTCAATGCGTTCAACACCCTGCCCTGGTCCGCCATTAGGGAGGCCCTCGTCGATCACCAGGTGCCTCCCTATCTGAGGCGGGTGATCGGGGCCTACCTGCGGGACAGGTGGGTTGAATACCCGGGCCGGTGCGGGATGATACGGAGGGAAGTGGACCGCGGGGTCCCGCAGGGGTCCGTTTTAGGACCGCTCCTGTGGGACCTAGGTTACAACGCGGTCCTGGAAAAGGCCTCCCTGCCCGACGGTGCCACCCTCGTCTGCTACGCGGACGACACGTTGGTGGTCGCCGTCGGGAGTACCTTCGAGAGGACCATCCGTCGAGCAGAGGTTGCGGTGGCAGCCGTCGTCGCGAGGATCCGCGATCTGGGGCTGAAAATAGCCCCGGAGAAGGCCGGGGCTGTCTGGTTTCACGGACGGCCTCGGTCTCGGCCACCGGCCAGATCGTGGATCCGGGTTGGAGAAGCCTGCGTCGAGGTGAAGTCCGAGTTGAAATATCTCGGACTGATCCTCGACAGCCACTGGTGCTTCGGTGCGCATCTCGACCGTCTCGTCCCCCGAGTCGAAAAGGCGGCGGCCTCTTTGGGCCGCCTGCTGCCCAACCTCGGGGGACCGGGAGATTTGGTGCGCCGCCTATACCTGGGCGTGGTGCGGTCTATGGCCTTATACGGTGCCCCAATATGGGCGCCGTACGTGATGACCAGCCGGCGCAACACGCTGTTGTTGCGCCGGCTGCAGAGGCGGATAGCCATCCGCCTCATAAGAGGTTACCGCACCACGTCTACCGTGGCGGCGCTTGCTCTGGCGGGAGAACTTCCCTTCGAGCTTCAGGCGGCGGTGCGCGCCTATGTTTATGGGCGCACAAGCATTGCCAGCCGTGCTCGAGGGTCCCCGCCGGAGCGAGAGACGGTCGAGGGCTTCGAGCTCCAGGCCCGGAGACTAGCGCTCGCCAGATGGCGTGCCGAGCTTTGCTCCCACGCCGGCGAGCGCGTCCCCGGGGCTCTCCTGCCGCACTTCACCTCGTGGCGAGAGAGACGGCACGGCAGGCTCTCCTACCGAGCGACGCAGGTGTTCACCGGGCATGGCTGCTTCGGTGTCTACCTGTGTCGCATCGGGCGGGAAGCGACGTCGGTGTGCCACCATTGTGGCGCGGAGGAAGACTCGGCGCAGCACACGCTGGAGGAATGTCCCGCCTTTTCAGCGCTGCGCCGAGTCCTAAAACGAGAAGTCGGCCACGACCTCGCACTCTCCAGCCTAGTTGGGGCCATGCTGGAGGGCCCGGGGAAGTGGGCGGCAGCAATCTCTTTCTGCGAGGAGGTTATGTCGCGGAAGGAGGCTGCCGAGCGGGATCGGGAGATTACAGATCCCGCCCGACGTGCCCGGGGACGGCGTGCGCGCCCACGCCGAGAAACCCCGGGAAGCTGAGAGTAGGCGGGCGGCGGGTGTACCAGAATATGCTGGTTTCATTGCCCGCCGCCCGCCAACAGAGGAGGACGTCCACTGTTTGGAGTGGGGGATGACGAGTCGCCTGAAGGAAGCGAGGGTTAACTGTGATCCGCCTCCAATATACTCGTCGTCCCCCCGGCGGCCGCTGTGATCAGGGCGGGGGCCCTGGTCACCTATCGCGCGGTCGCCGTGTCGGGGCGGTGCGGGGTGCGACCCCTCGCGCCGCCGAATTTAAATGGATTTTAGGGGGGAGGATTTATTTTATTTCCCCCCGGGACGCGGCCGGCCATCGTTACCATCCTGATGGCCGGCCAGGCGAGGGGGAGCCGCGGTAGTGTTCTTCAAGAGATCCCGTGGCTCCCCCGTTGAATCGCCAGCGATCGGTCCTGCGTCCTCAGGTCGCCGTGGAGGTTTTAGTGGGTCAAACCCCACACTACCCTCGTCCCGCTCCCCCGGGCGGGGCGGGGGTGTCTGGCGAGCAGATTTCCTCCACGTAAAATAAAAAAAAAAAAAAAAAGGTTATGTCAAGGTCCCCCCCGTGTCCGCTACCTTGTCGTGGTGGGGGGGCTTCGTGCCCTAATGATCCTCAAGGCTGTGCCGGCGGGGAATTTATTCCCTGGCAGGTTCTACCATGCCGGAGTGGCGTGAGGTGAGGGGCCAACTAAAGTCGGACACATACCGTAAACCTGTGGTCATGTTTTACAGGAACGGGGGTCTTGCCTTAACCGGCCGGGCCGCGAGGATGACAACCTCTCTAAAAAATCCCTAGTCCCAAGCAGTGTTGCGCGGTGATGAGGGTGTAGCTGGAGTAAGCGCCAGCTATGGTTGGTGGGTGCACCAATCTTTAGCGGACAACCCCGGGGTACCTGGCGACCCCCGGGTGTATTAGCCTTCCCCGGGTATGGCGGCTCTGCCCGGGGTGACCTTCTTTCCGACCACACTCGTGGGACCAATTATGGATTCTTTTTCACTAACAACCGGGGAGGGGGGAAACGAGCGTGAGGGGGAGGTGCGCGGGCCTATCGTGCGCCTCAAGAGATGTACAGAGCCGGTGTCGCGGAGGCATTCTGCAACACGCGGCAAAAAGAGGACCGCAGCGGGCCTTGGTGAGTGCGATGAGGGGGAGGAGTCAGATTTCTCTGTCTCCTCCCACCACTCATCGCAGAGTGTCCCGGGCTCGTCGTCAGCGAGGAAGAGAGGACGGCCGCCGACGACCGGCGAATATATTGGCCTCGCAGAGGCCAAACTTAGGCTGGCCGAGGCCTCGCAGTTGGAGGCCGAGGCAAGGGAGGTGGCGGCGATATTCGACCCGGGTGCCCCCGTGCCGAGACCATCGCGGTCGAGCGTTCCGCTCCCGGACGAGACGGATATCGCGGAAAATTTCCGCAACCGTCCGACGCGGGATGTCGCGGCCGCTATATTGGAGAGCCTGGATGAGGTGGCCAGGATCTCCGGTGTGTCAAAGGGGCTGAAGGGCAACTTGGCCCGCGCCCTGAGGGTGGCCGCCTTAAACGGCAGGGTAGGGGTGTCCGAGCTGGCAGTGAGGTCGGCTACCGACGCCACGCGTGTCCTGGAGGCCGAAAATGCCGTCCTCAGGGGGCAAATGACGGAGCTGCAGGCGGAGGTGGCCCGGCTCCGGCAGGTGGTGGAGGCGAGAACGGCTGCTGCCGCAATGCCTCCGCCGCCGCGCCCGGGAGAGGGCTCAGTATCGCCGCCGATCGTCGGCGCCCGGGATTGCCATCGCTCCGGGCAAGAAAAGTCCTCGCCACCACCTGCGGCTGCGCCCGCAGATTTTCTGGCGCAAATAGGCGCCCTGATAGACGCCAAATTGGCGTCATTCAGGAGGGAGCTCGCGCCGCGAACGGACTCGGCCCTGCGATCGGTGGCCCCTGGGCCGTCCGTCCCCTCACAGTCTTCGGACAGGGTGGGGCGGAAGACGAAGAAGAAGAAGAAAGGTGGGAAAGCTGGTGCAGCTATAGCGGCCCAGACGGAGCCCGATCGACCGCGAGCAGAATCGGCGCTACCCTCGGCCGCGCCTCCTCCCCAGGAGGCGTGGTCCCAGGTGGTTGGCCGGAAGGCCAAAAAGGCGACTGCCAAGGCCACTGCGGCGGCGAATAAAAAAGGACGGGTGGTCCCGGCGGCACCCAGAAAGACACCCCTGCCTCCTCGACCGCCACGCACAGCAGCGGTTACCATAACGGTTCCGACTGGCGTGGAGATGACCTACGCGCAGGCGATGGCCACTGCCAGGTCCAAGGTGGACCTGGCAGAAATTGGCGTCGCCTCGCTGAGGCCGCGAAGGGCGGTGACTGGGGGGTTAATTTTGGAGGTCCCTGGCACCGATGGGGCCGCCAAGGCCACCGTCCTCGCCACAAAAGTGGCGGAAGCGCTGGCAGGCACCGGCGTAAAGGTCGCGCGTCCGGTCAAAAAAGCTGACCTTAGGGTGCGCGGCCTGGTCGATTCGACCACGCCGGCGGAGGTCGCTGCGGCTGTTGCCCGCGTGGGCGGGTGCAGCGAGGGGGACATCAATACCGGCGAAATCCGGTCTTCCCCCTCGGGATTGGGCACCCTCTGGGTCCGATGTCCTGCCGCGGCCGCTCGCAAGGTTGCTGTCGCGGGCCGGATAACCGTCGGCTGGACCCAGGCAGCCGTGGAGGCCCTGAGTGCCCGGCCTCTGCAGTGTTACCGTTGCCTTGGTGTTGGCCACACCAGTCAGCGGTGCACTTCTGCCGAGGATAGGTCCGACTGCTGCTATAGATGCGGCAGTCGGGACCATAAGGCGGCAGCCTGTACGGCCACGCCCAATTGTCCGCTTTGTGCGGGCGGGGGCAGGCCGTCTGGTCACCGCCTCGGCAGCCGGGCTTGCCCTGCCAGTGCGGGGCGGGGCAGGGGAGGCGGCCAAAGGCCGTCTGCCAGGTATAATAAAAAGGGGAGGGAAACCACGATGGCCAAGGCAGCGACCACAGTGGCCCGCAACGAAAAGTCGGCACCGCCTGATGCTACCGCCTCGCCCGCGGGGGCGGATGGGGCCACTAAAGTCCCAGACGCCACCGCATCCGCGGCCGTGACGGCGATGGACACGGCTGTGTAATGGGGCCCCCGGGCCCGATAATACAAGTTAACCTCAACTGCTCGGCCAGAGCGCAGGACCTCCTGTTTCAATGCATGGCCGAGCGGGGTGCCGGGTTGGCAGTCGTGGCGGAGCCGCACAGGGTCCCCAAACATCCACACTGGGCGGGGGACTCGATTGGCTCCGCCGCGATTATTTGGGCTGGGAGGCCGGGGTCCCCGCCGTGCTCGCTTATCGAGCGCGGCCTGGGATACGTGGCCGTTGATTGGGGCGGCACCGCGGTTGTGGCGATATACGCACCTCCAAGGTGGTCCCTCGAAGAGTTTGAGCAGTATCTGGACGGGGTAGGGAGATGCGTCTCCCGCTGCCATCCCCGTCCGGTGCTGGTCCTGGGGGACTTCAATGCCAAGGCCACGCCTTGGGGTTCCCCCGGGACTGATTCGAGGGGCCGGGATGTGCTGGATTGGGCGGCGGGACTGGAGCTCCGTCTCCTGAACACGGGCTCGGTCCATACGTGCGTGCGGCATAACGGGGGGTCCATCGTTGACCTTTCGTGGGCAACGCCCCCGGCCGCGCGCCGTATTACGGGGTGGAGGGTGGCGGAAGGAATCGAGACGTTGTCTGACCACAGATACATAGTTCTCGACCTCTCCGCCGCCCCACCATCGACACCCCGTCGTCGCCCCGCCGATGAAGGTTCGCCTCAGCCGCGGTGGGCGCTGAAGCGCCTCGACCAGGACGCTCTGATGGCGGCAGCCCACGTCGTGGCCTGGCCAGCAACACCGACCGGGCCAGTCGACGGGAATGGGGAGGCCCATTGGTTCCGGGGCGCAATGACGTCGGTTTGCGACGTCGCCATGCCACGGGCCAGGGTCTTCCCGAGGAAGGCGGTGTACTGGTGGTCGCGCGAGATAGCGGATTTACGCACCGAGTGCGTTCGCGCGCGACGCCAGTACGCTCGCGCCCGTCGACGACGACGAACGGACGACGTGCTGGCTGCCCAGCTGTACGAGCTATATCGGAAGAAGGTGGTCGCCCTGCAGCTGGCCATCAGGCGAGCGAAGGACCAGGCCTGGCGCGATCTCATCGGCTCTCTGAACCGAGATCCGTGGGGGCGCCCATACAAGATGGCATTGGGACGATTACGTCCCTGGGCGCCCCCCGTGACGGAGAGCCTGGATCCGGGGCTGCTCGGGCGGGTCGTGGACGCTTTATTCCCCGTTAGCGGGGAGGCGTCCCGGCCCGTCCCTGAGCCAGAGGAACATGAGTGGTCCCCGGATCTTGAGGTCGCGCCGGAGGAGATGGCCGGGGTCGTCAAATGGCTCCGGGGCAAGAATACAGCCCCGGGGCCGGACGGTATCCCCGGCCGGGTCTGGTTGCTCGCCGCGAGCGTCCTGGGGGAGAGGCTGAGGAGCCTCTACTCTGGGCTCCTGAGGTCGGGGACGTTCCCCGACCTATGGAGAGAAAGTCGGATGGTCCTCTTGAGGAAGGATGGGAGGCCGGGGGATTCCCCCTCCGCGTACCGGCCTATTTGTCTCCTGGATGAGGCGGGCAAGATCTTCGAGAAGATCATTGTTGCCCGCCTCTCCAGGCACCTGTCCCGCGACGGCCCCGATCTGGCGGACTGCCAGTTTGGCTTCCGGGAGGGGCGATCGACGGTCGACGCTATCGGCCGTCTCAAGTCCCTCTCGGACAATGCCGTGGCAAGGGGCGGGGTGTGCTTGGCGGTGTCCATTGACATCGTCAATGCGTTCAACACCCTGCCCTGGTCCGCCATTAGGGAGGCCCTCGTCGATCACAAGGTGCCTCCCTATCTGAGGCGGGTGATCGGGGCCTACCTGCGGGACAGGTGGGTCGAATACCCGGGCCGGTACGGGATGATACGGAGGGAAGTGGACCGCGGGGTCCCGCAGGGGTCCGTTTTAGGACCGCTCCTGTGGGACCTGGGTTACAACGCGGTCCTGGAAAAGGCCTCCCTGCCCGACGGTGCCACTCTCGTCTGCTACGCGGACGACACGTTGGTGGTCGCCGTCGGGAGTTCCTTCGAGAGGACCATCCGACGAGCAGAGGTTGCGGTGGCAGCCGTCGTCGCGAGGATCCGCGATCTGGGGCTGAAAATAGCCCCGGAGAAGGCCGAGGCTGTCTGGTTCCACGGACGGCCTCGGTCTCGGCCACCGGCCAGATCGTGGGTCCGGGTTGGAGAAGCCTGCGTAGAGGTGAAGTCCGAGTTGAAATATCTCGGACTGATCCTCGACAGCCGCTGGAGCTTCGATGCGCATCTCGACCGTCTCGTCCCCCGAGTCGAAAAGGCGGCGGCCTCTTTGGGCCGCCTGCTGCCCAACCTCGGGGGACCGGGAGATTTGGTGCGCCGCCTATACCTGGGCGTGGTGCGGTCTATGGCCTTATACGGTGCCCCAATATGGGCGCCGCACGTGATGACCAGCCGGCGCAACACGCTGTTGTTGCGCCGGCTGCAGAGGCGGATGGCCATCCGCCTCATAAGAGGTTACCGCACCACGTCTACCGTGGCGGCGCTTGCTCTGGCGGGAGAGCTTCCATTCGAGCTTCAGGCGGCGGTGCGCGCCTATGTTTATGGGCGCACAAGCATCGCCAGCCGTGCTCGAGGGGCCCCGCCGGAGCGAGAGACGGTCGGGGGCTTCGAGCTCCAGGCCCGGAGACTAGCGCTCGCCAGATGGCGTGCCGAGCTTTGCTCCCACGCCGGCGAGCGCGTCCCCGGGGCTCTCCTGCCGCACTTCACCTCGTGGCGGGAGAGACATCATGGCAGGCTCTCCTACCGAGCGACGCAGGTGTTCACCGGGCATGGCTGCTTCGGTGTCTACCTGTGTCGCATCGGGCGGGAAGCGACGACGGTGTGCCACCATTGTGGCGCGGAGGAAGACTCGGCGCAGCACACGCTGGAGGAATGTCCCGCCTTTTCAGCGCTGCGCCGAGTCCTAAAACGAGAAATCGGCCGCGACCTCGCACTCTCCAGCCTAGTTGGGGCAATGCTGGAGGGCCCGGGGAAGTGGGCGGCAGCAATCTCTTTCTGCGAGGAGGTTATGTCGCGGAAGGAGGCTGCCGAGCGGGATCGGGAGCTAACCGATCCCGCCCGACGTGCCTGGGGACGGCGTGCGCGCCCACGCCGAGAAAACCCGGGCAGCTGAGAGTAGGCGGGCGGCGGGTGTACCAGTACATGCTGGTTTCATTGCCCGCCGCCCGCCAACAGAGGAGGACGTCCACTGATGGGAGTGGGGGATGACGAGTCGCCTGAGGGAGGAGATGGTTGACTGTGATCCTCCTCCAATATACTCGTCGTCCCCCCGGCGGCCGCTGTGATCAGGGCGGGGGCTCTGGTCACATATCGCGAGGTCGCCGTGTCGGGGCGGTGCGGGGTGCGACCCCTCGCGCCGCCGAATTTAAATGGATTTTAGGGGGGAGGATTTATTTTATTTCCCCCCGGGACGCGGCCGGCCATCGTTACCATCCTGATGGCCGGCCAGGCGAGGGGGAGCCGCGGTAGTGTTCTTCAAGAGTTCCCGTGGCTCCCCCGTTGAATCGCCAGCGATCGGTCCTGCGTCCTCAGGTCGCCGTGGTGGTTTTAGTGGGTCAAACCCCACACTACCCTCGTCCCGCTCCCCCGGGCGGGGCGGGGGTGTCTGGCGAGCAGATTTCCTCCACGTAAAATAAAAAAAAAAAAAAAAAAAGGTTATGTCAAGGTTGCCGCCGACGACCGGCGAATATGTTGGCCTCGCAGAGGCCAAACTTAGGTTGGCCGAAGCTTCGCAGCTGGAGGCCGAGGCAAGGGAGGTGGCGGCGATATTCGACCCGGGAGCCCCTGTGCCGAGACCATCGCGGTCGAGCGTCCCGCTCCCGGACGAGACGGATATCGCGGAAAATTTCCGCAACCGTCCGACGCGGGATGTCGCGGCCGCTATATTGGAGAGCCTGGATGAGGTGGCCAGGATCTCCGGCGTTTCGAAGGGGCTGAAGGGCAACTTGGCCCGCGCCCTGAGGGTGGCCGCTTTAAACGGCAGGGTGGGGGTGTCCGAGCTTGCGGTTAGGTCGGCTACCGACGCCACGCGTGCCCTGGAGGCCGAGAATGCCGTCCTCAGGGGGCAAATGACGGAGCTGCGGGCGGAGGTGTCCCGGCTCCAGCAGGTGGTGGAGGCGAGAACGGCTGCAGCCGCAATGCCTCCGCCGCCGCGCCCGGGAGAGGGCTCAGTATCGCCGCCGATCGTCGGCTCCCGGGATTGCCATCGCTCCGGGCAAGAAAAGTCCTCGCCCCCAGCTGCGGCTGCGCCCGCAGATTTTCTGGTGCAGATAAGCGCCCTGATAGACGCCAAATTGGCGTCATTCAGGAGGGAGCTCGCGCCGCAAACGGACTCGGCCCTGCGATCGGTGGCACCTGGGCCGTCCGTCCCCTCACAGTCTTCGGACAGGGTGGGGCGCAGGGCGAAGAAGAAGAAGAAAGGTGGGAAAGCTGGGGCGGCTATAGCGGCCCAGACGGGGCCCGCTCGACCTCGAGCAGAATTGGCCCCACACTCCGCCGCGCCTCCACCCCAGGAGTCGTGGTCCCAGGTGGTTGGCCGGAAGGCCAAAAAGGCGGCTGCCAAGGCCACTGCGGCCGCGAATTTAAAAGGACGGGTGGTCCCGGCGACCCCCAGGAAGACACCCCTGCCTCCTCGACCGCCACGCACAGCAGCGGTTACCATAACGGTTCCGTCTGGCGTGGACATTACTTACGCGCAGGCGATGGCCACTGCCAGGTCCAAGGTGGACCTGGCAGAAATTGGCATCGCCTCGCTGAGGCCGCGAAGGGCGGTGACTGGGGGGTTAATTTTGGAGGTCCCTGGCACCGATGGGGCCGCCAAGGCCACCGTCCTCGCCACAAAAGTGGCGGAAGCGCTGGCAGGCACCGGCGTAAAGGTCGCGCGACCGGTCAAAAAAGCTGACCTTAGGGTGCGCGGCCTGGTCGATTCGACTACGCCGGCGGAGGTCGCTGCGGCTGTTGCCCGCGTGGGCGGGTGCAGCGAGGGGGACATCAATACCGGCGAAATCCGGTCGTCCCCCTCGGGATTGGGCACCCTCTGGGTCCGATGTCCTGCCGCGGCCGCTCGCAAGGTTGCTGTCGCGGGCCGGATAACCGTCGGCTGGACCCAGGCAGCCGTGGAGGCCCTGAGTGCCCGGCCTCTGCAGTGTTACCGTTGCCTTGGTGTTGGCCACACCAGTCAGCGGTGCACTTCTGCCGAGGATAGGTCCGACTGCTGCTATAGATGCGGCAGTCGGGACCATAAGGTGGCAGCCTGTACGGCCACGCCCAATTGTCCGCTTTGTGCGGGCGCGGGCAAGCCGTCTGGTCACCGCCTCGGCAGCCGGGCTTGTCCTGCCAGTGCGGGGCGGGGCAGGGGAGGCGGCCAAAGGCCGTCTGCCAGGTATAATAAAAAGGGGAGGGAAACCACAATGGCCAAGGCAGCGACCACCGTGGCCAGCAACGAAAAGGTAGCATCGCCTGATGCTACCGCCGCATCCACGAGGGCGGATGGGGCCACTAAAGTCCCAGACGCCACCGCATCCGCGGCCGTGACGGCGATGGACACGGCTGTGTAATGGGGCCCCCGGGCCCGATAATACAAGTTAACCTCAACTGCTCGGCCAGAGCGCAGGATCTCCTGTTTCAATGCCTGGCCGAGCGGGGTGCCGGGTTGGCAGTTGTGGCGGAGCCGCACAAGGTCCCCAAACATCCACACTGGATGGGGGACTCGATTGGCTCCGCCGCGATTATTTGGGCTGGGAGGCCGGGGTCCCCGCCGTGCTCGGTTATCGAGCGCGGCCTGGGATACGTGGCCGTTGATTGGGACGGCACCGCGGTTGTGGCGATATACGCACCTCCAAGGTGGTCCCTCGAAGAGTTTGAGCAGTATCTGCACGGAGTAGGGAGATGCGTCTCCCGCTGCCATCCCCGTCCGGTGCTGGTCCTGGGGGACTTCAATGCCAAGGCCACGCCTTGGGGTTCCCCCGGGACTGACTCGAGGGGCCGGGAGGTGCTGGATTGGGCGGCGGGACTGGAGCTCCGTCTCCTGAACACGGGCTCGGTCCATACGTGCGTGCGGCATAACGGGGGGTCCATCGTTGACCTTTCGTGGGCAACGCCCCTGGCCGCGCGCCGTATTACGGGGTGGAGGGTGGCGGAAGGGGTCGAGACGTTGTCTGACCACAGATACATAATTCTCGACCTCTCCGCCGCCCCACCATCGACACCCCGTCGTCTCCCCGTTGATGAAGGTTCGCCTCAACCGCGGTGGGCGCTGAAGCGCCTCGACCAGGACGCTCTGATGGCGGCAGCCCACGTCGTGGCCTGGCCAGTAACACCGGCAGGGCCAGTCGACGGGAATGGGGAGGCCCATTGGTTCCGGTGTGCAATGACGTCGGTTTGCGACGTCGCCATGCCGCGGGCCAGGGTCTTCCCGAGGAAGGCGGTGTACTGGTGGTCGCGCGAGATAGCGGAATTACGCACCGAGTGCGTTCGCGCGCGACGCCAGTACGCTCGCGCCCGTCGACGACGACGAACGGACGACGTGCTGGCTGCCCAGCTGTACGGGCTATATCGGGAGAAGGTGGTCGCCCTGCAGCTGGCCATCAGGCGAGCGAAGGGCCAGGCCTGGCGCGATCTCCTCGGCTCTCTGAACCGAGATCCGTGGGGGCGCCCATACAAGATGGCATTGGGACGATTGCGTCCCTGGGCGCCCCCCGTGACGGAGAGCCTGGATCCGGGGCTGCTCGGGCGGGTCGTGGACGCTTTATTCCCCGTTAGCGGGGAGGCGTCCCGGCCCGACCCTGAGCCAGAGGAACATGAGTGGTCCCCGGATCATGAGGTCGCGCCGGAGGAGATGGCCGGGGTCGTCAAATGGCTCCGGAGCAAGAATACCGCCCCGGGGCCGGACGGTATCCCCGGCCGGGTCTGGTTGCTTGCCACGAGCGTCCTGGGGGAAAGGCTGAGGAGCCTCTACTCTGGGCTCCTGAAGTCGGGGACGTTCCCCGACCTATGGAGAGAAAGTCGGATGGTCCTCTTGAGGAAGGATGGGAGGCCGGGGGATTCTCCCTCCGCGTACCGGCCCATTTGTCTCCTGGATGAGGCGGGCAAGATCTTCGAGAAGATCATTGTTGCCCGCCTCTCCAGACACCTGTCCCGCGACGGCCCCGATCTAGCGGACTGCCAGTTTGGCTTCCGGGAGGGGCGATCGACGGTCGACGCTATCGACCGTCTCAAGTCCCTCTCGGATAATGCCGTGGCAAGGGGCGGGGTGTGCTTGGCGGTGTCCATTGACATCGTCAATGCGTTCAACACCCTGCCCTGGTCCGCCATTAGGGAGGCCCTCGTCGATCACCAGGTGCCTCCCTATCTGAGGCGGGTGATCGGAGCCTACCTGCGGGACAGGTGGGTCGAATACCCGGGCCGGTACGGGATGATACGGAGGGAAGTGGACCGCGGGGTCCCGCAGGGGTCCGTTTTAGGACCGCTCCTGTGGGACCTGGGTTACAACGCGGTCCTGGAGAAGGCCTCCCTGCCCGACGGTGCCACCCTCGTCTGCTACGCGGACGACACGTTGGTGGTCGCCGTCGGGAGTACCTTCGAGAGGACCATCCGACGAGCAGAGGTTGCGGTGGCAGCCGTCGTCGCGAGGATCCGCGATCTGGGGCTGAAAATAGCCCCGGAGAAGGCCGAGGCTGTCTGGTTCCACGGACGGCCTCGGTCTCGGCCACCGGCCAGATCGTGGATCCGGGTTGGAGAAGCCTGCGTCGAGGTGAAGTCCGAGTTGAAATATCTCGGACTGATCCTCGACAGCCGCTGGAGCTTCGATGCGCATCTCGACCGTCTCGTCCCCCGAGTCGAAAAGGCGGCGGCCTCTTTGGGCCGCCTGCTGCCCAACCTCGGGGGACCGGGAGATTTGGTGCGCCGCCTATACCTGGGCGTGGTGCGGTCTATGGCCTTATACGGTGCCCCGATATGGGCGCCGCACGTGATGACCAGCCGGCGCAACACGCTGTTGTTGCGCCGGCTGCAGAGGCGGATGGCCATCCGCCTCATAAGAGGTTACCGCACCACGTCTACCGTGGCGGCGCTTGCTCTGGCGGGAGAACTTCCCTTCGAGCTTCAGGCGGCGGTGCGCGCCTATGTTTATACGCGCACAAGCATCGCTGGCCGTGCTCGAGGGGCCCCGCCGGAGCGAGAGACGGTCGAGGGCTTCGGGCTCCAGGCCCGGCGACTAGCGCTCGCCAGATGGCGTGCCGAGCTTTGCTCCCACGCCGGCGAGCGCGTCCCCGGGGCTCTCCTGCCGCACTTCACCTCGTGGCGGGAGAGACGGCATGGCAGGCTCTCCTACCGAGCGACGCAGGTGTTCACCGGGCATGGCTGCTTCGGTGTCTACCTGTGTCGCATCGGGCGGGAAGCGACGGCGGTGTGCCACCATTGTGGCGCGGAGGAAGACTCGGCGCAGCACACGCTGGAGGAATGTCCCGCCTTTTCAGCGCTGCGCCGAGTCCTAAAACGGGATGTCGGTCACGACCTCGCACTCTCCAGCCTAGTTGGGGCCATGCTGGAGAGCCCGGGGAAGTGGGCGGCAGCAATCTCTTTCTGCGAGGATGTTATGTCGCGGAAGGAGGCTGCCGAGCGGGATCGGGAGCTTACAGATCCCGCCCGACGTGCCCGGGGACGGCGTGCGCGCCCACGCCGAGAAACCCCGGGCAGCTGAGAGTAGGCGGGCGGCGGGTGTACCAGAACATGCTGGTTTCATTGCCCGCCGCCCGCCAACAGAGGAGGACCTCCACTGTTGGGAGTGGGGGATGACGAGTCGCCTGATGGAGGGGAGGGTTAACTGTGATCCTCCTCCAATATACTCGTCGTCCCCCCGGCGGCCGCTGTGATCATGGCGGGGGCCCTGGTCACCTATCGCGCGGTCGCCGTGTCGGGGCGGTGCGGGGTGCGACCCCTCGCGCCGCCGAATTTAAATTAAAATGGATTTTAGGGGGGAGGATTTATCACCCCCCGGGACGCGGCCGGCCATCGTTACCATCTTGATGGCCGGCCAGGCGTGGGGGAGCCGCGGTAGTGTTCTTCAAGAGTTCCCGTGGCTCCCCCGTTGAATCGCCAGCGATCGGTCCTGCGTCCTCAGGTCGCCGTGGAGGTTTTAGTGGGTCAAACCCCACACTACCCTCGTCCCGCTCCCCCGGGCGTGGCGGGGGTGTCTGGCGAGCAGATTTCCTCCACGTAAAATAAAAAAAAAAAAAAAAAAAAAAAGGTTATGTCAAGGTTATGTCAAGGTTCCCCCCCGTGTCCGCTACCTTGTCGTGGTGGGGGGGCTTCGTGCCCTAATGATCCTCAAGGCTGTGCCGGCGGGGAATTTATTCCCTGGCAGGTTCTACCATGCCGGAGTGGCTTGAGGTGAGGGGCCAACTAAAGTCGGACACATACCGTAAACCTGTGGTCATGTTTTACAGGAACGGGGGTCTTGCCTTAACCGGCCGGGCCGCGAGGATGACAACCTCTCTAAAAAATCCCTAGCCCCAAGCAGTGTTGCGCGGTGAAGAGGGCGTAGCTGGAGTAAGCGCCAGCTATGGTTGGTGGGTGCACCAATCGTTAGCGGACAACCCCGGGGTACCTGGCGACCCCCCGGGCGTATTAGCCTTCCCCGGGTATGGCGGCTCTACCCGGGGTGACCTTCTTTCCGACCACACTCGTGGGACCAATTATGGATTCTTTTAAACAAATAACCGGGGAGGGGGGAAACGAGCGTGAGGTGGAGGTGCGCGGGCCTATCGTGCGACTCCAAAGATGTACAGAGCCGGTGTCGCGCAGGCATTCTGCAACCCGCGGCAAAAAGAGGACCGCAGCGGGCCTTGGTGAGTGCGATGAGGGGGAGGAGTCAGATTTCTCTGTCTCCTCAAACCACTCATCGCAGAGTGTCCCGGGCTCGTCGTTAGCGAGGAAAAGAGGACGGCCGCCGACGACCGGCGAATATGTTGGCCTCGCAGAGGCCAAACTTAGGCTGGCCGAGGCTTCGCAGCTGGAGGCCGAGGCAAGGGAGGTGGCGGCGATATTCGACCCGGGAGCCCCCGTGCCGAGACCATCGCGGTCGAGCGTCCCGCTCCCGGACGAGACGGATATAGCGGAAAATTTCCGCAACCGTCCAACGCGGGATGTCGCGGCCGCTATATTGGAGAGCCTGGATGAAGTGGCCAGGATCTCCGGCGTGTCAAAGGGGCTGAAGGGCAATTTGGCCCGCGCCCTAAGGGTGGCCGCCTTAAACGGCAGGGTGGGGGTGACCGAGCTTGCGGTTAGGTCAGCTACCGACGCCACGCGTGCCCTGGAGGCAGAGAATGCCGTCCTCAGGGGGCAAATGACGGAGCTGCGGGCGGAGGTGGCTCGGCTCCGGCAGGTGGTGGAGGCGAGTACGGCTGCTGCAGCAATGCCTCCGCCGCCGATCGTCGCCGCCCGGGACTGCCAACGCTCCGGGCAAGAAAAGTCCTCGCCCCCACATGCGACGGCGCCCGCAGATTTTCTGGCGCAGATAAGCGCCCTGATAGACGCCAAATTGGCGTCATTCAGGAGGGAGCTCGCGCCGCGAACGGACTCGGCCCTGCGATCGGTGGCACCTGGGCCGTCCGTCCCCTCACAGTCTTCGGACAGGGTGGGGCGGAGGGCGAAGAAGAAAAAGAAAGGTGAGAAAGCTGGGGCGGCTAAAGCGGCCCAGACGAAGCCCGCTCGACCGCGAGCAGAATTGGCCCCACCCTCCGCCGCGCCTCCACCCCAGGAGGCGTGGTCCCAGGTGGTTGGCCGCAAGGCTAAAAAGGCGGCAGCCAAGGCCACTGCGGCCGCGAATAAAAGAGGACGGGTGGTCCCGGTGGCCCCCAGGAAGACACCCCTGCCTCCGCGACCGCCACGCACAGCAGCGGTTACCATAACGGTTCCGTCTGGCGTGGACATTACTTACGCGCAGGCGATGGCCACTGCCAGGTCCAAGGTGGACCTGGCAGAAATTGGCATCGCCTCGCTGAGGCCGCGAAGGGCGGTGACTGGGGGGTTAATTTTGGAAGTCCCTGGCACCGATGGGGCCGCCAAGGCCACCGTCCTCGCCACAAAAGTGGCGGAAGCGCTGGCAGGCACCGGCGTAAAGGTCGCGCGTCCGGTCAAAAAAGCTGACCTTAGGGTACGCGGCCTGGTCGATTCGACCACGCCGGCGGAGGTCGCTGCGGCTGTTGCCCGCGTGGGCGGGTGCAGCGAGGGGGACATCATTACCGGCGAAATCCGGTCTTCCCCCTCGGGATTGGGCACCCTCTGGGTCCGATGTCCTGCCGCGGCCGCTCGCAAGGTTGCTGTCGCGGGCCGGATAACCGTCGGCTGGACCCATGCAGCCGTGGAGGCCCTGAGTGCCCGGCCTCTGCAGTGTTACCGTTGCCTTGATGTTGGCCACACCAGTCAGCGGTGCACTTCTGCCGAGGATAGGTCCGACTGCTGCTATAGATGCGGCAGTCGGGACCATAAGGTGGCAGCCTGTACGGCCACGCCCAATTGTCCGCTTTGTGCGGGCGCGGGCAGGCCTTCTGGTCACCGCCTCGGCGGCCGGGCGTGTCCTGTCAGTGCGAGGCGAGGCAAGGTAGGCGGCCAAAGGTCGTCTGCCAGATTCAATAAAAAAGGGAAGGAAACCACGATGGCCAAGGCGGCGACCACCGTGGCCAGCAACGAAAAGGCGGCACCGCCTGATGCTACCGCCGCACCCGCGGGGGCGAATGGGGCCACTAAAGTCCCTGACGCCACCGCATCCGCGGCCGTGACGGCGATGGACACGGCTGTGTAATGGGGCCCCCGGGCCCGATAATACAAGTTAACCTCAACTGCTCGGCCAGAGCGCAGGATCTCCTGTTTCAATGCCTGGCCGAGCGGGGTGCCGGGTTGGCAGTCGTGGCGGAGCCGCACAGGGTCCCCAAACATCCACACTGGATGGGGGACTCGATTGGCTCCGCCGCGATTATTTGGGCTGGGAGGCCGGGGTCCCCGCCGTGCTCGCTTATCGAGCGCGGCCTGGGATACGTGGCCGTCGATTGGGGCGGCACCGCGGTCGTGGCGATATACGCACCTCCAAGGTGGTCCCTCGAAGAGTTTGAGCAGTATCTGGACGGGGTAGGGAGATGCGTCTCCCGCTGCCATCCCCGTCCGGTGCTGGTCCTGGGGGACTTTAATGCCAAGGCCACGGCTTGGGGTTCCCCCGGGACTGATTCGAGGGGCCGGGAGGTGCTGGATTGGGCGGCGGGACTGGAGCTCCGTCTCCTGAACACGGGCTCGGTCCATACGTGCGTGCGGCATAACGGGGGGTCCATCGTTGACCTTTCGTGGGCAACGCCCCCGGCCGCGCGCCGTATTACGGGGTGGAGGGTGGCGGAAGGGGTCGAGACGTTGTCTGACCACAGATACATAGTTCTCGACCTCTCCGCCGCCCCACCATCGACACCCCGTCGTCGCCCCGCCGATGAAGGTTCGCCTCAGCCGCGGTGGGCGCTGAAGCGCCTCGACCAGGACGCTCTGATGGCGGCAGCCCGCGTCGTGTCCTGGCCAGCAACACCGGCCGGGCCAGTCGACGGGAATGGGGAGGCCCGTTGGTTCCGGGGCGCAATGACATCGGTTTGCGACGTCGCCATGCCCCGGGCCAGGATCTTCCCGAGGAAGGCGGTGTACTGGTGGTCGCGCGAGATAGCGGAATTACGCACCGTGTGCGTTCGCGCGCGACGCCAGTACGCTCGCGCCCGTCGACGACGACGAACGGACGACGTGCTGGCTGCCCAGCTGTACGGGCTATATCGGGAGAAGGTGGTCGCCCTGCAGCTGGCCATCAGGCGGGCAAAGGACCAGGCCTGGCGCGATCTCCTCGGCTCTCTGAACCGAGATCCGTGGGGGCGCCCATACAAGATGGCATTGGGACGATTACGTCCCTGGGCGCCCCCCGTGACGGAGAGCCTGGATCCGGGTCTGCTCGGGCGGGTCGTGGACGCTTTATTCCCAGTTAGCGGGGAGGCGTCCCGGCCCGTCCCTGAGCCAGAGGAACATGAGTGGTCCCCGGATCTTGAGGTCGCGCCGGAGGAGATGGCCGCGGTCGTCAAATGGCTCCGGGGCAAGAATACCGCCCCGGGGCCGGACGGTATCCCCGGCCGGGTCTGGTTGCTCGCCGCGAGCGTCCTGGGGGAGAGGCTGAGGAGCCTCTACTCTGGGCTCCTGAGGTCGGGGACGTTCCCCGACCTATGGAGAGAAAGTCGGATGGTCCTCTTGAGGAAGGATGGGAGGCCGGGGGATTCTCCCTCCGCGTACCGGCCCATTTGTCTCCTGGATGAGGCGGGCAAGATCTTCGAGAAGATCATTGTTGCCCGCCTCTCCAGACACCTGTCCCGCGACGGCCCAGATCTAGCGGACTGCCAGTTTGGCTTCCGGGAGGGGCGATCGACGGTCGACGCAATCGACCGCCTCAAGTCCCTCTCGGACAATGCCGTGGCAAGGGGCGGGGTGTGCTTGGCGGTGTCCATTGACATCGTCAATGCGTTCAACACCCTGCCCTGGTCCGCCATTAGGGAGGCCCTCGTCGATCACCAGGTGCCTCCCTATCTGAGGCGGGTGATCGGGGCCTACCTGCGGGACAGGTGGGTTGAATACCCGGGCCGGTGCGGGATGATACGGAGGGAAGTGGACCGCGGGGTCCCGCAGGGGTCCGTTTTAGGACCACTCCTGTGGGACCTGGGTTACAACGCGGTCCTGGAGAAGGCCTCCCTGCCCGACGGTGCCACCCTCGTCAGCTACGCGGACGACACGTTGGTGGTCGCCGTCGGGAGTACCTTCGAGAGGACCATCCGACGAGCAGAGGTTGCGGTGGCAGCCGTCGTCGCGAGGATCCGCGATCTGGGGCTGAAAATAGCCTCGGAGAAGGCCGAGGCTGTCTGGTTTCACGGACGGCCTCGGTCTCGGCCACCGGCCAGATCGTGGATCCGGGTTGGAGAAGCCTGCGTCGAGGTGAAGTCCGAGTTGAAATATCTCGGACTGATCCTCGACAGCCGCTGGAGCTTCGATGCGCATCTCGACCGTCTCGTCCCCCGAGTCGAAAAGGCGGCGGCCTCTTTGGGCCGCCTGCTGCCCAACCTCGGGGGACCGGGAGATTTGGTGCGCCGCCTATACCTGGGCGTGGTGCGGTCTATGGCCTTATACGGTGCCCCAATATGGGCGCCGTACGTGATGACCAGCCGGCGCAGCACGCTATTGTTGCGCCGGCTGCAGAGGCGGATGGCCATCCGCCTCATAAGAGGTTACCGCACCACGTCTACCGTGGCGGCGCTTGCTCTGGCGGGAGAACTTCCCTTCGAGCTTCAGGCGGCGGTGCGCGCCTATGTTTATGGGCGCACAAGCATCGCCAGCCGTGCTCGAGGGGCCCCGCCGGAGCGAGAGACGGTCGAGGGCTTCGAGCTCCAGGCCCGGAGACTAGCGCTCGCCAGATGGCGTGCCGAGCTTTGCTCCCACGCCGGCGAGCGCGTCCCCGGGGCTCTCCTGCCGCACTTCACCTCGTGGCGGGAGAGACGGCATGGCAGGCTCTCCTACCGAGCGACGCAGGTGTTCACCGGGCATGGCTGCTTCGGTGTCTACCTGTGTCGCATCGGGCGGGAAGCGACGACGGTGTGCCACCATTGTGGCGCGGAGGAAGACTCGGCGCAGCACACGCTGGAGGAATGTCCCGCCTTTTCAGCGCTGCGCCGAGTCCTAAAACGGGAAGTCGGTCACGACCTCGCACTCTCCAGCCTAGTTGGGGCCATGCTGGAGAGCCCGGGGAAGTGGGCGGCAGCAATCTCTTTCTGCGAGGAGGTTATGTCGCGGAAGGAGGCTGCCGAGCGGGATCGGGAGCTTACAGATCCCGCCCGACGTGCCCGGCGACGGCGGGCGCGCCCACGCCGAGAAACCCCGGGCAGCTGAGAGTAGGCGGGCGGCGGGTGTACCAGAACATGCTGGTTTCATTGCCCGCCGCCCGCCAACAGAGGAGGACCTCCACTGTTGGGAGTGGGGGATGACGAGTCGCCTGATGGAGGGGAGGGTTAACTGTGATCCTCCTCCAATATACTCGTCGTCCCCGCGGCGGCCGCTGTGATCATGGCGGGGGCCCTGGTCACCTATCGCGCGGTCGCCGTGTCGGGGCGGTGCGGGGTGCGACCCCTCGCGCCGCCGAATTTAAATGGATTTTAGGGGTGAGGATTTATTTTATTTCCCCCCGGGACGCGGCCCGCCATCGTTACCATCCTGATGGCCGGCCAGGCGAGGGGGAGCCGCGGTAGTGTTCTTCAAGAGTTCCCGTGGCTCCCCCGTAGAATCGCCAGCGATCGGTCCTGCGTCCTCAGGTCGCCGTGGAGGTTTTAGTGGGTCGATCCCCACACTACTCTCGTCCCGCTCCCCCGGGCGGGGCGGGGGTGTCTGGCGAGCAGATTTCCTCCACGTAAAATAAAAAAAAAAAAAAAAAAAGGTTATGTCAAGGTTAACGCGGTCCTGGAAAAGGCCTCCCTGCCCGACGGTGCCACCCTCGTCTGCTACGCGGACGACACGTTGGTGGTCGCCGTCGGAAGTACCTTCGAGAGGACCATCCGACGAGCAGAGGTTGCGGTGGCAGCCGTCGTCGCGAGGATCCGCGATCTGGGGCTGAAAATAGCCCCGGAGAAGGCCGAGGCTGTCTGGTTCCACGGACGGCCTCGGTCTCGGCCACCGGCCAGATCGTGGATCCGGGTTGGAGAAGCCTGCGTCGAGGTGAAGTCCGAGTTGAAATATCTCGGACTGATCCTCGACAGCCACTGGTGCTTCGATGCGCATCTCGACCGTCTCGTCCCCCGAGTCGAAAAGGCGGCGGCCTCTTTGGGCCGCCTGCTGCCCAACCTCGGTGGACCGGGAGATTTGGTGCGCCGCCTATACCTGGGCGTGGTGCGGTCTATGGCCTTATACGGTGCCCCAATATGGGCGCCGTACGTGATGACCAGCCGGCGCAACACGCTGTTGTTGCGCAGGCTGCAGAGGCGGATGGCCATCCGCCTCATAAGAGGTTACCGCACCACGTCTACAGTGGCGGCGCTTGCTCTGGCGGGAGAACTTCCCTTCGAGCTTCAGGCGGCGGTGCGCGCCTATGTTTATGGGCGCACAAGCATCGCCAGCCGTGCTCGAGGGGCCCCGCCGGAGCGAGAGACGGTCGAGGGCTTCGAGCTCCAGGCCCGGAGACTAGCGCTCGCCAGATGGCGTGCCGAGCTTTGCTCCCACGCCGGCCAGCGCGTCCCCGGGGCTCTCCTGCCGCACTTCACCTCGTGGCGGGAGAGACGGCATGGCAGGCTCTCCTACCGAGCGACGCAGGTGTTCACCGGGCATGGCTGCTTCGGTGTCTACCTGTGTCGCATCGGGCGGGAAGCGACGACGGTGTGCCACCACTGTGGCGCGGAGGAGGACTCGGCGCAGCACACGCTGGAGGAATGTCCCGCCTTTTCAGCGCTGCGCCGAGTCCTAAAACGGGAAGTCGGTCACGACCTCGCACTCTCCAGCCTAGTTGGGGCCATGCTGGAGAGCCCGGGGAAGTGGGCGGCAGCAATCTCTTTCTGCGAGGAGGTTATGTCGCGGAAGGAGGCTGCCGAGCGGGATCGGGAGATTACAGATCCCGCCCGACGTGCCCGGGGACGGCGTGCGCGCCCACGCCGAGAAACCCCGGGCAGCTGAGAGTAGGCGGGCGGCGGGTGTACCAGAATATGCTGGTTTCATTGCCCGCCGCCCGCCAACAGAGGAGGACGTCCACTGCTGGGAGTGGGGGATGACGAGTCGCCTGAAGGAGGCGAGGGTTAACTGTGATCCTCCTCCAATATACTCGTCGTCCCTCCGGCGGCCGCTGTGATCAGGGCGGGGGCCCTGGTCACCTATCGCGCGGTCGCCGTGTCGGGGCGGTGCGGGGTGCGACCCCTCGCGCCGCCGAAATTAAATGGATTTTAGGGGGGAGGATTTATCTCCCCCCGGGACGCGGCCGGTCATCGTTACCATCCTGATGGCCGGCCAGGCGAGGGGGAGCCGCGGTAGTGTTCTTCAAGAGTTCCCGTGGCTCCCCCGTTGAATCGCCAGCGATCGGTCCTGCGTCCTCAGGTCTCCGTGGAGGTTTTAGTGGGTCAATCCCCACACTACCCTCGTCCCGCTCCCCCGGGCGGGGCGGGGGTGTCTGGCGAGCAGATTTCCTCCACGTAAAATAAAAAAGGTTATGTCAAGGTTATGTCAAGGTTATGTCAAGGTTATGTCAAGGTTATGTCAAGGTTATGTCAAGGTTATGTCAAGGTTATGTCAAGGTTATGTCAAGGTTCCCCCCCGTGTCCGCTACCTTGTCGTGGTGGGGGGGCTTCGTGCCCTAATGATCCTCAAGGCTGTGCCGGCGGGGAATTTATTCCCTGGCAGGTTCTACCATGCCGGAGTGGCTTGAGGTGAGGGGCCAACTAAAGTCGGTCACATACCGTAAACCTGTGGTCATGTTTTACAGGAACGGGGGTCTTGCCTTAACCGGCCGGGCCGCGAGGATGACAACCTCTCTAAAAAATCCCTAGCCCCAAGCAGTGTTGCGCGGTGAAGAGGGCGTAGCTGGAGTAAGCGCCAGCTATGGTTGGTGGGTGCACCAATCGTTAGCGGACAACCCCGGGGTACCTGGCGACCCCCCGGGCGTATTAGCCTTCCCCGGGTATGGCGGCTCTACCCGGGGTGACCTCCTTTCCGACCACACTCGTGGGATTAAGTATGGAGTCTACTTTTTCACAAACAACCGGGGAGGGGGGAAACGAGCGTGAGGTGGAGGTGCGCGGGCCTATCGTGCGCCTCAAAAGATGCACAGAGCCGGTGTCGCGGAGGCATTCGGCGACACGCGGCAAAAAGAGGACCGCAGCGGGCCTTGGTGAGTGCGATGAGGGGGAGGAGTCAGATTTCTCTGTCTCCTCCCACCACTCATCGCAGAGTGTCCCGGGCTCGTCGTCAGCGAGGAAAAGAGGACGGCCGCCGACGACCGGCGAATATGTTGGCCTCGCAGAGGCCAAACTTAGGCTGGCCGAGGCTTCGCAGCTGGAGGCCGAGGCAAGGGAGGTGGCGGCGATATTCGACCCGGGAGCCCCCGTGCCGAGACCATCGCGGTCGAGCGTCCCGCTCCCGGACGAGACGGATATAGCGGAAAATTTCCGCAACCGTCCAACGCGGGATGTCGCGGCCGCTATATTGGAGAGCCTGGATGAAGTGGCCAGGATCTCCGGCGTGTCAAAGGGGCTGAAGGGCAATTTGGCCCGCGCCCTAAGGGTGGCCGCCTTAAACGGCAGGGTGGGGGTGTCCGAGCTTGCGGTTAGGTCGGCTACCGACGCCACGCGTGCCCTGGAGGCAGAGAATGCCGTCCTCAGGGGGCAAATGACGGAGCTGCGGGCGGAGGTGGCTCGGCTCCAGCAGGTGGTGGAGGCGAGTACGGCTGCTGCCGCAATGCCTCCGCCGCCGCGCCCGGGAGGGGGCTCAGTATCGCCGCCGATCGTCGCCGCCCGGGACTGCCAACGCTCCGGGCAAGAAAAGTCCTCGCCCCCACATGCGACTGCGCCCGCAGATTTTCTGGCGCAGATAAGCGCCCTGATAGACGCCAAATTGGCGTCATTCAGGAGGGAGCTCGCGCCGCGAACGGACTCGGCCCTGCGATCGGTGGCACCTGGGCCGTCCGTCCCCTCACAGTCTTCGGACAGGGTGGGGCGGAAGTCGAAGAAGAAGAAGAAAGGTGGGAAAGCTGGGGCGGCTATAGCGGCCCAGACGGAGCCCGCTCGACCGCGAGCAGAATCGGCGCTACCATCTGCCGCGCCTCCGCCCCAGGAGGCGTGGTCCCAGGTGGTTGGCCGCAAGGCTAAAAAGGCGGCTGCCAAGGCCACTGCGGCCGCGAATAAAAAAGGACGGGTGGTCCCGGCGGCCCCCAGGAAGACACCCCTGCCTCCGCGACCGCCACGCACAGCAGCGGTTACCATAACGGTTCCGTCTGGCGTGGACATTACTTACGCGCAGGCGATGGCCACTGCCAGGTCCAAGGTGGACCTGGCAGAAATTGGCATCGCCTCGCTGAGGCCGCGAAGGGCGGTGACTGGGGGGTTAATTTTGGAAGTCCCTGGCACCGATGGGGCCGCCAAGGCCACCGTCCTCGCCACAAAAGTGGCGGAAGCGCTGGCAGGCACCGGCGTAAAGGTCGCGCGTCCGGTCAAAAAAGCTGACCTTAGGGTGCGCGGCCTGGTCGATTCGACCACGCCGGCGGAGGTCGCTGCGGCTGTTGCCCGCGTGGGCGGGTGCAGCGAGGGGGACATCAATACCGGCGAAATCCGGTCTTCCCCCTCGGGATTGGGCACCCTCTGGGTCCGATGTCCTGCCGCGGCCGCTCGCAAGGTTGCTGTCGCGGGCCGGATAACCGTCGGCTGGACCCATGCAGTCGTGGAGGCCCTGAGTGCCCGGCCTCTGCAGTGTTACCGTTGCCTTGATGTTGGCCACACCAGTCAGCGGTGCACTTCTGCCGAGGATAGGTCCGACTGCTGCTATAGATGCGGCAGTCGGGACCATAAGGTGGCAGCCTGTACGGCCACGCCCAATTGTCCGCTTTGTGCGGGCGCGGGCAGGCCTTCTGGTCACCGCCTCGGCGGCCGGGCGTGTCCTGTCAGTGCGAGGCGAGGCAAGGTAGGCGGCCAAAGGTCGTCTGCCAGATTCAATAAAAAAGGGAAGGAAACCACGATGGCCAAGGCAGCGACCACCGTGGCCAGCAACGAAAAGGCGGCACCGCCTGATGCTACCGCCGCACCCGCGGGGGCGAATGGGGCCACTAAAGTCCCTGACGCCACCGCATCCGCGGCCGTGACGGCGATGGACACGGCTGTGTAATGGGGCCCCCGGGCCCGATAATACAAGTGAACCTCAACTGCTCGGCCAGAGCGCAGGATCTCCTGTTTCAATGCCTGGCCGAGCGGGGTGCCGGGTTGGCAGTCGTGGCGGAGCCGCACAGGGTCCCCAAACATCCACACTGGATGGGGGACTCGATTGGCTCCGCCGCGATTATTTGGGCTGGGAGGCCGGGGTCCCCGCCGTGCTCGGTTATCGAGCGCGGCCTGGGATACGTGGCCGTTGATTGGGGCGGAACCGCGGTTGTGGCGATATACGCACCTCCAAGGTGGTCCCTCGAAGAGTTTGAGCAGTATCTGGACGGGGTAGGGAGATGCGTCTCCCGCTGCCATCCCCGTCCGGTGCTGGTCCTGGGGGACTTCAATGCCAAGGCCACGGCTTGGGGTTCCCCCGGGACTGACTCGAGGGGCCGGGAGGTGCTGGATTGGGCGGCGGGACTGGAGCTCCGTCTCCTGAACACGGGCTCGGTCCATACGTGCGTGCGGCATAACGGGGGGTCCATCGTTGACCTTTCGTGGGCAACGCCCCCGGCCGCGCGCCGTATTACGGGGTGGAGGGTGGCGGAAGGGGTCGAGACGTTGTCTGACCACAGATACATAATTCTCGACCTCTCCGCCGCCCCACCATCGACACCCCGTCGTCGCCCCGCTGATGAAGGATCGCCTCAACCGCGGTGGGCGCTGAAGCGCCTCGACCAGGACGCTCTGATGGCGGCAGCCCACGTCGTGGCCTGGCCAGCAACACCGGCCGGGCCAGTCGACGGGAATGGGGAGGCCCGTTGGTTCCGGGGCGCAATGACGTCGGTTTGCGACGTCGCCATGCCCCGGGCCAGGGTCTTCCCGAGGAAGGCTGTGTACTGGTGGTCGCGTGCGATAGCTGAATTACGCACCGAGTGCGTCCGCGCGCGACGCCAGTACGCTCGCGCCCGTCGACGACGACGTACGGACGACGTGCTGGCTGCCCAGCTGTACGGGCGATATCGGGAGAAGGTGGTCGCCCTGCAGCTGGCCATCAGGCGAGCGAAGGACCAGGCCTGGCGCGATCTCCTCGGCTCTCTAAACCGAGATCCGTGGGGGCGCCCATACAAGATGGCATTGGGACGATTGCGTCCCTGGGCGCCCCCCGTGACGGAGAGCCTGGATCCGGGGCTGCTCGGGCGGGTCGTGGACGCTTTATTCCCCGTTAGCGAGGGGCCGTCCCGGCCCGTCCCTGAGCCAGAGGAACATGAGTGGTCCCCGGATCTTGAGGTCGCGCCGGAGGAGATGGCCGGGGTCGTCAAATGGCTCCGGGGCAAGAATACCGCCCCGGGGCCGGACGGTATCCCCGGCCGGGTCTGGTTGCTCGCCACGAGCGTCCTGGGGGAGAGGCTGAGGAGCCTCTACTCTGGGCTCCTGAGGTCGGGGACGTTCCCCGACCTATGGAGAGAAAGTCGGATGGTCCTCTTGAGGAAGGAAGGGAGGCCGGGGGATTCTCCCTCCGCGTACCGGCCCATTTGTCTCCTGGATGAGGCGGGCAAGATCTTCGAGAAGATCATTGTTGCCCGCCTCTCCAGGCACCTGTCCCGCGACGGCCCAGATCTGGCGGACTGCCAGTTTGGCTTCCAGGAGGGGCGATCGACGGTCGACGCTATCGTCCGTCTCAAGTCCCTCTCGGACAATGCCGTGGCAAGGGGCGGGGTGTGCTTGACGGTGTCCATTGACATCGTCAATGCGTTCAACACCCTGCCCTGGTCCGCCATTAGGGGGGCCCTCGTCGATCACCAGGTGCCTCCCTATCTGAGGCGGGTGATCGGGGCCTACCTGCGGGACAGATGGGTCGAATACCCGGGCCGGTACGGGATGATACGGAGGGAAGTGGACCGCGGGGTCCCGCAGGGGTCTGTTTTAGGACCGCTCCTGTGGGACCTGGGTTACAACGCGGTCCTGGAAAAGGCCTCCCTGCCCGACGGTGCCACCCTCGTCTGCTACGCGGACGACACGTTGGTGGTCGCCGTCGGAAGTACCTTCGAGAGGACCATCCGACGAGCAGAGGTTGCGGTGGCAGCCGTCGTCGCGAGGATCCGCGATCTGGGGCTGAAAATAGCCCCGGAGAAGGCCGAGGCTGTCTGGTTCCACGGACGGCCTCGGTCTCGGCCACCGGCCAGATCGTGGATCCGGGTTGGAGAAGCCTGCGTCGAGGTGAAGTCCCAGTTGAAATATCTCGGACTGATCCTCGACAGCCGCTGGAGCTTCGATGCGCATCTCGACCGTCTCGTCCCCCGAGTCGAAAAGGCGGCGGCCTCTTTGGGCCGCCTGCTGCCCAACCTCGGGGGACCGGGAGATTTGGTGCGCCGCCTATACCTGGGCGTGGTGCGGTCTATGGCCTTATACGGTGCCCCAATCTGGGCGCCGTACGTGATGACCAGCCGGCGCAACACGCTGTTGTTGCGCCGGCTGCAGAGGCGGATGGCCATCCGCCTCATAAGAGGTTACCGCACCACGTCTACCGTGGCGGCGCTTGCTCTGGCGGGAGAACTTCCCTTCGAGCTTCAGGCGGCGGTGCGCGCCTATGTTTATGGGCGCACAAGCATCGCCAGCCGTGCTCGAGGGGCCCTGCCGGAGCGAGAGACGGTCGAGGGCTTCGAGCTCCAGGCCCGGCGACTAGCGCTCGCCAGATGGCGTGCCGAGCTTTGCTCCCACGCCGGCGAGCGCGTCCCCGGGGCTCTCCTGCCGCACTTCACCTCGTGGCGGGAGAGACGGCATGGCAGGCTCTCCTACCGAGCGACGCAGGTGTTCACCGGGCATGGCTGCTTCGGTGTCTACCTGTGTCGCATCGGGCGGGAAGCGACGACGGTGTGCCACCACTGTGGCGCGGAGGAAGACTCGGCGCAGCACACGCTGGAGGAATGTCCCGCCTTTTCAGCGCTGCGCCGAGTCCTAAAACGGGAAGTCGGCCACGACCTCGCACTCTCCAGCCTAGTTGGGGCCATGCTGGAGGGCCCGGGGAAGTGGGCGGCAGCAATCTCTTTCTGCGAGGAGGTTATGTCGCGGAAGGAGGCTGCCGAGCGAGATCGGGAGCTTACAGATCCCGCCCGACGTGCCCGGGGACGGCGTGCGCGCCCGCGCCGAGAAACCCCGGGCAGCTGAGAGTAGGCGGGCGGCGGGTGTACCAGAACATGCTGGTTTCATTGCCGGCCGCCCGCCAACAGAGGAGGACCTCCACTGTTGGGAGTGGGGGATGACGAGTCGTCTGAGGGAGGCGAGTGTTAACTGTGATCCTCCTCCGATATACTCGTCGTCCCCCCGGCGGCCGCTGTGATCAGGGCGGGGGCCCTGGTCACCTATCGCGCGGTCGCCGTGTCGGGGCGGTTCGGGGTGCGACCCCTCGCGCCGCCGAATTTAATTGGATTTTAGGGGGGAGGATTTATTTTATTTCCCCCCGGGACGCGGCCGGCCATCGTTACCATCCTGATGGCCGGCCAGGCGAGGGGGAGCCGCGGTAGTGTTCTTCAAGAGTTCCCGTGGCTCCCCCGTTGAATCGCCAGCGATCGGTTCTGCGTCCTCAGGTCGCCGTGGAGGTTTTAGTGGGTCAAACCCCACACTACCCTCGTCCCGCTCCCCCGGGCGGGGCGGGGGTGTCTGGCAAGCAGATTTCCTCCACGTAAAATAAAAAAAAAAAAAAAAAAGGTTATGTCAAGGTTCCCCCCCGTGTCCGCTACCTTGTCGTGGTGGGGGGGCTTCGTGCCCTAATGATCCTCAAGGCTGTGCCGGCGGGGAATTTATTCCCTGGCAGGTTCTACCATGCCGGAGTGGCTTGAGGTGAGGGGCCAACTAAAGTCGGACACATACCGTAAACCTGTGGTCATGTTTTACAGGAACGGGGGTCTTGCCTTAACCGGCCGGGCCGCGAGGATGACAACCTCTCTAAAAAATCCCTAGCCCCAAGCAGTGTTGCGCGGTGAAGAGGGCGTAGCTGGAGTAAGCGCCAGCTATGGTTGGTGGGTGCACCAATCGTTAGCGGACAACCCCGGGGTACCTGGCGACCCCCCGGGCGTATTAGCCTTCCCCGGGTATGGCGGCTCTACCCGGGGTGACCTCCTTTCCGACCACACTCGTGGGATTAAGTATGGAGTCTACTTTTTCACAAACAACCGGGGAGGGGGGAAACGAGCGTGAGGTGGAGGTGCGCGGGCCTATCGTGCGCCTCAAAAGATGCACAGAGCCGGTGTCGCGGAGGCATTCGGCGACACGCGGCAAAAAGAGGACCGCAGCGGGCCTTGGTGAGTGCGATGAGGGGGAGGAGTCAGATTTCTCTGTCTCCTCCCACCACTCATCGCAGAGTGTCCCGGGCTCGTCGTCAGCGAGGAAAAGAGGACGGCCGCCGACGACCGGCGAATATGTTGGCCTCGCAGAGGCCAAACTTAGGCTGGCCGAGGCTTCGCAGCTGGAGGCCGAGGCAAGGGAGGTGGCGGCGATATTCGACCCGGGAGCCCCCGTGCCGAGACCATCGCGGTCGAGCGTCCCGCTCCCGGACGAGACGGATATAGCGGAAAATTTCCGCAACCGTCCAACGCGGGATGTCGCGACCGCTATATTGGAGAGCCTGGATGAAGTGGCCAGGATCTCCGGCGTGTCAAAGGGGCTGAAGGGCAATTTGGCCCGCGCCTTAAGGGTGGCCGCCTTAAACGGCAGGGTGGGGGTGTCCGAGCTTGCGGTTAGGTCAGCTACCGACGCCACGCGTGCCCTGGAGGCAGAGAATGCCGTCCTCAGGGGGCAAATGACGGAGCTGCGGGCGGAGGTGGCTCGGCTCCGGCAGGTGGTGGAGGCGAGTACGGCTGCTGCCGCAATGCCTCCGCCGCCGCGCCCGGGAGAGGGCTCACTATCGCCGCCGATCGTCGCCGCCCGGGACTGCCAACGCTCCGGGCAAGAAAAGTCCTCGCCCCCACATGCGACTGCGCCCGCAGATTTTCTGGCGCAGATAAGCGCCCTGATAGACGCCAAATTGGCGTCATTCAGGAGGGAGCTCGCGCCGCGAACGGACTCGGCCCTGCGATCGGTGGCACCTGGGCCGTCCGTCCCCTCACAGTCTTCGGACAGGGTGGGGCGGAAGACGAAGAAGAAGAAGAAAGGTGGGAAAGCTGGGGCGGCTATAGCGGCCCAGACGGAGCCCGCTCGACCGCGAGCAGAATCGGCGCTACCCTCTGCCGCGCCTCCGCCCCAGGAGGCGTGGTCCCAGGTGGTTGGCCGCAAGGCTAAAAAGGCGGCTGCCAAGGCCACTGCGGCGGCGAATAATAAAAAAGGACGGGTGGTCCCGGCGGCCCCCAGGAAGACACCCCGGCCTCCGCGACCGCCACGCACAGCAGCAGTTACCATAACGGTTCCGTCTGGCGTGGACATTACTTACGCGCAGGCGATGGCCACTGCCAGGTCCAAGGTGGACCTGGCAGAAATTGGCATCGCCTCGCTGAGGCCGCGAAGGGCGGTGACTGGGGGGTTAATTTTGGAAGTCCCTGGCACCGATGGGGCCGCCAAGGCCACCGTCCTCGCCACAAAAGTGGCGGAAGCGCTGGCAGGCACCGGCGTAAAGGTCGCGCGTCCGGTCAAAAAAGCTGACCTTAGGGTGCGCGGCCTGGTCGATTCGACCACGCCGGCGGAGGTCGCTGCGGCTGTTGCCCGCGTGGGCGGGTGCAGCGAGGGGGACATCAATACCGGCGAAATCCGGTCTTCCCCCTCGGGATTGGGCACCCTCTGGGTCCGATGTCCTGCCGCGGCCGCTCGCAAGGTTGCTGTCGCGGGCCGGATAACCATCGGCTGGACCCATGCAGCCGTGGAGGCCCTGAGTGCCCGGCCTCTGCAGTGTTACCGTTGCCTTGATGTTGGCCACACCAGTCAGCGGTGCACTTCTGCCGAGGATAGGTCCGACTGCTGCTATAGATGCGGCAGTCGGGACCATAAGGTGGCAGCCTGTACGGCCACGCCCAATTGTCCGCTTTGTGCGGGCGCGGGCAGGCCTTCTGGTCACCGCCTCGGCGGCCGGGCGTGTCCTGTCAGTGCGAGGCGAGGCAAGGTAGGCGGCCAAAGGTCGTCTGCCAGATTCAATAAAAAAGGGAAGGAAACCACGATGGCCAAGGCAGCGACCACCGTGGCCAGCAACGAAAAGGCGGCACCGCCTGATGCTACCGCCGCGCCCGCGTGGGCGGATGGGGCCACTAAAGTCCCAGACGCCACTGCATCCGCGGCCGTGACGGCGATGGACACGGCTGTGTAATGGGGCCCCCGGGCCCGATAATACAAGTTAATCTCAACTGCTCGGCCAGGGCGCAGGATCTCCTGTTTCAATGCCTGGCCGAGCAGGGTGCCGGGTTGGCAGTCGTGGCGGAGCCGCACAGGGTGCCCAAACATCCACACTGGATGGGGGACTCGATTGGCTCCGCCGCGATTATTTGGGCTGGGAGGCCGGGGTCCCCGCCGTGCTCGCTTATCGAGCGCGGCCTGGGATACGTGGCCGTTGATTGGGGCGGCACCGCGGTTGTGGCGATATACGCACCTCCAAGGTGGTCCCTCGAAGAGTTTGAGCAGTATCTGGACGGGGTAGGGAGATGCGTCTCCCGCTGCCATCCCCGTCCGGTGCTGGTCCTGGGGGACTTCAATGCCAAGGCCACGCCTTGGGGTTCCCCCGGGACTGATTCGAGGGGCCGGGAGGTGCTGGATTGGGCGGCGGGACTGGAGCTCCGTCTCCTGAACACGGGCTCGGTCCATACGTGCGTGCGGCATAACGGGGGGTCCATCGTTGACCTTTCGTGGGCAACGCCCCCGGCCGCGCGCCGTATTACGGGGTGGAGGGTGGCGGAAGGGGTCGAGACGTTGTCTGACCATAGATACATAGTTCTCGACCTCTCCGCCGCCCTAACATCGACACCCCGTCGTCGCCCCGCCGATGACGGTTCGCCTCAGCCGCGGTGGGCGCTGAAGCGCCTCGACCAGGACGCTCTGATGGCGGCAGCCCACGTCGTGGCCTGGCCAGCAACACCGGCCTGGCCAGTCGACGGGAATGGGGAGGCCCATTGGTTCCGGGGCGCAATGACGTCGATTTGCGACGTCGCCATGCCCCGGGCCAGGGTCTTCCCGAGGAAGGCGGTGTACTGGTGGTCGCGCGAAATAGCGGAATTACGCACCGAGTGCGTCCACGCGCGGCGCCAGTACGCTCGCGCCCGTCGACGACGACGTACGGACGACGTGCTGGCTGCCCAGCTGTACGGGCGATATCGGGAGAAGGTGGTCGCCCTGCAGCTGGCCATCAGGCGAGCGAAGGACCAGGCCTGGCGCGATCTCCTCGGCTCTCTGAACCGAGATCCGTGGGGGCGCCCATACAAGATGGCATTGGGACGATTACGCCCCTGGGCGCCCCCCGTGACGGAGAGCCTGGATCCGGGGCTGCTCGGGCGGGTCGTGGACGCTTTATTCCCCGTTAGCGTGAAGGCGTCCCGGCCCGTCCCTGAGCCAGAGGAACATGAGTGGTCCCCGGATCTTGAGGTCGCGCCGGAGGAGATGGCCGGGGTCGTCAAATGGCTCCGGGGCAAGAATACCGCCCCGGGGCCGGACGGTATCCCCGGCCGGGTCTGGTTGCTCGCCGCGAGCGTCCTGGGGGAGAGGCTGAGGAGCCTCTACTCTGGGCTCCTGAGGTCGGGGACGTTCCCCGACCTATGGAGAGAAAGTCGGATGGTCCTCTTGAGGAAGGATGGGAGGCCGAGGGATTCTCCCTCCGCGTACCGGCCCATTTGTCTCCTGGATGAGGCGGGCAAGATCTTCGAGAAGATCATTGTTGCCCGCCTCTCCAGACACCTGTCCCGCGACGGCCCCGATCTAGCGGACTGCCAGTTTGGCTTCCGGGAGGGGCGATCGACGGTCGACGCTATCGACCGTCTCAAGTCCCTCTCGGATAATGCCGTGGCAAGGGGCGGGGTGTGCTTGGCGGTGTCCATTGACATCGTCAATGCGTTCAACACCCTGCCCTGGTCCGCCATTAGGGAGGCCCTCGTCGATCACCAGGTGCCTCCCTATCTGAGGCGGGTGATCGGAGCCTACCTGCGGGACAGGTGGGTCGAATACCCGGGCCGGTACGGGATGATACGGAGGGAAGTGGACCGCGGGGTCCCGCAGGGGTCCGTTTTAGGACCGCTCCTGTGGGACCTGGGTTACAACGCGGTCCTGGAGAAGGCCTCCCTGCCCGACGGTGCCACCCTCGTCTGCTACGCGGACGACACGTTGGTGGTCGCCGTCGGGAGTACCTTCGAGAGGACCATCCGACGAGCAGAGGTTGCGGTGGCAGCCGTCGTCGCGAGGATCCGCGATCTGGGGCTGAAAATAGCCCCGGAGAAGGCCGAGGCTGTCTGGTTCCACGGACGGCCTCGGTCTCGGCCACCGGCCAGATCGTGGATCCGGGTTGGAGAAGCCTGCGTCGAGGTGAAGTCCGAGTTGAAATATCTCGGACTGATCCTCGACAGCCACTGGTGCTTCGATGCGCATCTCGACCGTCTCGTCCCCGGAGTCGAAAAGGCGGCGGCCTCTTTGGGCCGCCTGCTGCCCAACCTCGGGGGACCGGGAGATTTGGTGCGCCGCCTATACCTGGGCGTGGTGCGGTCTATGGCCTTATACGGTGCCCCAATCTGGGCGCCGTACGTGATGACCAGCCGGCGCAACACGCTGTTGTTGCGCCGGCTGCAGAGGCGGATGGCCATCCGCCTCATAAGAGGTTACCGCACCACGTCTACCGTGGCGGCGCTTGCTCTGGCGGGAGAACTTCCCTTCGAGCTTCAAGCGGCGGTGCGCGCCTATGTTTATAGGCGCACTAGCATCGCCAGCCGTGCTCGAGGGGCCCCGCCGGAGCGTGAGACGGTCGAGGGCTTCGAGCTCCAGGCCCGGCGACTAGCGCTCGCCAGATGGCGTGCCGAGCTTTGCTCCCACGCCGGCGAGCGCGTCCCCGGGGCTCTCCTGCCGCACTTCACCTCGTGGCGGGAGAGACGGCATGGCAGGCTCTCCTACCGAGCGACGCAGGTGTTCACCGGGCATGGCTGCTTCGGTGTCTACCTGTGTCGCATCGGGCGGGAAGCGACGACGGTGTGCCACCATTGTGGCGCGGAGGAGGACTCGGCGCAGCACACGCTGGAGGAATGTCCCGCCTTTTCAGCGCTGCGCCGAGTCCTAAAACGAGAAGTCGGCCGCGACCTCGCACTCTCCAGCCTAGTTGGGGCCATGCTGGAGGGCCCGGGGAAGTGGGCGGCAGCAATCTCTTTCTGCGAGGAGGTTATGTCGCGGAAGGAGGCTGCCGAGCGGGATCGGGAGCTTACAGATCCCGCCCGACGTGCCCGGGGGCGGCGTGCGCGCCCACGCCGAGAAACCCCGGGCAGCTGAGAGTAGGCGGGCGGCGGGTGTACCAGTACATGCTGGTTTCATTGCCCGCCGCCCGCCAACAGAGGAGGACGTCCACTGTTGGGGATGGGGGATGACGAGTCGCCTGAAGGAGGCGAGGGTTAACTGTAATCCTCCTCCAATATACTCGTCGTCCCCCCGGCGTCCGCTGTGATCAGGGCGGGGGCCCTGGTCACCTATCGCGCGGTCGCCGTGTCGGGGCGCTGCGGGGTGCGACCCCTCGCGCCGCCGAATTTAAATGGATTTAGGGGGGAGGATTATATCTCCCCCGGGACGCGGCCGGCCATCCTTACCATTCTGATGGCCGGCCAGGCGAGGGGGAGCCGCGGTAGTGTTCTTCAAGAGTTCCCGTGGCTCCCCCGTTGAATCGCCAGCGATCGGTCCTGCGTCCTCAGGTCGCCGTGGAGGTTTTAGTGGGTCGATCCCCACACTACCCTCGTCCCGCTCCCCCGGGCGGGGCGGGGGTGTCTGGCGAGCAGATTTCCTCCACGTAAAATAAAAAAAAAAAAAAAAAAGGTTATGTCAAGGTTATGTCAAGGTTATGTCAAGGTTATGTCAAGGTTATGTCAAGGTTCCCCCCCATGTCCGCTACCTTGTCGTGGTGGGGGGGCTTCGTGCCCTAATGATCCTCAAGGCTGTGCCGGCGGGGAATTTATTCCCTGGCAGGTTCTACCATGCCGGAGTGGCTTGAGCTGAGGGGCCAACTAAAGTCGGACACATACCGTAAACCTGTGGTCATGTTTTACAGGAACGGGGGTCTTGCCTTAACCGGCCGGGCCGCGAGGATGACAACCTCTCTAAAAAATCCCTAGCCTCAAGCAGTGTTGCGCGGTGATGAGGGTGTAGCTGGAGTAAGCGCCAGCTATGGTTGGTGGGTGCACCAATCTTTAGCGGACAACCCCGGGGTACCTGGCGACCCCCGGGTGTATTAGCCTTCCCCGGGTATGGCGGCTCTGCCCGGGGTGACCTTCTTTCCGACCACACTCGTGGGACCAATTATGGATTCTTTTAAACAAATAACCGGGGAGGGGGGAAACGAGCGTGAGGTGGAGGTGCGCGGGCCTATCGTGCGCCTCAAAAGATGCACAGAGCCGGTGTCGCGGAGGCATTCGGCGACACGCGGCAAAAAGAGGACCGCAGCGGGCCTTGGTGAGTGCGATGAAGGGGAGGAGTCAGATTTCTCTGTCTCCTCTCACCACTCATCGCAGAGTGTCCCGGGCTCGTCGTCAGCGAGGAAAAGAGGACGGCCGCCGACGACCGGCGAATATGTTGGCCTCGCAGAGGCCAAACTTAGGCTGGCCGAGGCTTCGCAGCTGGAGGCCGAGGCAAGGGAGGTGGCGGCGATATTCGACCCGGGAGCCCCCGTGCCGAGACCATCGCGGTCGAGCGTCCCGCTCCCGGACGAGACGGATATAGCGGAAAATTTCCGCAACCGTCCAACGCGGGATGTCGCGGCCGCTATATTGGAGAGCCTGGATGAAGTGGCCAGGATCTCCGGCGTGTCAAAGGGGCTGAAGGGCAATTTGGCCCGCGCCCTAAGGGTGGCCGCCTTAAACGGCAGGGTGGGGGTGTCCGAGCTTGCGGTTAGGTCAGCTACCGACGCCACGCGTGCCCTGGAGGCAGAGAATGCCGTCCTCAGGGGGCAAATGACGGAGCTGCGGGCGGAGGTGGCTCGGCTCCGGCAGGTGGTGGAGGCGAGTACGGCTGCTGCCGCAATGCCTCCGCCGCCGCGCCCGGGAGAGGGCTCAGTATCGCCGCCGATCGTCGCCGCCCGGGACTGCCAACGCTCCGGGCAAGAAAAGTCCTCGCCCCCACATGCGACTGCGCCCGCAGATTTTCTGGCGCAGATAAGCGCCCTGATAGACGCCAAATTGGCGTCATTCAGGAAGGAGCTCGCGCCGCGAACGGACTCGGCCCTACGATCGGTGGCCCCTGGGCCGTCCGTCCCCTCACAGTCTTCGGACAGGGTGGGGCTGAGGGCGAAGAAGAAAAAGAAAGGTGAGAAAGCTGGGGCGGCTAAAGCGGCCCAGACGAAGCCCGCTCGACCGCGAGCAGAATTGGCCCCACCCTCCGCCGCGCCTCCACCCCAGGAGGCGTGGTCTCAGGTGGTTGGCCGGAAGGCCAAAAAGGCGGCAGCCAAGGCCACTGCGGCCGCGAATAGAAAAGGACGGGTGGTCCCGGCGGCCCCCGGGAAGACACCCCTGCCTCCTCGACCGCCACGCACAGCAGCGGTTACCATAACGGTTCCGTCTGGCGTGGACATTACTTACGCGCAGGCGATGGCCACTGCCAGGTCCAAGGTGGACCTGGCAGAAATTGGCATCGCCTCGCTGAGGCCGCGAAGGGCGGTGACTGGGGGGTTAATTTTGGAGGTCCCTGGCACCGACGGTGCCGCCAAGGCCACCGTCCTCGCCACAAAAGTGGCGGAAGCGCTGGCAGGCACCGGCGTAAAGGTCGCGCGTCCGGTCAAAAAAGCTGACCTTAGGGTGCGCGGCCTGGTCGATTCGACTACGCCGGCGGAGGTCGCTGCGGCTGTTGCCCGCGTGGGAGGGTGCAGCGAGGGGGACATCAATACCGGCGAAATCCGGTCTTCCCCCTCGGGATTGGGCACCCTCTGGGTCCGATGTCCTGCCGCGGCCGCCCGCAAGGTTGCTGTCGCGGGCCGGATAACTGTCGGCTGGACCCAGGCAGCCGTGGAGGCCCTGAGTGCCCGGCCTCTGCAGTGTTACCGTTGCCTTGGTGTTGGCCACACCAGTCAGCGGTGCACTTCTGCCGAGGATAGGTCCGACTGCTGCTATAGATGCGGCAGTCGGGACCATAAGGTGGCAGCCTGTACGGGCACGCCCAATTGTCCGCTTTGTGCGGGAGCGGGCAAGCCGTCTGGTCACCGGCTCGGCAGCCAGGCATGTCCTGCTAGTACGGGGCGAGGCAAGGGAGGCGGCCAAAGGCCGTCTGCCAGATTTAATAAAAAGAGGAAGGAAACCACGATGGCCAAGGCAGCGACCACCGTGGCCAGCAACGAAAAGGCGGCACCGCCTGATGCTACCGCCGCGCCCGCGTGGGCGGATGGGGCCACTAAAGTCCCAGACGCCACCGCATCCGCGGCCGTGACGGCGATGGACACGGCTGTGTAATGGGGCCCCCGGGCCCGATAATACAAGTTAACCTCAACTGCTCGGCCAGAGCGCAGGATCTCCTGTTTCAATGCCTGGCCGAGCGGGGTGCCGGGTTGGCAGTTGTGGCGGAGCCGCACAAGGTCCCCAAACATCCACACTGGATGGGGGACTCGATTGGCTCCGCCGCGATTATTTGGGCTGGGAGGCCGGGGTCCCCGCCGTGCTCGGTTATCGAGCGCGGCCTGGGATACGTGGCCGTTGATTGGGACGGCACCGCGGTTGTGGCGATATACGCACCTCCAAGGTGGTCCCTCGAAGAGTTTGAGCAGTATCTGGACGGGGTAGGGAGATGCGTCTCCCGCTGCCATCCCCGTCCGGTGCTGGTCCTGGGGGACTTCAATGCCAAGGCCACGGCTTGGGGTTCCCCCGGGACTGACTCGAGGGGCCGGGAGGTGCTGGATTGGGCGGCGGGACTGGAGCTCCGTCTCCTGAATACGGGCTCGGTCCATACGTGCGTGCGGCATAACGGGGGGTCCATCGTTGACCTTTCGTGGGCAACGCCCCCGGCCGCGCGCCGTATTACGGGGTGGAGGGTGGCGGAAGGGGTCGAGACGTTGTCTGACCATAGATACATAGTTCTCGACCTCTCCGCCGCCCCACAATCGACACCCCGTCGTCGCCCCGCCGATGACGGTTCGCCTCAGCCGCGGTGGGCGCTGAAGCGCCTCGACCAGGACGCTCTGATGGCGGCAGCCCACGTCGTGGCCTGGCCAGCAACACCAGCCGGGCCAGTCGACGGGAATGGGGAGGCCCATTGGTTCCGGAGCGCAATGACGTCGATTTGCGACGTCGCCATGCCACGGGCCAGGGTCTTCCCGAGGAAGGCGGTGTACTGGTGGTCGCGCGCGATAGCGGAATTACGCACCGAGTGCGTCCGCGCGCGACGCCAGTACGCTCGCGCCCGTCGACGACGACGAACGGACGACGTGCTGGCTGCCCAGCTGTACGGGCTATATCGGGAGAAGGTGGTCGCCCTGCAGCTGGCCATCAGGCGGGCAAAGGACCAGGCCTGGCGCGATCTCCTCGGCTCTCTGAACCGAGATCCGTGGGGGCGCCCATACAAGATGGCATTGGGACGATTGCGTCCCTGGGCGCCCCCCGTGACGGAGATCCTGGATCCGGGGCTGCTCGGGCGGGTCGTGGACGCTTTATTCCCCGTTAGCGGTGAGGCGTCCCGGCCCGTCCCTGAGCCAGAGGAACATGAGTGGTCCCCGGATCTTGAGGTCGCGCCGGAGGAGATGGCCGGGGTCGTCAAATGGCTCCGGGGCAAGAATACCGCCCCGGGGCCGGACGGTATCCCCGGCCGGGTCTGGCTGCTCGCCGCGAGCGTCCTGGGCGAGAGGCTGAGGAGCCTCTACTCTGGGCTCCTGAGGTCGGGGACGTTCCCCGACCTATGGAGAGAAAGTCGGATGGTCCTCTTGAGGAAGGATGGGAGGCCGGGGGATTCTCCCTCCGCGTACCGGCCCATTTGTCTCCTGGATGAGGCGGGCAAGATCTTCGAGAAGATCATTGTTGCCCGCCTCTCCAGACACCTGTCCCGCGACGGCCCAGATCTGGCGGACTGCCAGTTTGGCTTCCGGGAGGGGCGATCGACGGTCGACGCAATCGACCGTCTCAAGTCCCTCTCGGACAATGCCGTGGCAAGGGGCGGGGTGTGCTTGGCGGTGTCCATTGACATCGTCAATGCGTTCAACACCCTGCCCTGGTCCGCCATTAGGGAGGCCCTCGTCGATCACCAGGTGCCTCCCTATCTGAGGCGGGTGATCGGGGCCTACCTGCGGGACAGGTGGGTTGAATACCCGGGCCGGTGCGGGATGATACGGAGGGAAGTGGACCGCGGGGTCCCGCAGGGGTCCGTTTTAGGACCGCTCCTGTGGGACCTAGGTTACAACGCGGTCCTGGAAAGGGCCTCCCTGCCCGACGGTGCCACCCTCGTCTGCTACGCGGACGACACGTTGGTGGTCGCCGTCGGGAGTACCTTCGAGAGGACCATCCGTCGAGCAGAGGTTGCGGTGGCAGCCGTCGTCGCGAGGATCCGCGATCTGGGGCTGAAAATAGCCCCGGAGAAGGCCGAGGCTGTCTGGTTTCACGGACGGCCTCGGTCTCGGCCACCGGCCAGATCGTGGATCCGGGTTGGAGAAGCCTGCGTCGAGGTGAAGTCCGAGTTGAAATATCTCGGACTGATCCTCGACAGCCACTGGTGCTTCGATGCGCATCTCGACCGTCTCGTCCCCCGAGTCGAAAAGGCGGCGGCCTCTTTGGGCCGCCTGCTGCCCAACCTCGGGGGACCGGGAGATTTGGTGCGCCGCCTATACCTGGGCGTGGTGCGGTCTATGGCCTTATACGGTGCCCCAATATGGGCGCCGTACGTGATGAACAGCCGGCGCAACACGCTATTGTTGCGCCGGCTGCAGAGGCGGATGGCCATCCGCCTCATAAGAGGTTACCGCACCACGTCTACCGTGGCGGCGCTTGCTCTGGCGGGAGAACTTCCCTTCGAGCTTCAGGCGGCGGTGCGCGCCTATGTTTATGGGCGCACAAGCATCGCCAGCCGTGCTCGAGGGGCCCCGCCGGAGCGAGAGGCGGTCGAGGGCTTCGAGCTCCAGGCCCGGAGACTAGCGCTCGCCAGATGGCGTGCCGAGCTTTGCTCCCACGCCGGCGAGCGCGTCCCCGGGGCTCTCCTGCCGCACTTCACCTCGTGGCGGGAGAGACGGCATGGCAGGCTCTCCTACCGAGCGACGCAGGTGTTCACCGGGCATGGCTGCTTCGGTGTCTACCTGTGTCGCATCGGGCGGGAAGCGACGACGGTGTGCCACCATTGTGGCGCGGAGGAAGACTCGGCGCAGCACACGCTGGAGGAATGTCCCGCCTTTTCAGCGCTGCGCCGAGTCTTAAAACGGGAAGTCGGTCACGACCTCGCACTCTCCAGCCTAGTTGGGGCCATGCTGGAGAGCCCAGGGAAGTGGGCGGCAGCAATCTCTTTCTGCGAGGAGGTTATGTCGCGGAAGGAGGCTGCCGAGCGGGATCGGGAGCTTACAGATCCCGTCCGACGTGCCCGGGGACGGCGTGCGCGCCCACGCCGAGAAACCCCGGGCAGCTGAGAGTAGGCGGGCGGCGGGTGTACCAGAACATGCTGGTTTCATTGCCCGCCGCCCGCCAACAGAGGAGGACCTCCACTGTTGGGAGTTGGGGATGACGAGTCGCCTGAAGGAGGCGAGGGTTAACTGTGATCCTCCTCCAATATACTCGTCGTCCCCCCGGCGGCCGCTGTGATCAGGGCGGGGGCCCTGGTCACCTATCGCGCGGTCGCTGTGTCGGGGCGGTGCGGAGTGCGACCCCTCGCGCCGCCGAATTTAAATGGATTCTAGGGGGGAGGATTTATCTCCCCCCGGGACGAGGCCGGCCATCGTTACCATCTTGATGGCCGGCCAGGCGAGGGGGAGCCGCGGTAGTGTTCTTCAAGAGTTCCCGTGGCTCCCCCGTTGAATCGCCAGCGATCGGTCCTGCGTCCTCAGGTCGCCGTGGAGGTTTTAGTGGGTCAAACCCCACACTACCCTCGTCCCGCTCCCCCGGGCGGGGCGGGGGTGTCTGGAGAGCAGATTTCCTCCACGTAAAATAAAAAAAAAAAAAAAAGGTTATGTCAAGGTTATGTCAAGGTTATGTCAAGGTTATGTCAAGGTTATGTCAAGGTTATGTCAAGGTTATGTCAAGGTTATGTCAAGGTTATGTCAAGGTTATGTCAAGGTTATGTCAAGGTTATGTCAAGGTTATGTCAAGGTTATGTCAAGGTTATGTCAAGGTTATGTCAAGGTTATGTCAAGGTTATGTCAAGGTTATGTCAAGGTTATGTCAAGGTTATGTCAAGGTTATGTCAAGGTTATGTCAAGGTTATGTCAAGGTTATGTCAAGGTTATGTCAAGGTTATGTCAAGGTTATGTCAAGGTTATGTCAAGGTTACCCGGGCCGGTACGGGATGATACGGAGGGAAGTGGACCGCGGGGTCCCGCAGGGATCCGTTTTAGGACCGCTCCTGTGGGACCTGGGTTACAACGCGGTCCTGGAAAAGGCCTCCCTGCCCGACGGTGCCACCCTCGTCTGCTACGCGGACGACACGTTGGTGGTTGCCGTCGGGAGTACCTTCGAGAGGACCATCCGACGAGCAGAGGTTGCAGTGGCAGCCGTCGTCGCGAGGATCCGCGATCTGGGGCTGAAAATAGCCCCGGAGAAGGCCGAGGCTGTCTGGTTTCACGGACGGCCTCGGTCTCGGCCACCGGCCAGATCGTGGATCCGGGTTGGAGAAGCCTGCGTCGAGGTGAAGTCCGAGTTGAAATATCTCGGACTGATCCTCGACAGCCGCTGGAGCTTCGGTGCGCATCTCGGCCGTCTCGTCCCCCGAGTCGAAAAGGCGGCGGCCTCTTTGGGCCGCCTGCTGCCCAACCTCGGGGGACCGGGAGATTTGGTGCGCCGCCTATACCTGGGCGTGGTGCGGTCTATGGCCTTATACGGTGCCCCAATCTGGGCGCCGTACGTGATGACCAGCCGGCGCAACACGCTGTTGTTGCGCCGGCTGCAGAGGCGGATGGCCATCCGCCTCATAAGAGGTTACCGCACCGCGTCTACCGTGGCGGCGCTTGCTCTGGCGGGAGAACTTCCCTTCGAGCTTCAGGCGGCGGTGCGCGCCTATGTTTATGGGCGCACAAGCATCGCCAGCCGTGCTCGAGGGGCCCCGCCGGAGCGAGAGACGGTCGAGGGCTTCGAGCTCCAGGCCCGGAGACTAGCGCTCGCCAGATGGCGTGCCGAGCTTTGCTCCCACGCCGGCGAGCGCGTCCCCGGGGCTCTCCTGCCGCACTTCACCTCGTGGCGGGAGAGACGGCATGGCAGGCTCTCCTACCGAGCGACGCAGGTGTTCACCGGGCATGGCTGCTTCGGTGTCTACCTGTGTCGCATCGGGCGGGAAGCGACGACGGTGTGCCACCATTGTGGCGCGGAGGAAGACTCGGCGCAGCACACGCTGGAGGAATGTCCCGCCTTTTCAGCGCTGCGCCGAGTCCTAAAACGAGAAGTCGGCCACGACCTCGCACTCTCCAGCCTAGTTGGGGCCATGCTGGAGGGCCCGGGGAAGTGGGCGGCAGCAATCTCTTTCTGCGAGGAGGTTATGTCGCGGAAGGAGGCTGCCGAGCGGGATCGGGAGCTTACAGATCCCGCCCGACGTGCCCGGGGACGGCGTGCGCGCCCACGCCGAGAAACCCCGGGCAGCTGAGAGTAGGCGGGCGGCGGGTGTACCAGAACATGCTGGTTTCATTGCCCGCCGCCCGCCGACAGAGGAGGACCTCCACTGTTGGGAGTGGGGGATGGCGAGTCGCCTGAGGGAGGCGAGGGTTAACTGTGATCCTCCTCCGGTATACTCGTCGTCCCCCCGGCGGCCGCTGTGATCAGGGCGGGGGCTCTGGTCACCTATCGCGCGGTCGCCGTGTCGGGGCGGTGCGGGGTGCGACCCCTCGCGCCGCCGAATTTAAATGGATTTTAGGGGGGATGATTTATTTTTTTTTTTTTTTATTTCCCCCCGGGACGCGGCCGGCCATCGTTACCATCCTGATGGCCGGCCAGGCGAGGGGGAGCCGCGGTAGTGTTCTTCAAGAGTTCCCGTGGCTCCCCCGTTGAATCGCCAGCGATCGGTCCTGCGTCCTCAGGTCGCCGTGGAGGTTTTAGTGGGTCAAACCCCACACTACCCTCGTCCCGCTCCCCCGGGCGGGGCGGGGGTGTCTGGCGAGCAGATTTCCTCCACGTAAAATAAAAAAAAAAAAAAAAAAAAAAAGGTTATGTCAAGGTTATTTCAAGGTTATGTCAAGGTTATGTCAAGGTTATGTCAAGGTTCCCCCCCGAGTCCGCTACCTTGTCGTGGTGGGGGGGCTTCGTGCCCTAATGATCCTCAAGGCTGTGCCGGCGGGGAATTTATTCCCTGGCAGGTTCTACCATGCCGGAGTGGCTTGAGGTGAGGGGCCAACTAAAGTCGGACACATACCGTAAACCTGTGGTCATGTTTTACAGGAACGGGGGTCTTGCCTTAACCGGCCGGGCCGCGAGGATGACAACCTCTCTAAAAAATCCCTAGCCCCAAGCAGTGTTGCGCGGTGAAGAGGGCGTAGCTGGAGTAAGCGCCAGCTATGGTTGGTGGGTGCACCAATCGTTAGCGGACAACCCCGGGGTACCTGGCGACCCCCCGGGCGTATTAGCCTTCCCCGGGTATGGCGGCTCTACCCGGGGTGACCTCCTTTCCGACCACACTCGTGGGATTAAGTATGGAGTCTACTTTTTCACAAACAACCGGGGAGGGGGGAAACGAGCGTGTGGGGGAGGTGCGCGGGCCTATCGTGCGCCTCAAAAGATGCACAGAGCCGGTGTCGCGGAGGCATTCGGCGACACGCGGCAAAAAGAGGACCGCAGCGGGCCTTGGTGAGTGCGATGAGGGGGAGGAGTCAGATTTCTCTGTCTCCTCCCACCACTCATCGCAGAGTGTCCCGGGCTCGTCGTCAGCGAGGAAGAGAGGACGGCCGCCGACGACCGGCGAATATGTTGGCCTCGCAGAGGCCAAACTTAGGTTGGCCGAAGCTTCGCAGCTGGAGGCCGAGGCAAGGGAGGTGGCGGCGATATTCGACCCGGGAGCCCCCGTGCCGAAACCATCGCGGTCGAGCGTCCCGCTCCCGGACGAGACGGATATCGCGGAAAATTTCCGCAACCGTCCGACGCGGGATGTCGCGGCCGCTATATTGGAGAGCCTGGATGAGGTGGCCAGGATCTCCGGCGTTTCGAAGGGGCTGAAGGGCAACTTGGCCCGCGCCCTGAGGGTGGCCGCCTTAAACGGCAGGGTAGGGGTGTCCGAGCTTGCGGTTAGGTCAGCTACCGACGCCACGCGTGCCCTGGAGGCAGAGAATGCCGTCCTCAGGGGGCAAATGACGGAGCTGCGGGCGGAGGTGGATCGGCTCCGGCAGGTGGTGGAGGCGAGTACGGCTGCTGCCGCAATGCCTCCGCCGCCGCGCCCGGGAGAGGGCTCAGTATCGCCGCCGATCGTCGCCGCCCGGGACTGCCAACGCTCCGGGCAAGAAAAGTCCTCGCCCCCACATGCGACTGCGCCCGCAGATTTTCTGGCGCAGATAAGCGCCCTGATAGACGCCAAATTGGCGTCATTCAGGAGGGAGCTCGCGCCGCGAACGGACTCGGCCCTGCGATCGGTGGCACCTGGGCCGTCCGTCCCCTCACAGTTTTCGGACAGGGTGGGGCGGAAGACGAAGAAGAAGAAGAAAGGTGGGAAAGCTGGGGCGGCTATAGCGGCCCAGACGGAGCCCGCTCGACCGCGAGCAGAATCGGCGCTACCCTCTGCCGCGCCTCCGCCCCAGGAGGCGTGGTCCCAGGTGGTTGGCCGCAAGGCTAAAAAGGCGGCTGCCAAGGCCACTGCGGCGGCGAATAATAAAAAAGGACGGGTGGTCCCGGCGGCCCCCAGGAAGACACCCCTGCCTCCGCGACCGCCACGCACAGCAGCGGTTACCATAACGGTTCCGTCTGGCGTGGACATTACTTACGCGCAGGCGATGGCCACTGCCAGGTCCAAGGTGGACCTGGCAGAAATTGGCATCGCCTCGCTGAGGCCGCGAAGGGCGGTGACTGGGGGGTTAATTTTGGAAGTCCCTGGCACCGATGGGGCCGCCAAGGCCACCGTCCTCGCCAGAAAAGTGGCGGAAGCGCTGGCAGGCACCGGCGTAAAGGTCGCGCGTCCGGTCAAAAAAGCTGACCTTAGGGTGCGCGGCCTGGTCGATTCGACCACGCCGGCGGAGGTCGCTGCGGCTGTTGCCCGCGTGGGCGGGTGCAGCGAGGGGGACATCAATACCGGCGAAATCCGGTCTTCCCCCTCGGGATTGGGCACCCTCTGGGTACGATGTCCTGCCGCTGCCGCTCGCAAGGTTGCTGTCGCGGGCCGGATAACCGTCGGCTGGACCCAGGCAGCCGTGGAGGCCCTGAGTGCCCGGCCTCTGCAGTGTTACCGTTGCCTTGGTGTTGGCCACACCAGTCAGCGGTGCACTTCTGCCGAGGATAGGTCCGACTGCTGCTATAGATGCGGCAGTCGGGACCATAAGGTGGCAGCCTGTACGGCCACGCCCAATTGTCCGCTTTGTGCTGGCGCGGGCAAGTCGTCTGGTCACCGCCTCGGCAGCCGGACATGTCCTGCCAGTGTGAGGCGAGGCAAGGTGGGCGGCCAAAGGCCGTCTGCCAGACATAATAAAAAAGGGAAGGTAACCACGATGGCCAAGGCAGCGACCACCGTGGCCAGCAACGGAAAGGCAGCATCGCCTGATGATACCGCCGCGCCCGCGGGGGCGGATGGGGCCATTAAAGTCCCAGACGCCATCGCATCCGCGGCCGTGACGGCGATGGACACGGCTGTGTAATGGGGCCCCCGGGCCCGATAATACAAGTTAACCTCAACTGCTCGGCCAGAGCGCAGGATCTCCTGTTTCAATGCATGGCCGAGCGGGGTGCCGGGTTGGCAGTCGTGGCGGAGCCGCACAGGGTCCCCAAACATCCACACTGGATGGGGGACTCGATTGGCTCCGCCGCGATTATTTGGGCTGGGAGGTCGCGGTCCCCGCCGTGCTCGCTTATCGAGCGCGGCCTGGGATACGTGGCCGTTGATTGGGGCGGCACCGCGGTTTTGGCGGTATACGCACCTCCAAAGTGGTCCCTCGAAGAGTTTGAGCAGTATCTGGACGGGGTAGGGAGATGCGTCTCCCGCTGCCATCCCCGTCCGGTGCTGGTCCTGGGGGACTTCAATGCCAAGGCCACGGCTTGGGGTTCCCCCGGGACTGACTCGAGGGGCCGGGAGGTTCTGGATTGGGCGGCGGGACTGGAGCTCCGTCTCCTGAACACGGGCTCGGTCCATACGTGCGTGCGGCATAACGGGGGGTCCATCGTTGACCTTTCGTGGGCAACGCCCCCGGCCGCGCGCCGTATTACGGGGTGGATGGTGGCGGAGGGGGTCGAGACGTTGTCTGACCACAGATACATAGTTCTCGACCTCTCCGCCGCCCCACCGTCGACACTCCGTCGTCGCCCCGCCGATGAAGGTTCGCCTCGACCGCGGTGGGCGCTGAGGCGTCTCGACCAGGACGCTCTGATGGCGGCAGCCCACGTCGTGGCCTGGCCAGCAACACCGACCGGGCCAGTCGACGGGAATGGGGAGGCCCATTGGTTCCGGGGCGCAATGACGTCGATTTGCGACGTCGCCATGCCCCGGGCCAGGGTCTTCCCGAGGAAGGCGGTGTACTGGTGGTCGCGCGAGATAGCGGAATTACGCACCGAGTGCGTTCGCGCGCGACGCCAGTACGCTCGCGCCCGTCGACGACGACGAGCGGACGACGTGCTGGCTGCCCAGCTGTACGGGCTATATCGGGAGAAGGTGGTCGCCCTGCAGCTGGCCATCAGGCGGGCAAAGGACCAGGCCTGGCGCGATCTCCTCGGCTCTCTGAACCGAGATCCGTGGGGGCGCCCATACAAGATGGCATTGGGACGATTGCGTCCCTGGGCGCCCCCCGTGACGGAGAGCCTGGATCCGGGGCTGCTCGGGCGGGTCGTGGACGCTTTATTCCCCGTTAGAGGGGAGGCGTCCCGGCCCGTCCCTGAGCGAGAGGAACATGAGTGGTCCCCGGATCTTGAGGTCGCGCCGGAGGAGATGGCCGGGGTCGTCAAATGGCTCCGGGGCAAGAATACCGCCCCGGGGCCGGACGGTATCCCCGGCCGGGTCTGGTTGCTCGCCACGAGCGTCCTGGGGGAGAGGCTGAGGAGCCTCTACTCTGGGCTCCTGAGGTCGGGGACGTTCCCCGACCTATGGAGAGAAAGTCGGATGGTCCTCTTGAGGAAGGATGGGAGGCCGGGGGATTCTCCCTCCGCGTACCGGCCCATTTGTCTCCTGGATGAGGCGGGCAAGATCTTCGAGAAGATCATTGTTGCCCGCCTCTCCAGGCACCTGTCCCGCGACGGCCCAGATCTGGCGGACTGCCAGTTTGGCTTCCGGGAGGGGCGATCGACGGTCGACGCTATCGTCCGTCTCAAGTCCCTCTCGGACAATGCCGTGGCAAGGGGCGGGGTGTGCTTGGCGGTGTCCATTGACATCGTCAATGCGTTCAACACCCTGCCCTGGTCCGCCATTAGGGGGGCCCTCGTCGATCACCAGGTGCCTCCCTATCTGAGGCGGGTGATCGGGGCCTACCTGCGGGACAGGTGGGTCGAATACCCGGGCCGGTACGGGATGATACGGAGGGAAGTGGACCGCGGGGTCCCGCAGGGGTCTGTTTTAGGACCGCTCCTGTGGGACCTGGGTTACAACGCGGTCCTGGAGAAGGCCTCCCTGCCCGACGGTGCCACCCTCGTCTGCTACGCGGACGACACGTTGGTGGTCGCCGTCGGAAGTACCTTCGAGAGGACCATCCGACGAGCAGAGGTTGCGGTGGCAGCCGTCGTCGCGAGGATCCGCGATCTGGGGCTGAAAATAGCCCCGGAGAAGGCCGAGGCTGTCTGGTTCCACGGACGGCCTCGGTCTCGGCCACCGGCCAGATCGTGGATCCGGGTTGGAGAAGCCTGCGTCGAGGTGAAGTCCCAGTTGAAATATCTCGGACTGATCCTCGACAGCCGCTGGGACTTCGATGCGCATCTCGACCGTCTCGTCCCCCGAGTCGAAAAGGCGGCGGCCTCTTTGGGCCGCCTGCTGCCCAACCTCGGGGGACCGGGTGATTTGGTGCGCCGCCTATACCTGGGCGTGGTGCGGTCTATGGCCTTATACGGTGCCCCAATATGGGCGCCGTACGTGATGACCAGCCGGCGCAACACGCTGTTGTTGCGCCGGCTGCAGAGGCGGATGGCCATCCGCCTCATAAGAGGTTACCGCACCACGTCTACCGTGGCGGCGCTTGCTCTGGCGGGAGAACTTCCCTTCGAGCTTCAGGCGGCGGTGCGCGCCTATGTTTATGGGCGCACAAGCATCGCCAGCCGTGCTCGAGGGGCCCCGCCGGAGCGAGAGACGGTCGAGGGCTTCGAGCTCCAGGCCCGGAGACTAGCGCTCGCCAGATGGCGTGCCGAGCTTTGCTCCCACGCCGGCGAGCGCGTCCCCGGGGCTCTCCTGCCACACTTCACCTCGTGGCGGGAGAGACGGCATGGCAGGCTCTCCTACCGAGCGACGCAGGTGTTCACCGGGCATGGCTGCTTCGGTGTCTACCTGTGTCGCATCGGGCGGGAAGCGACGACGGTGTGCCACCACTGTGGCGCGGAGGAAGACTCGGCGCAGCACACGCTGGAGGAATGTCCCGCCTTTTCAGCGCTGCGCCGAGTCCTGAAGCGAGAAGTCGGCCACGACCTCGCACTCTCCAGCCTAGTTGGGGCCATGCTGGAGGGCCCGGGGAAGTGGGCGGCAGCAATCTCTTTCTGCGAGGAGGTTATGTCGCGGAAGGAGGCTGCCGAGCGGGATCGGGAGCTTACAGATCCCGCCCGACGTGCCCGGGGACGGCGTGCGCGCCCACGCCGAGAAACCCCGGTCAGCTGAGAGTAGGCGGGCGGCGGGTGTACCAGTACATGCTGGTTTCATTGCCCGCCGCCCGCCAACAGAGGAGGACCTCCCCTGTTGTGAGTGGGGGATGGCGAGTCGCCTGAGGGAGGCGAGGGCTAATTGTGATCCTCCTCCAACATACTCGTCGTCCCCCCGGCGGCCGCTGTGATCAGGGCGGGGGCCCTGGTCACCTATCGCGCGGTCGCCGTGTCGGGGCGGTGCGGGGTGCGACCCCTCGCGCCGCCGAATTTAAATGGATTTTAGGGGGGAGGATTTATCTCCCCCCGGGACGCGGCCGGCCATCGTTACCATCTTGATGGCCGGCCAGGCGAGGGGGAGCCGCGGTAGTGTTCTTCAAGAGTTCCCGTGGCTCCCCCATTGAATCGCCAGCGATCGGTCCTGCGTCCTCAGGTCGCCGTGGAGGTTTTAGTGGGTCAAACCCCCCACACTACCCTCGTCCCGCTCCCCCGGGCGTGGCGTGGGTGTCTGGCGAGCAGATTTCCTCCACGTAAAATAAAAAAAAAAAAAAAAAAAAAAAAAAAAGGTTATGTCAAGGTTATGTCAAGGTTATGTCAAGGTTATGTCAAGGTTATGTCAAGGTTATGTCAAGGTTATGTCAAGGTTCCCCCCCGTGTCCGCTACCTTGTCGTGGTGGGGGGGCTTCGTGCCCTAATGATCCTCAAGGCTGTGCCGGCGGGGAATTTATTCCCTGGCAGGTTCTACCATGCCGGAGTGGCTTGAGGTGAGGGGCCAACTAAAGTCGGACACATACCGTAAACCTGTGGTCATGTTTTACAGGAACGGGGGTCTTGCCTTAACCGGCCGGGCCGCGAGGATGACAACCTCTCTAAAAAATCCCTAGCCCCAAGCAGTGTTGCGCGGTGAAGAGGGCGTAGCTGGAGTAAGCGCCAGCTATGGTTGGTGGGTGCACCAATCGTTAGCGGACAACCCCGGGGTACCTGGCGACCCCCCGGGCGTATTAGCCTTCCCCGGGTATGGCGGCTCTACCCGGGGTGACCTCCTTTCCGACCACACTCGTGGGATTAAGTATGGAGTCTACTTTTTCACAAACAACCGGGGAGGGGGGAAACGAGCGTGAGGTGGAGGTGCGCGGGCCTATCGTGCGCCTCAAAAGATGCACAGAGCCGGTGTCGCGGAGGCATTCGGCGACACGCGGCAAAAAGAGGACCGCAGCGGGCCTTGGTGAGTGCGATGAGGGGGAGGAGTCAGATTTCTCTGTCTCCTCCCACCACTCATCGCAGAGTGTCCCGGGCTTGTCGTCAGCGAGGAAAAGAGGACGGCCGCCGACGACCGGCGAATATGTTGGCCTCGCAGAGGCCAAACTTAGGCTGGCCGAGGCTTCGCAGCTGGAGGCCGAGGCAAGGGAGGTGGCGGCGATATTCGACCCGGGAGCCCCCGTGCCGAGACCATCGCGGTCGAGCGTCCCGCTCCCGGACGAGACGGATATAGCGGAAAATTTCCGCAACCGTCCAACGCGGGATGTCGCGGCCGCTATATTGGAGAGCCTGGATGAAGTGGCCAGGATCTCCGGCGTGTCAAAGGGGCTGAAGGGCAATTTGGCCCGCGCCCTAAGGGTGGCCGCCTTAAACGGCAGGGTGGGGGTGTCCGAGCTTGCGGTTAGGTCAGCTACCGACGCCACGCGTGCCCTGGAGGCAGAGAATGCCGTCCTCAGGGGGCAAATGACGGAGCTGCGGGCGGAGGTGGCTCGGCTCCGGCAGGTGGTGGAGGCGAGTACGGCTGCTGCCGCAATGCCTCCGCCGCCGCGCCCGGGAGGGGGCTCAGTATCGCCGCCGATCGTCGCCGCCCGGGACTGCCAACGCTCCGGGCAAGAAAAGTCCCCGCTCCCACATGCGACTGCGCCCGCAGATTTTCTGGCGCAGATAAGCGCCCTGATAGACGCCAAATTGGCGTCATTCAGGAGGGAGCTCGCGCCGCGAACGGACTCGGCCCTACGATCGGTGGCCCCTGGGCCGTCCGTCCCCTCACAGTCTTCGGACAGGGTGGGCCGGAGGGCGAAGAAGAAAAAGAAAGGTGAGAAAGCTGGGGCGGCTAAAGCGGCCCAGACGAAGCCCGCTCGACCGCGAGCAGAATTGGCCCCACCCTCCGCCGCGCCTCCACCTCAGGAGGCGTGGTCCCAGGTGGTTGGACGGAAGGCCAAAAAGGCGGCTGCCAAGGCCACTGCTGCGGCGAATAACAAAAAAGGACGGGTGGTCCCGGCGGCCCCCAGGAAGACACCCCTGCCTCCGCGACCGCCACGCACAGCAGCGGTTACCATAACGGTTCCGTCTGGCGTGGACATTACTTACGCGCAGGCGATGGCCACTGCCAGGTCCAAGGTGGACCTGGCAGAAATTGGCATCGCCTCGCTGAGGCCGCGAAGGGCGGTGACTGGGGGGTTAATTTTGGAAGTCCCTGGCACCGATGGGGCCGCCAAGGCCACCGTCCTCGCCACAAAAGTGGCGGAAGCGCTGGCAGGCACCGGCGTAAAGGTCGCGCGTCCGGTCAAAAAAGCTGACCTTAGGGTGCGCGGCCTGGTCGATTCGACCACGCCGGCGGAGGTCGCTGCGGCTGTTGCCCGCGTGGGCGGGTGCAGCGAGGGGGACATCAATACCGGCGAAATCCGGTCTTCCCCCTCGGGATTGGGCACACTCTGGGTCCGATGTCCTGCCGCGGCAGCTCGCAAGGTTGCTGTCGCGGGCCGGATAACCGTCGGCTGGACCCATGCAGTCGTGGAGGCCCTGAGTGCCCGGCCTCTGCAGTGTTACCGTTGCCTTGATGTTGGCCACACCAGTCAGCGGTGCACTTCTGCCGAGGATAGGTCCGACTGCTGCTATAGATGCGGCAGTCGGGACCATAAGGTGGCAGCCTGTACGGCCACGCCCAATTGTCCGCTTTGTGCGGGCGCGGGCAGGCCTTCTGGTCACCGCCTCGGCGGCCGGGCGTGTCCTGTCAGTGCGAGGCGAGGCAAGGTAGGCGGCCAAAGGTCGTCTGCCAGATTCAATAAAAAAGGGAAGGAAACCACGATGGCCAAGGCAGCGACCACCGTGGCCAGCAACGAAAAGGCGGCACCGCCTGATGCTACCGCCGCACCCGCGGGGGCGAATGGGGCCACTAAAGTCCCTGACGCCACCGCATCCGCGGCCGTGACGGCGATGGACACGGCTGTGTAATGGGGCCCCCGGGCCCGATAATACAAGTTAACCTCAACTGCTCGGCCAGAGCGCAGGATCTCCTGTTTCAATGCCTGGCCGAGCGGGGTGCCGGGTTGGCAGTCGTGGCGGAGCCGCACAGGGTCCCCAAACATCCACACTGGATGGGGGACTCGATTGGCTCCGCCGCGATTATTTGGGCTGGGAGGTCGGGGTCCCCGCCGTGCTCGGTTATCGAGCGCGGCCTGGGATACGTGGCCGTTGATTGGGGCGGAACCGCGGTTGTGGCGATATACGCACCTCCAAGGTGGTCCCTCGAAGAGTTTGAGCAGTATCTGGACGGGGTAGGGAGATGCGTCTCCCGCTGCCATCCCCGTCCGGTGCTGGTCCTGGGGGACTTCAATGCCAAGGCCACGGCTTGGGGTTCCCCCGGGACTGACTCGAGGGGCCGGGAGGTGCTGGATTGGGCGGCGGGACTGGAGCTCCGTCTCCTGAATACGGGCTCGGTCCATACGTGCGTGCGGCATAACGGGGGGTCCATCGTTGACCTTTCGTGGGCAACGCCCCCGGCCGCGCGCCGTATTACGGGGTGGAGGGTGGCGGAAGGGGTCGAGACGTTGTCTGACCACAGATACATAATTCTCGACCTCTCCGCCGCCCCACCATCGACACCCCGTCGTCGCCCCGCTGATGAAGGATCGCCTCAACCGCGGTGGGCGCTGAAGCGCCTCGACCAGGACGCTCTGATGGCGGCAGCCCACGTCGTGGCCTGGCCAGCAACACCGGCCGGGCCAGTCGACGGGAATGGGGAGGCCCGTTGGTTCCGGGGCGCAATGACGTCGGTTTGCGACGTCGCCATGCCCCGGGCCAGGGTCTTCCCGAGGAAGGCTGTGTACTGGTGGTCGCGTGCGATAGCTGAATTACGCACCGAGTGCGTCCGCGCGCGACGCCAGTACGCTCGCGCCCGTCGACGACGACGTACGGACGACGTGCTGGCTGCCCAGCTGTATGGGCGATATCGGGAGAAGGTGGTCGCCCTGCAGCTGGCCATCAGGCGAGCGAAGGACCAGGCCTGGCGCGATCTTCTCGGCTCTCTGAACCGAGATCCGTGGGGGCGCCCATACAAGATGGCATTGGGGCGATTACGTCCCTGGGCGCCCCCCGTGACGGAGAGCCTGGATCCGGGGCTGCTCGTGCGGGTCGTGGACGCTTTATTCCCCGTTAGCGGGGAGGCGTCCCGGCTCGTCCCTGAGCCAGAGGAACATGAGTGGTCCCCGGATCTTGAGGTTGCGCCGGAGGAGATGGCCGGGGTCGTCAAATGGCTCCGGGACAAAAATACCGCACCGGGGCCGGACGGTATCCCCGGCCGGGTCTGGTTGCTCGCCGCGAGCGTCCTGGGGGAGAGGCTGAGGAGCCTCTACTCTGGGCTCCTGAGATCGGGGACGTTCCCCGACCTATGGAGAGAAAGTCGGATGGTCCTCTTGGGGAAGGATGGGAGGCCGGGGGATTCTCCCTCCGCGTACCGGCCCATCTGTCTCCTGGATGAGGCGGGCAAGATCTTCGAGAAGATCATTGTTGCCCGCCTCTCCAGGCACCTGTCCCGCGACGGCCCTGATCTGGCGGACTGCCAGTTTGGCTTCCGGGAGGGGCGATCGACGGTCGACGCTATCGACCGTCTCAAGTCCTTCTCGGACAATGCCGTGGCAAGGGGCGGGGTGTGCTTGGCGGTGTCCATTGACATCGTCAATGCGTTCAACACCCTACCCTGGTCCGCCATTAGGGAGGCCCTCGTCGATCACCAGGTGCCTCCCTATCTGAGGCGGGTGATCGGGGCCTACCTGCGGGACAGGTGGGTTGAATACCCGGGCCGGTGCGGGATGATACGGAGGGAAGTGGACCGCGGGGTCCCGCAGGGGTCCGTTTTAGGACCGCTCCTGTGGGACCTGGGTTACAACGCGGTCCTGGAGAAGGCCCCCCTGCCCGACGGTGCCACCCTCGTCTGCTACGCGGATGACACGTTGGTGGTCGCCGTCGGGAGTACCTTCGAGAGGACCATCCGACGAGCAGAGGTTGCGGTGGCAGCCGTCGTCGCGAGGATCCGCGATCTGGGGCTGAAAATAGCCCCGGAGAAGGCCGAGGCTGTCTGGTTTCACGGACGGCCTCGGTCTCGGCCACCGGCCAGATCGTGGATCCGGGTTGGAGAAGCCTGCGTCGAGGTGAAGTCCGAGTTGAAATATCTCGGACTGATCCTCGACAGCCGCTGGAGCTTCGATGCGCATCTCGACCGTCTCGTCCCCCGAGTCGAAAAGGCGGCGGCCTCTTTGGGCCGCCTGCTGCCCAACCTCGGGGGACCGGGAGATTTGGTGCGCCGCCTATACCTGGGCGTGGTGCGGTCTATGGCCTTATACGGTGCCCCGATATGGGCGCCGCACGTGATGACCAGCCGGCGCAACACGCTGTTGTTGCGCCGGCTGCAGAGGCGGATGGCCATCCGCCTCATAAGAGGTTACCGCACCACGTCTACCGTGGCGGCGCTTGCTCTGGCGGGAGAACTTCCCTTCGAGCTTCAGGCGGCGGTGCGCGCCTATGTTTACACGCGCACAAGCATCGCTGGCCGTGCTCGAGGGGCCCCGCCGGAGCGAGAGACGGTCGAGGGCTTCGGGCTCCAGGCCCGGCGACTAGCGCTCGCCAGATGGCGTGCCGAGCTTTGCTCCCACGCCGGCGAGCGCGTCCCCGGGGCTCTCCTGCCGCACTTCACCTCGTGGCGGGAGAGACGGCATGGCAGGCTCTCCTACCGAGCGACGCAGGTGTTCACCGGGCATGGCTGCTTCGGTGTCTACCTGTGTCGCATCGGGCGGGAAGCGACGGCGGTGTGCCACCATTGTGGCGCGGAGGAAGACTCGGCGCAGCACACGCTGGAGGAATGTCCCGCCTTTTCAGCGCTGCGCCGAGTCCTAAAACGGGATGTCGGTCACGACCTCGCACTCTCCAGCCTAGTTGGGGCCATGCTGGAGAGCCCGGGGAAGTGGGCGGCAGCAATCTCTTTCTGCGAGGATGTTATGTCGCGGAAGGAGGCTGCCGAGCGGGATCGGGAGCTTACAGATCCCGCCCGACGTGCTCGGGGACGGCGTGCGCGCCCACGCCGAGAAACCCCGGGCAGCTGAGAGTATGCGGGCGGCGGGTGTACCAGAACATGCTGGTTTCATTGCCCGCCGCCCGCCAACAGAGGAGGACCTCCACTGTTGGGAGTGGGGGATGACGAGTCGTCTGAGGGGGGCGAGTGTTAACTGTGATCCCCCTCCGATATACTCGTCGTCCCCCCGGCGGCCGCTGTGATCAGGGCGGGGGCCCTGGTCACCTATCGCGCGGTCGCCGTGTCGGGGCGGTTCGGGGTGCGACCCCTCGCGCCGCCGAATTTAAATGGATTTAGGGGGGAGGATTATATCTCCCCCGGGACGCGGCCGGCTATCCTTACCATCCTGATGGCCGGCCAGGCGAGGGGGAGCCGCGGTAGTGTTCTTCAAGAGTTCCCGTGGCTCCCCCGTTGAATCGCCAGCGATCGGTCCTGCGTCCTCTGGTCGCCGTGGAGGTTTTAGTGGGTCGATCCCCACACTACCCTCGTCCCGCTCCCCCGGGCGGGGCGGGGGTGTCTGGCTAGCAGATTTCCTCCACGTAAAATAAAAAAAAAAAAAAAAAAAAAGGTTATGTCAAGGTTATGTCAAGGTTCCCCCCCGTGTCCGCTACCTTGTCGTGGTGGGGGGGCTTCGTGCCCTAATGATCCTCAAGGCTGTGCCGGCGGGGAATTTATTCCATGGCAGGTTCTACCATGCCGGAGTGGCTTGAGGTGAGGGGCCAACTAAAGTCGGACACATACCGTAAACCTGTGGTCATGTTTTACAGGAACGGGGGTCTTGCCTTAACCGGCCGGGCCGCGAGGATGACAACCTCTCTAAAAAATCCCTAGCCCCAAGCAGTGTTGCGCGGTGAAGAGAGCGTAGCTGGAGTAAGCGCCAGCTATGGTTGGTGGGTGCACCAATCGTTAGCGGACAACCCCGGGGTACCTGGCGACCCCCCGGGCGTATTAGCCTTCCCCGGGTATGGCGGCTCTACCCGGGGTGACCTCCTTTCCGACCACACTCGTGGGATTAAGTATGGAGTCTACTTTTTCACAAACAACCGGGGAGGGGGGAAACGAGCGTGTGGGGGAGGTGCGCGGGCCTATCGTGCGCCTCAAAAGATGCACAGAGCCGGTGTCGCGGAGGCATTCGGCGACACGCGGCAAAAAGAGGACCGCAGCGGGCCTTGGTGAGTGCGATGGGGGGGAGGAGTCAGATTTCTCTGTCTCCTCCCACCACTCATCGCAGAGTGTCCCGGGCTCGTCGTCAGCGAGGAAGAGAGGACGGCCGCCGACGACCGGCGAATATGTTGGCCTCGCAGAGGCCAAACTTAGGCTGGCCGAGGCCTCGCAGTTGGAGGCCGAGGCAAGGGAGGTGGCGGCGATATTCGACCCGGGTGCCCCCGTGCCGAGACCATCGCGGTCGAGCGTCCCGCTCCCGGACGAGACGGATATCGCGGAAAATTTCCGCAACCGTCCGACGCGGGATGTCGCGGCCGCTATATTGGAGAGCCTGGATGAGGTGGCCAGGATCTCCGGCGTGTCAAAGGGGCTGAAGGGCAACTTGGCCCGCGCCCTGAGGGTGGCCGCCTTAAACGGCAGGGTGGGGGTGTCCGAGCTGGCAGTGAGGTCGGCTACCGACGCCACGCGTGTCCTGGAGGCCGAGAATGCCGTCCTCAGGGGGCAAATGACGGAGCTGCAGGCGGAGGTGGCCCGGCTCCGGCAGGTGGTGGAGGCGAGAACGGCTGCTGCCGCAATGCCTCCGCCGCCACGCCCGGGAGAGGGCTCAGTATCGCCGCCGTTCGTCGGCGCTCGGGATTGCCATCGCTCCGGGCAAGAAAAGTCCTCGCCACCACCTGCGGCTGCGCCCGCAGATTTTCTGGCGCAAATAGGCGCCCTGATAGACGCCAAATTGGCGTCATTCAGGAGGGAGCTCGCGCCGCGAACGGACTCGGCCCTGCGATCGGTGGCCCCTGGGCCGTCCGTCCCCTCACAGTCTTCGGACAGGGTGGGGCGCAGGGCGAAGAAGAAGAAGAAAGGTGGGAAAGCTGGGGCGGCTATAGCGGCCCAGACGGAGCCCGCTCGACCGCGATCAGAATCGGCGCTACCCTCCGCCGCGCCTCCACCCCAGGAGGCGTGGTCCCAGGTGGTTGGCCGGAAGGCCAAAAAGGCGGCTGCCAAGGCCACTGCGGCCGCGAATAAAAAAGGACGGGTGGTCCCGGCGGCCCCCAGGAAGACACCCCTGCCTCCTCGACCGCCACGCACAGCAGCGGTTACCATAACGGTTCCGTCTGGCGTGGACATTACTTACGCGCAGGCGATGGCCACTGCCAGGTCCAAGGTGGACCTGGCAGAAATTGGCATCGCCTCGCTGAGGCCGCGGAGGGCGGTGACTGGGGGGTTAATTTTGGAGGTCCCTGGCACCGATGGGGCCGCCAAGGCCACCGTCCTCGCCACAAAAGTGGCGGAAGCACTGGCAGGCACCGGCGTAAAGGTCGCGCGTCCGGTCAAAAAAGCTGACCTTAGGGTGCGCGGCCTGGTCGATTCGACCACGCCGGCGGAGGTCGCTGCGGCTGTTGCCCGCGTGGGCGGGTGCAGCGAGGGGGACATCAATACCGGCGAAATCCGGTCTTCCCCCTCGGGATTGGGCACCCTCTGGGTCCGATGTCCTGCCGCGGCCGCTCGCAAGGTTGCTGTCGCGGGCCGGATAACCGTCGGCTGGACCCAGGCAGCCGTGGAGGCCCTGAGTGCCCGGCCTCTGCAGTGTTACCGTTGCCTTGGTGTTGGCCACACCAGTCAGCGGTGCACTGCTGCCGAGGATAGGTCCGACTGCTGTTATAGATGCGGCAGTCGTGACCACAAGGTGGCAGCCTGTACGGCCTCGCCCAATTGTCCGCTTTGTGCGGGCGCGGGCAGGCCGTCTGGTCACCGCCTCGGCAGCCGGGCATGTCCTGCCAGTGTGAGGCGAGGCAAGGTGGGCGGCCAACGGCCGTCTGCCAGGTATAATAAAAAGGGGAGGGAAACCACGATGGCCAAGGCAGCGACCACCGTGGCCAGCAACGAAAAGGTAGCATCGCCTGATGCTACCGCCGCACCCGCGTGGGCGGATGGGGCCACTAAAGTCCCAGACGACACCGCATGCGCGGCCGTGACGGCGATGGACACGGCTGTGTAATGGGGCCCCCGGGCCCGATAATACAAGTTAACCTCAACTGCTCGGCCAGAGCGCAGGATCTCCTGTTTCAATGCCTGGCCGAGCGGGGTGCCGGGTTGGCAGTCGTGGCGGAGCCGCACAGGGTCCCCAAACATCCACACTGGATGGGGGACTCGATTGGCTCCGCCGCGATTATTTGGGCTGGGAGGTCGGGGTCCCCGCCGTGCTCGGTTATCGAGCGCGGCCTGGGATACGTGGCCGTTGATTGGGGCGGAACCGCGGTTGTGGCGATATACGCACCTCCAAGGTGGTCCCTCGAAGAGTTTGAGCAGTATCTGGACGGGGTAGGGAGATGCGTCTCCCGCTGCCATCCCCGTCCGGTGCTGGTCCTGGGGGACTTCAATGCCAAGGCCACGGCTTGGGGTTCCCCCGGGACTGACTCGAGGGGCCGGGAGGTGCTGGATTGGGCGGCGGGACTGGAGCTCCGTCTCCTGAATACGGGCTCGGTCCATACGTGCGTGCGGCATAACGGGGGGTCCATCGTTGACCTTTCGTGGGCAACGCCCCCGGCCGCGCGCCGTATTACGGGGTGGAGGGTGGCGGAAGGGGTCGAGACGTTGTCTGACCACAGATACATAATTCTCGGCCTCTCCGCCGCCCCACCATCGACACCCAGTCGTCGCCCCGCTGATGAAGGATCGCCTCAACCGCGGTGGGCGCTGAAGCGCCTCGACCAGGACGCTCTGATGGCGGCAGCCCACGTCGTGGCCTGGCCAGCAACACCGGCCGGGCCAGTCGACGGGAATGGGGAGGCCCGTTGGTTCCGGGGCGCAATGACGTCGGTTTGCGACGTCGCCATGCCCCGGGCCAGGGTCTTCCCGAGGAAGGCTGTGTACTGGTGGTCGCGTGCGATAGCTGAATTACGCACCGAGTGCGTCCGCGCGCGACGCCAGTACGCTCGCGCCCGTCGACGACGACGTACGGACGACGTGCTGGCTGCCCAGCTGTACGGGCGATATCGGGAGAAGGTGGTCGCCCTGCAGCTGGCCATCAGGCGAGCGAAGGACCAGGCCTGGCGCGATCTCCTCGGCTCTCTAAACCGAGATCCGTGGGGGCGCCCATACAAGATGGCATTGGGACGATTGCGTCCCTGGGCGCCCCCCGTGACGGAGAGCCTGGATCCGGGGCTGCTCGGGCGGGTCGTGGACGCTTTATTCCCCGTTAGCGAGGGGCCGTCCCGGCCCGTCCCTGAGCCAGAGGAACATGAGTGGTCCCCGGATCTTGAGGTCGCGCCGGAGGAGATGGCCGGGGTCGTCAAATGGCTCCGGGGCAAGAATACCGCCCCGGGGCCGGACGGTATCCCCGGCCGGGTCTGGTTGCTCGCCACGAGCGTCCTGGGGGAGAGGCTGAGGAGCCTCTACTCTGGGCTCCTGAGGTCGGGGACGTTCCCCGACCTATGGAGAGAAAGTCGGATGGTCCTCTTGAGGAAGGATGGGAGGCCGGGGGATTCTCCCTCCGCGTACCGGCCCATTTGTCTCCTGGATGAGGCGGGCAAGATCTTCGAGAAGATCATTGTTGCCCGCCTCTCCAGGCACCTGTCCCGCGACGGCCCAGATCTGGCGGACTGCCAGTTTGGCTTCCGGGAGGGGCGATCGACGGTAGACGCTATCGTCCGTCTCAAGTCCCTCTCGGACAATGCCGTGGCAAGGGGCGGGGTGTGCTTGGCGGTGTCCATTGACATCGTCAATGCGTTCAACACCCTGCCCTGGTCCGCCATTAGGGGGGCCCTCGTCGATCACCAGGTGCCTCCCTATCTGAGGCGGGTGATCGGGGCCTACCTGCGGGACAGGTGGGTCGAATACCCGGGCCGGTACGGGATGATACGGAGGGAAGTGGACCGCGGGGTCCCGCAGGGGTCTGTTTTAGGACCGCTCCTGTGGGACCTGGGTTACAACGCGGTCCTGGAAAAGGCCTCCCTGCCCGACGGTGCCACCCTCGTCTGCTACGCGGACGACACGTTGGTGGTCGCCGTCGGAAGTACCTTCGAGAGGACCATCCGACGAGCAGAGGTTGCGGTGGCAGCCGTCGTCGCGAGGATCCGCGATCTGGGGCTGAAAATAGCCCCGGAGAAGGCCGAGGCTGTCTGGTTCCACGGACGGCCTCGGTCTCGGCCACCGGCCAGATCGTGGATCCGGGTTAGAGAAGCCTGCGTCGAGGTGAAGTCCCAGTTGAAATATCTCGGACTGATCCTCGACAGCCGCTGGAGCTTCGATGCGCATCTCGACCGTCTCGTCCCCCGAGTCGAAAAGGCGGCGGCCTCTTTGGGCCGCCTGCTGCCCAACCTCGGGGGACCGGGAGATTTGGTGCGCCGCCTATACCTGGGCGTGGTGCGGTCTATGGCCTTATACGGTGCCCCAATCTGGGCGCCGTACGTGATGACCAGCCGGCGCAACACGCTGTTGTTGCGCCGGCTGCAGAGGCGGATGGCCATCCGCCTCATAAGAGGTTACCGCACCACGTCTACCGTGGCGGCGCTTGCTCTGGCGGGAGAACTTCCCTTCGAGCTTCAGGCGGCGGTGCGCGCCTATGTTTATGGGCGCACAAGCATCGCCAGCCGTGCTCGAGGGGCCCTGCCGGAGCGAGAGACGGTCGGGGGCTTCGAGCTCCAGGCCCGGCGACTAGCGCTCGCCAGATGGCGTGCCGAGCTTTGCTCCCACGCCGGCGAGCGCGTCCCCGGGGCTCTCCTGCCGCACTTCACCTCGTGGCGGGAGAGACGGCATGGCAGGCTCTCCTACCGAGCGACGCAGGTGTTCACCGGGCATGGCTGCTTCGGTGTCTACCTGTGTCGCATCGGGCGGGAAGCGACGACGGTGTGCCACCACTGTGGCGCGGAGGAAGACTCGGCGCAGCACACGCTGGAGGAATGTCCCGCCTTTTCAGCGCTGCGCCGAGTCCTAAAACGGGAAGTCGGCCACGACCTCGCACTCTCCAGCCTAGTTGGGGCCATGCTGGAGGGCCCGGGGAAGTGGGCGGCAGCAATCTCTTTCTGCGAGGAGGTTATGTCGCGGAAGGAGGCTGCCGAGCGGGATCGGGAGCTTACAGATCCCGCCCGACGTGCCCGGGGACGGCGTGCGCGCCCGCGCCGAGAAACCCCGGGCAGCTGAGAGTAGGCGGGCGGCGGGTGTACCAGAACATGCTGGTTTCATTGCCCGCCGCCCGCCAACAGAGGAGGACCTCCACTGTTGGGAGTGGGGGATGACGAGTCGTCTGAGGGAGGCGAGTGTTAACTGTGATCCTCCTCCGATATACTCGTCGTCCCCCCGGCGGCCGCTGTGATCAGGGCGGGGGCCCTGGTCACCTATCGCGCGGTCGCCGTGTCGGGGCGGTTCGGGGTGCGACCCCTCGCGCCGCCGAATTTAAATGGATTTTAGGGGGGAGGATTTATTTTATTTCCCCCCGGGACGCGGCCGGCCATCGTTACCATCTTGATGGCCGGCCAGGCGAGGGGGAGCCGCGGTAGTGTTCTTCAAGAGTTCCCGTGGCTCCCCCGTTGAATCGCCAGCGATCGGTTCTGCGTCCTCAGGTCGCCGTGGAGGTTTTAGTGGGTCAAACCCCACACTACCCTCGTCCCGCTCCCCCGGGCGGGGCGGGGGTGTCTGGCAAGCAGATTTCCTCCACGTAAAATAAAAAAAAAAAAAAAAAAAGGTTATGTCAAGGTTCCCCCCCGTGTCCGCTACCTTGTCGTGGTGGGGGGGCTTCGTGCCCTAATGATCCTGAAGGCTGTGCCGGCTGGGAATTTATTCCCTGGCAGGTTCCACCATGCCGGAGTGGCTTGAGGTGAGGGGCCAACTAAAGTCGGACACATACCGTAAACCTGTGGTCATGTTTTACAGGAACGGGGGTCTTGCCTTAACCGGCCGGGCCGCGAGGATGACAACCTCTCTAAAAAATCCCTAGCCCCAAGCAGTGTTGCGCGGTGAAGAGGGCGTAGCTGGAGTAAGCGCCAGCTATGGTTGGTGGGTGCACCAATCGTTAGCGGACAACCCCGGGGTACCTGGCGACCCCCCGGGCGTATTAGCCTTCCCCGGGTATGGCGGCTCTACCCGGGGTGACCTCCTTTCCGACCACACTCGTGGGATTAAGTATGGAGTCTACTTTTTCACAAACAACCGGGGAGGGGGGAAACGAGCGTGAGGTGGAGGTGCGCGGGCCTATCGTGCGCCTCAAAAGATGCACAGAGCCGGTGTCGCGGAGGCATTCGGCGACACGCGGCAAAAAGAGGACCGCAGCGGGCCTTGGTGAGTGCGATGAGGGGGAGGAGTCAGATTTCTCTGTCTCCTCCCACCACTCATCGCAGAGTGTCCCGGGCTCGTCGTCAGCGAGGAAAAGAGGACGGCCGCCGACGACCGGCGAATATGTTGGCCTCGCAGAGGCCAAACTTAGGCTGGCCGAGGCTTCGCAGCTGGAGGCCGAGGCAAGGGAGGTGGCGGCGATATTCGACCCGGGAGCCCCCGTGCGGAGGCCATCGCGGTCGAGCGTCCCGCTCCCGGACGAGACGGATATAGCGGAAAATTTCCGCAACCGTCCGACGCGGGATGTCGCGGCCGCTATATTGGAGAGCCTGGATGAAGTGGCCAGGATCTCCGGTGTGTCAAAGGGGCTGAAGGGCAACTTGGCCCGCGCCCTGAGGGTGGCCGCCTTAAACGGCAGGGTGGGGGTGTCCGAGCTGGCAGTGAGGTCAGCTACCGACGCCACGCGTGTCCTGGAGACCGAAAATGCCGTCCTCAGGGGGCAAATGATGGAGCTGCAGGCGGAGGTGGCCCGGCTCCGGCAGGTGGTGGAGGCGAGAACGGCTGCTGCCGCAATGCCTCCGCCGCCTCGCCCGGGAGAGGGCTCAGTATCGCCGCCGATCGTCGGCGCCCGGGATTGCCATCGCTCCGGGCAAGAAAAGTCCTCGCCACCACCTGCGGCTGCGCCCGCAGATTTTCTGGCGCAAATAGGCGCCCTGATAGACGCCAAATTGGCGTCATTCAGGAGGGAGCTCGCGCCGCGAACGGACTCGGCCCTGCGATCGGTGGCCCCTGGGCCGTCCGTCCCCTCACAGTCTTCGGACAGGCTGGGGCGGAAGGCGAAGAAGAAGAAGAAAGGTGGGAAAGCTGGGGCGGCTATAGCGGCCCAGACGGAGCCCGCTCGACCGCGAGCAGAATCGGCGCTACCCTCTGCCGCGCCTCCACCCCAGGAGGCGTGGTCCCAGGTGGTTGGCCGGAAGGCCAAAAAGGCGGCTGCCAAGGCCACTGCTGCCGCGAATAAAAAAGGACGGGTGGTCCCGGCGGCCCCCAGGAAGACACCCCTGCCTCCACGTCCGCCACGCACAGCAGCGGTTACCATAACGGTTCCGTCTGGCGTGGACATTACTTACGCGCATGCGATGGCCACTGCCAGGTCCAAGGTGGACCTGGCAGAAATTGGCATCGCCTCGCTGAGGCCGCGAAGGGCGGTGACTGGGGGGTTAATTTTGGAGGTCCCTGGCACCGATGGGGCCGCCAAGGCCACCGTCCTCGCCACAAAAGTGGCGGAAGCGCTGGCAGGCACCGGCGTAAAGGTCGCGCGTCCGGTCAAAAAGTCTGACCTTAGGGTGCGCGGCCTTGTCGATTCGACCACGCCGGCGGAGGTCGCTGCGGCTGTTGCCCGCGTGGGCGGGTGCAGCGAGGGGGACATCAATACCGGCGAAATTCGGTCTTCCCCCTCGGGATTGGGCACCCTCTGGCTCCGATGTCCTGCCGCGGCCGCACGCAAGGTTGCTGTCGCGGCCGGATAACTGTCGGCTGGACCCAGGCAGCCGTGGAGGCCCTGAGTGCCCGGCCTCTGCAGTGTTACCGTTGCCTTGGTGTTGGTCACACCAGTCAGCGGTGCACTTCTGCCGAGGATAGGTCCGACTGCTGCTATAGATGCGGCAGTCGGGACCATAAGGTGGCAGCCTGTACGGCCACGCCCAATTGTCCCCTTTGTGCGGGCGCGGGCAAGCCGTCTGGTCACCGCCTCGGCAGCCGGGCATGTCCTGCTAGTGCGGGACGAGGCAAGGGAGGCGGCCAAAGGCCGTCTGCCAGATTTAATAAAAAGAGGAAGGAAACCACGATGGCCAAGGCAGCGACCACCGTGGCCAGCAACGAAAAGACGGCACCGCCTGATGCTACCGCCGCACCCGCGGGGGCGAATGGGGCCACTAAAGTCCCTGACGCCACCGCATCCGCGGCCGTGACGGCGATGGACACGGCTGTGTAATGGGGCCCCCGGGCCCGATAATACAAGTTAACCTCAACTGCTCGGCCAGAGCGCAGGATCTCCTGTTTCAATGCCTGGCCGAGCGGGGTGCCGGGTTGGCAGTCGTGGCGGAGCCGCACAGGGTCCCCAAACATCCACACTGGATGGGGGACTCGATTGGCTCCGCCGCGATTATTTGGGCTGGGAGGCCGGGGTCCCCGCCGTGCTCGCTTATCGAGCGCGGCCTGGGATACGTGGCCGTCGATTGGGGCGGCACCGCGGTTGTGGCGATATACGCACCTCCAAGGTGGTCCCTCGAAGAGTTTGAGCAGTATCTGGACGGGGTAGGGAGATGCGTCTCCCGCTGCCATCCCCGTCCGGTGCTGGTCCTGGGGGACTTTAATGCCAAGGCCACGGCTTGGGGTTCCCCCGGGACTGATTCGAGGGGCCGGGAGGTGCTGGATTGGGCGGCGGGACTGGAGCTCCGTCTCCTGAACACGGGCTCGGTCCATACGTGCGTGCGGCATAACGGGGGGTCCATCGTTGACCTTTCGTGGGCAACGCCCCAGGCCGCGCGCCGTATTACGGGGTGGAGGGTGGCGGAAGGGGTCGAGACGTTGTCTGACCACAGATACATAGTTCTCGACCTCTCCGCCGCCCCACCATCGACACTCCGTCGTCGCCCCGCAGATGAAGGTTCGCCTCGACCGCGGTGGGCGCTGAAGCGCCTCGACCAGGACGCTCTGATGGCGGCGGCCCACGTTGTGGCCTGGCCAGCAACACCGGCCGGGCCAGTCGACGGGAATGGGGAGGCCCATTGGTTCCGTGGCGCAATGACGTCCATTTGCGACGTAGCCATGCCCCGGGCCAGGGTCTTCCCGAGGAAGGCGGTGTACTGGTGGTCGCGCGCGATAGCGGAGTTACGCACCGAGTGCGTCCGCGCGCGACGCCAGTTCGCTCGCGCCCGTCGACGACGACGTACGGACGACGTTCTGGCTGCCCAGCTGTACGGGCGATATCGGGAGAAGGTGGTCGCCCTGCAGCTGGCCATCAGGCGAGCGAAGGACCAGGCCTGGCGCGATCTCCTCGGCTCTCTAAACCGAGATCCGTGGGGGCGCCCATACAAGATGGCATTGGGACGATTGCGTCCCTGGGCGCCCCCCGTGACGGAGAGCCTGGATCCGGGGCTGCTCGGGCGGGTCGTGGGCGCTTTATTCCCTGTTAGCGGGGAGGCGTCCCGGCCTGTCCCTGAGCCAGAGGAACATGAGTGGTCCCCGGATCTTGAGGTCGCGCCGGAGGAGATGGCCGGGGTCGTCAAATGGCTCCGGGGCAAGAATACCGCCCCGGGGCCGGACGGTATCCCCGGCCGGGTCTGGCTGCTCGCCGCGAGCGTCCTGGGCGAGAGGCTGAGGAGCCTCTACTCTGGGCTCCTGAGGTCGGGGACGTTCCCCGACCTATGGAGAGAAAGTCGGATGGTTCTCTTGAGGAAGGATGGGAGGCCGGGGGATTCTCCCTCCGCGTACCGGCCCATTTGTCTCCTGGATGAGGCGGGCAAGATCTTCGAGAAGATCATTGTTGCCCGCCTCTCCAGACACCTGTCCCGCGACGGCCCAGATCTGGCGGACTGCCAGTTTGGCTTCCGGGAGGGGCGATCGACGGTCGACGCAATCGACCGTCTCAAGTCCCTCTCGGACAATGCCGTGGCAAGGGGCGGGGTGTGCTTGGCGGTGTCCATTGACATCGTCAATGCGTTCAACACCCTGCCCTGGTCCGCCATTAGGGAGGCCCTCGTTGATCACCAGGTGCCTCCCTATCTGAGGCGGGTGATCGGGGCCTACCTGCGGGACAGGTGGGTTGAATACCCGGGCCGGTGCGGGATGATACGGAGGGAAGTGGACCGCGGGGTCCCGCAGGGGTCCGTTTTAGGACCGCTCCTGTGGGACCTGGGTTACAACGCGGTCCTGGAAAAGGCTTCCCTGCCCGACGGTGCCACCCTCGTCTGCTACGCGGACGACACGTTGGTGGTCGCCGTCGGGAGTACCTTCGAGAGGACCGTCCGACGAGCAGAGGTTGCGGTGGCAGCCGTCGTCGCGAGGATCCGCGATCTGGGGCTGAAAATAGCCCCGGAGAAGGCCGAGGCTGTCTGGTTTCACGGACGGCCTCGGTTTCGGCCACCGTCCAGATCGTGGATCCGGGTTGGAGAAGCCTGCGTCGAGGTGAAGTCCCAGTTGAAATATCTCGGACTGATCCTCGACAGCCGCTGGAGCTTCGATGCGCATATCGACCGTCTCGTCCCCCGAGTCGAAAATGCGGCGGCCTCTTTGGGCCGCCTGCTGCCCAACCTCGGGGGACCGGGAGATTTGGTGCGCCGCCTATACCTGGGCGTGGTGCGGTCTATGGCCTTATACGGTGCCCCAATATGGGCGCCGAACGTGATGACCAGCCGGCGCAACACGCTGTTGTTGCGCCGGCTGCAGAGGCGGATGGCCATCCGCCTCATAAGAGGTTACCGCACCGCGTCTACCGTGGCGGCGCTTGCTCTGGCGGGAGAACTTCCCTTCGAGCTTCAGGCGGCGGTGCGCGCCTATGTTTATAGGCGCACAAGCATCTCCAGCCGTGCTCGAGGGGCCCCGCCGGAGCGAGAGACGGTCGAGGGCTTCGAGCTCCAGGCCCGGAGACTAGCGCTCGCCAGATGGCGTGCCGAGCTTTGCTCCCACGCCGGCGAGCGCGTCCCCGGGGCTCTCCTGCCGCACTTCACCTCGTGGCGGGAGAGACGGCATGGCAGGCTCTCCTACCGAGCGACGCAGGTGTTCACCGGGCATGGCTGCTTCGGTGTCTACCTGTGTCGCATCGGGCGGGAAGCGACGACGGTGTGCCACCATTGTGGCGCGGAGGAAGACTCGGCGCAGCACACGCTGGAGGAATGTCCCGCCTTTTCAGCGCTGCGCCGAGTCCTAAGACGAGAAGTCGGCCACGACCTCGCACTCTCCAGCCTAGTTGGGGCCATGCTGGAGGGCCCGGGGAAGTGGGCGGCAGCAATCTCTTTCTGCGAGGAGGTTATGTCGCGGAAGGAGGCTGCCGAGCGGGATCGGGAGCTTACAGATCCCGCCCGACGTGCCCGGGGACGGCGTGCGCGCCCACGCCGAGAAACCCCGGGCAGCTGAGAGTAGGCGGGCGGCGGGTGTACCAGAACATGCTGGTTTCATTGCCCGCCGCCCGCCAACAGAGGAGGACCTCCCCTGTTGTGAGTGGGGGATGACGAGTCGCCTGAAGGAGGCGAGGGTTAACTGTAATCCTCCTCCAATATACTCGTCGTCCTCCCGGCGGCCGCTGTGATCAGGGCGGGGGCCCTGGTCACCTATCGCGCGGTCGCCGTGTCGGGGCGGTGCGGGGTGCGACCCCTCGCGCCGCCGAATTTAAATGGAATTTAGGGGGGAGGATTTATTTTGTTTCCCCCCGGGACGCGGCCGGCCATCGTTACCATATTGATGGCCGGCCAGGCGAGGGGGAGCCGCGGTAGTGTTCTTCAAGAGTTCCCGTGGCTCCCCCGTTGAATCGCCAGCGATCGGTCCTGCGTCCTCAGGTCGCCGTGGAGGTTTTAGTGGGTCAATCCCCACACTACCCTCGTCCTGCTCCCCCGGGCGGGGCGGGGGTGTCTGGCGAGCAGATTTCCTCCACGTAAAATAAAAAAAAAAAAAAAAAAAAAAAAAAAAAAAAAAAAGGTTATGTCAAGGTTATGTCAAGGTTATGTCAAGGTTATGTCAAGGTTATGTCAAGGTTATGTCAAGGTTATGTCAAGGTTATGTCAAGGTTATGTCAAGGTTTCCCCCCCGAGTCCGCTACCTTGTCGTGGTGGGGGGGCTTCGTGCCCTAATGATCCTCAAGGCTGTGCCGGCGGGGAATTTATTCCCTGGCAGGTTCTACCATGCCGGAGTGGCTTGAGGTGAGGGGCCAACTAAAGTCGGACACATACCGTAAACCTGTGGTCATGTTTTACAGGAACGGGGGTCTTGCCTTAACCGGCCGGGCCGCGAGGATGACAACCTCTCTAAAAAATCCCTAGCCCCAAGCAGTGTTGCGCGGTGAAGAGGGCGTAGCTGGAGTAAGCGCCAGCTATGGTTGGTGGGTGCACCAATCGTTAGCGGACAACCCCGGGGTACCTGGCGACCCCCCGGGCGTATTAGCCTTCCCCGGGTATGGCGGCTCTACCCGGGGTGACCTTCTTTCCGACCACACTCGTGGGACCAATTATGGATTCTTTTAAACAAATAACCGGGGAGGGGGGAAACGAGCGTGAGGTGGAGGTGCGCGGGCCTATCGTGCGCCTCAAAAGATGTGCAGAGCCGGTGTCGCGGAGGCATTCTGCAACACGCGGTAAAAAGAGGACCGCAGCGGGCCTTGGTGAGTGCGATGAGGGGGAGGAGTCAGATTTCTCTGTCTCCTCCCACCACTCATCGCAGAGTGTCCCGGGCTCTTCGTCGGCGAGGAAGAGAGGACGGCCGCCGACGACCGGCGAATATGTTGGCCTCGCAGAGGCCAAACTTAGGCTGGCCGAGGCCTCGCAGTTGGAGGCCGAGGCAAGGGAGGTGGCGGCGATATTCGACCCGGGTGCCCCCGTGCCGAGACCATCGCGGTCGAGCGTCCCGCTCCCGGACGAGACGGATATCGCGGAAAATTTCCGCAACCGTCCGACGCGGGATGTCGCGGCCGCTATATTGGAGAGCCTGGATGAGGTGGCCAGGATCTCCGGCGTGTCAAAGGGGCTGAAGGGCAACTTGGCCCGCGCCCTAAGGGTGGCCGCCTTAAACGGCAGGGTGGGGGTGTCCGAGCTGGCAGTGAGGTCGGCTACCGACGCCACGCGTGTCCTGGAGGCCGAGAATGCCGTCCTCAGGGGGCAAATGACGGAGCTGCAGGCGGAGGTGGCCCGGCTCCGGCAGGTGGTGGAGGCGAGAACGGCTGCTGCCGCAATGCCTCCGCCGCCACGCCCGGGAGAGGGCTCAGTATCGCCGCCGTTCGTCGGCGCCCGGGATTGCCATCGCTCCGGGCAAGAAAAGTCCTCGCCACCACCTGCGGCTGCGCCCGCAGATTTCCTGGCGCAAATAGGCGCCCTGATAGACGCCAAATTGGCGTCATTCAGGAGGGAGCTCGCGCCGCGAACGGACTCGGCCCTGCGATCGGTGGCCCCTGGGCCGTCCGTCCCCTCACAGTCTTCGGACAGGGTGGGGCGCAGGGCTAAGAAGAAGAAGAAAGGTGGGAAAGCTGGGGCGGCTATAGCGGCCCAGACGGAGCCCGCTCGACCGCGATCAGAATCGGCGCTACCCTCTGCCGCGCCTCCACCCCAGGAGGCGTGGTCCCAGGTGGTTGGCCGGAAGGCCAAAAAGGCGGCTGCCAAGGCCACTGCGGCCGCGAATAAAAAAGGACGGGTGGTCCCGGCGGCCCCCAGGAAGACACCCCTGCCTCCTCGACCGCCACGCACAGCAGCGGTTACCATAACGGTTCCGTCTGGCGTGGACATTACTTACGCGCAGGCGATGGCCACTGCCAGGTCCAAGGTGGACCTGGCAGAAATTGGCATCGCCGCGCTGAGGCCGCGAAGGGCGGTGACTGGGGGGTTAATTTTGGAAGTCCCTGGCACCGATGGGGCCGCCAAGGCCACCGTCCTCGCCACAAAAGTGGCGGAAGCGCTGGCAGGCACCGGCGTAAAGGTCGCGCGTCCGGTCAAAAAAGCTGACCTTAGGGTGCGCGGCCTGGTCGATTCGACCACGCCGGCGGAGGTCGTTGCGGCTGTTGCTCGCGTGGGCGGGTGCAGCGAGGGGGACATCAATACCGGCGAAATCCGGTCTTCCCCCTCGGGATTGGGCACTCTCTGGGTCCGATGTCCTGCCGCGGCCGCGCGCAAGGTTGCTGTCGCGGGCCGGATAACTGTCGGCTGGACCCAGGCAGCCGTGGAGGCCCTGAGTGCCCGGCCTCTGCAGTGTTACCGTTGCCTTGGTGTTGGCCACACCAGTCAGCGGTGCACTGCTGCCGAGGATAGGTCCGACTGCTGCTATAGATGCGGCAGTCGGGACCATAAGGTGGCAGCCTGTACGGCCACGCCCAATTGTCCGCTTTGTGCGGGCGCGGGCAAGCCGTCTGGTCACCGCCTTTGCAGCCGGGCATGTCCTGCCAGTTCGGGGCGAGGCAAGGGAGGCGGTCAAAGGCCGTCTGCCAGATTTCTTAAAAACAGGAAGGAAACCACGATGGCCAAGGCAGCGACCACCGTGGCCCGCAACGAAAAGTCGGCACCGCCTGATGCTACCGCCGCGCCCGCGTGGGCGGATGGGGCCACTAAAGTCCCAGACGCCACCGCATGCGCGGCCGTGACGGCGATGGACACGGCTGTGTAATGGGGCCCCCGGGCCCGATAATACAAGTTAACCTCAACTGCTCGGCCAGAGCGCAGGATCTCCTGTTTCAATGCCTGGCCGAGCGGGGTGCCGGGTTGGCAGTCGTGGCGGAGCCGCACAGGGTCCCCAAACATCCACACTGGATGGGGGACTCGATTGGCTCCGCCGCGATTATTTGTGCTGGGAGGCCGGGGTCCCCGCCGTGCTCGCTTATCGAGCGCGGCCTGGGATACGTGGCCGTCGATTGGGGCGGCACCGCGGTTGTGGCGATATACGCACCTCCAAGGTGGTCCCTCGAGGAGTTTGAGCAGTATCTGGACGGGGTAGGGAGATGCGTCTCCCGCTGCCATCCCCGTCCTGTGCTGGTCCTGGGGGACTTCAATGCCAAGGCCACGGCTTGGGGTTCCCCCGGGACTGACTCGAGGGGCCGGGAGGTGCTGGATTGGGCGGCGGGACTGGAGCTCCGTCTCCTGAACACGGGCTCGGTCCATACGTGCGTGCGGCATAACGGGGGGTCCATCGTTGACCTTTCGTGGGCAACGCCCCGGGCCGCGCGCCGTATTACGGGGTGGAGGGTGGCGGAAGGGGTCGAGACGTTGTCTGACCACAGATACATAGTTCTCGACCTCTCCGCCGCCCCACCGTCGACACTCCGTCGTCGCCCCGCCGATGAAGGTTCGCCTCGACCGCGGTGGGCGCTGAAGCGCCTCGACCAGGACGCTCTGATGGCGGCGGCCCACGTCGTGGCCTGGCCAGCAACACCGGCCGGGCCAGTCGACGGGAATGGGGAGGCCCATTGGTTCCGTGGCGCAATGACGTCCATTTGCGACGTAGCCATGCCCCGGGCCAGGGTCTTCCCGAGGAAGGCGGTGTACTGGTGGTCGCGCGCGATAGCGGAGTTACGCACCGAGTGCGCCCACGCGCGACGCCAGTACGCTCGCGCCCGTCGACGACGACGTACGGACGACGTGCTGGCTGCACAGCTGTACGGGCGATATCGGGAGAAGGTGGTCGCCCTGCAGCTGGCCATCAGGCGAGCGAAGGACCAGGCCTGGCGCGATCTCCTCGGCTCTCTAAACCGAGATCCGTGGGGGCGCCCATACAAGATGGCATTGGGACGATTGCGTCCCTGGGCGCCCCCCGTGACGGAGAGCCTGGATCCGGGGCTGCTCGGGCGGGTCGTGGACGCTTTATTCCCCGTTAGCGGGGAGGCGTCCCGGCCCGTCCCTGAGCCAGAGGAACATGAGTGGTCCCCGGATCTTGAGGTCGCGCCGGAAGAGATGGCCGGGGTCGTCAAATGGCTCCGGGGCAAGAATACAGCCCCGGGGCCGGACGGTATCCCCGGCCGGGTCTGGTTGCTCGCCGCGAGCGTCCTGGGGGAGAGGCTGAGGAGCCTCTACTCTGGGCTCCTGAGGTCGGGGACGTTCCCCGACCTATGGAGAGAAAGTCGGATGGTCCTCTTGAGGAAGGATGGGAGGCCGGGGGATTCTCCCTCCGCGTACCGGCCCATTTGTCTCCTGGATGAGGCGGGCAAGATCTTCGAGAAGATCATTGTTGCCCGCCTCTCCAGACACCTGTCCCGCGACGGCCCAGATCTGGCGGACTGCCAGTTTGGCTTCCGGGAGGGGCGATCGACGGTCGACGCTATCGGCCGTCTCAAGTCCCTCTCGGACAATGCCGTGGCAAGGGGCGGGGTGTGCTTGGCGGTGTCCATTGACATCGTCAATGCGTTCAACACCCTGCCCTGGTCCGCCATTAGGGAAGCCCTCGTCGATCACCAGGTGCCTCCCTATCTGAGGCGGGTGATCGGGGCCTACCTGCGGGACAGGTGGGTTGAATACCCGGGCCGGCACGGGATGATACGGAGGGAAGTGGACCGCGGGGTCCCGCAGGGGTCCGTTTTAGGACCGCTCCTGTGGGACCTGGGTTACAACGCGGTCCTGGAGAAGGCCTCCCTGCCCGACGGTGCCACCCTCGTCTGCTACGCGGACGACACGTTGGTGGTCGCCGTCGGGAGTACCTTCGAGAGGACCATCCGGCGAGCAGAGGTTGCGGTGGCAGCCGTCGTCGCGAGGATCCGCGATCTGGGGCTGAAAATAGCCCCGGAGAAGGCCGAGGCTGTCTGGTTCCACGGACGGCCTCGGTCTCGGCCACCGGCCAGATCGTGGGTCCGGGTTGGAGAAGCCTGCGTCGAGGTGAAGTCCGAGTTGAAATATCTCGGACTGATACTCGACAGCCGCTGGAGCTTCGATGCGCATCTCGACCGTCTCGTCCCCCGAGTCGAAAAGGCGGCGGCCTCTTTGGGCCGCTTGCTGCCCAACCTCGGGGGACCGGGAGATTTGGTGCGCCGCCTATACCTGGGCGTGGTGCGGTCTATGGCCTTATACGGTGCCCCAATCTGGGCGCCGTACGTGATGACCAGCCGGCGCAACACGCTGTTGTTGCGCCGGCTGCAGAGGCGGATGGCCATCCGTCTCATAAGAGGTTACCGCACCACGTCTACCGTGGCGGCGCTTGCTCTGGCGGGAGAACTTCCCTTCGAGCTTCAAGCGGCGGTGCGCGCCTATGTTTATAGGCGCACTAGCATCGCCAGCCGTGCTCGAGGGGCCCCGCCGGAGCGTGAGACGGTCGAGGGCTTCGAGCTCCAGGCCCGGAGACTAGCGCTCGCCAGATGGCGTGCCGAGCTTTGCTCCCACGCCGGCGAGCGCGTCCCCGGGGCTCTCCTGCCGCACTTCACCTCGTGGCGGGAGAGACGGCATGGCAGGCTCTCCTACCGAGCGACGCAGGTGTTCACCGGGCATGGCTGCTTCGGTGTCTACCTGTGTCGCATCGGGCGGGAAGCGACGACGGTGTGCCACCATTGTGGCGCGGAGGAAGACTCGGCGCAGCACACGCTGGAGGAATGTCCCGCCTTTTCAGCGCTGCGCCGAGTCCTAAAACGGGAAGTCGGTCACGACCTCGCACTCTCCAGCCTAGTTGGGGCCATGCTGGAGAGCCCGGGGAAGTGGGCGGCAGCAATCTCTTTCTGCGAGGAGGTTATGTCGCGGAAGGAGGCTGCCGAGCGGGATCGGGAGCTTACAGATCCCGCCCGACGTGCCCGGGGACGGCGTGCGCGCCCACGCCGAGAAACCCCGGGAAGCTGAGAGTAGGCGAGCGGCGGGTGTACCAGAACATGCTGGTTTCATTGCCCGCCGCCCGCCAACAGAGGAGGACCTCCACTGTTGGGAGTTGGGGATGACGAGTCGCCTGAAGGAGGCGAGGGTTAACTGTGATCCTCCTCCAATATACTCGTCGTCCCCCCGGCGGCCGCTGTGATCAGGGCGGGGGCCCTGGTCACCTATCGCGCGGTCGCCGTGTCGGGGCTGTGCGGGGTGCGACCCCTCGCGCCGCCGAATTTAAATTAAAATGGATTTTAGGGGGGAGGATTTATCACCCCCCGGGACGCGGCCGGCCATCGTTACCATCTTGATGGCCGGCCAGGCGTGGGGGAGCCGCGGTAGTGTTCTTCAAGAGTTCCCGTGGCTCCCCCGTTGAATCGCCAGCGATCGGTCCTGCGTCCTCAGGTCGCCGTGGAGGTTTTAGTGGGTCAATCCCCACACTACCCTCGTCCCGCTCCCCCGGGCGGGGCGGGGGTGTCTGGCGAGCAGATTTCCTCCACGTAAAATAAAAAAAAAAAAAAAAAAGGTTATGTCAAGGTTCCCCCCCGTGTCCGCTACCTTGTCGTGGTGGGGGGGCTTCGTGCCCTAATGATCCTCAAGGCTGTGCCGGCGGGGAATTTATTCCCTGGCAGGTTCTACCATGCCGGAGTGGCTTGAGCTGAGGGGCCAACTAAAGTCGGACACATACCGTAAACCTGTGGTCATGTTTTACAGGAACGGGGGTCTTGCCTTAACCGGCCGGGCCGCGAGGATGACAACCTCTCTAAAAAATCCCTAGCCCCAAGCAGTGTTGCGCGGTGATGAGGGTGTAGCTGGAGTAAGCGCCAGCTATGGTTGGTGGGTGCACCAATTTTTAGCGGACAACCCCGGGGTACCTGGCGACCCCCGGGTGTATTAGCCTTCCCCGGGTATGGCGGCTCTGCCCGGGGTGACCTTCTTTCCGACCACACTCGTGGGACCAATTATGGATTCTTTTAAACAAATAACCGGGGAGGGGGGAAACGAGCGTGAGGTGGAGGTGCGCGGGCCTATCGTGCGCCTCAAAAGATGTGCAGAGCCGGTGTCGCGGAGGCATTCTGCAACACGCGGTAAAAAGAGGACCGCAGCGGGCCTTGGTGAGTGCGATGACGGGGAGGAGTCAGATTTCTCTGTCTCCTCCCACCACTCATCGCAGAGTGTCCCGGGCTCTTCGTCGGCGAGGAAGAGAGGACGGCCGCCGACGACCGGCGAATATGTTGGCCTCGCAGAGGCCAAACTTAGGCTGGCCGAGGCCTCGCAGTTGGAGGCCGAGGCCAGGGAGGTGGCGGCGATATTCGACCCGGGTGCCCCCGTGCCGAGACCATCGCGGTCGAGCGTCCCGCTCCCGGACGAGACGGATATCGCGGAAAATTTCCGCAACCGTCCGACGCGGGATGTCGCGGCCGCTATATTGGAGAGCCTGGATGAGGTGGCCAGGATCTCCGGCGTGTCAAAGGGGCTGAAGGGCAACTTGGCCCGCGCCCTGAGGGTGGCCGCCTTAAACGGCAGGGTGGGGGTGTCCGAGCTGGCAGTGAGGTCGGCTACCGACGCCACGCGTGTCCTGGAGGCCGAGAATGCCGTCCTCAGGGGGCAAATGACGGAGCTGCAGGCGGAGGTGGCCCGGCTCCGGCAGGTGGTGGAGACGAGAACGGCTGCTGCCGCAATGCCTCCGCCGCCACGCCCGGGAGAGGGGTCAGTACCGCCGCCGTTCGTCGGCGCCCGGGATTGCCATCGCTCCGGGCAAGAAAAGTCCTCGCCACCACCTGCGGCAGCGCCCGCAGATTTTCTGGCGCAAATAGGCGCCCTGATAGACGCCAAATTGGCGTCATTCAGGAGGGAGCTCGCGCCGCGAACGGACTCGGCCCTGCGTTCGGTGGCACCTGGGCCGTCCGTCCCCTCACAGTCTTCGAACAGGGTGGGGCGCAGGACGAAGAAGAAGAAGAAAGGTGGGAAAGCTGGGGCGGCTATAGCGGTCCAGACGGAGCCCGCTCGACCGCGAGCAGAATCGGCGCTACCCCCTGCCGCGCCTCCACCCCAGGAGGCGTGGTCCCAGGTGGTTGGCCGGAAGGCCAAAAAGGCGGCTGCCAAGGCCACTGCGGCCGCGAATAAAAAAGGACGGGTGGTCCCGGCGGCCCCCAGGAAGACACCCCTGCCTCCGCGACCGCCACGCACAGCAGCGGTTACCATAACGGTTCCGTCTGGCGTGGACATTACTTACGCGCAGGCGATGGCCACTGCCAGGTCCAAGGTGGACCTGGCAGAAATTGGCATCGCCTCGCTGAGGCCGCGAAGGGCGGTGACTGGGGGGTTAATTTTGGAGGTCCCTGGCACCGATGGGGCCGCCAAGGCCACCGTCCTCGCCACAAAAGTGGCGGAAGCGCTGGCAGGCACCGGCGTAAAGGTCGCGCGTCCGGTCAAAAAAGCTGACCTTAGGGTGCGCGGCCTGGTCGATTCGACCACGCCGGCGGAGGTCGCTGCGGCTGTTGCCCGCGTGGGCGGGTGCAGCGAGGGGGACATCAATACCGGCGAAATCCGGTCTTCCCCCTCGGGATTGGGCACCCTCTGGGTCCGATGTCCTGCCGCGGCCGCTCGCAAGGTTGCTGTCGCGGGCCGGATAACCGTCGGCTGGACCCAGGCAACCGTGGAGGCCCTGAGTGCCCGGCCTCTGCAGTGTTACCGTTGCCTTGGTGTTGGCCACACCAGTCAGCGGTGCACTTCTGCCGAGGATAGGTCCGACTGCTGCTATAGATGCGGCAGTCGGGACCATAAGGTGGCAGCCTGTACGGCCACGCCCAATTGTCCGCTTTGTGCGGGCGCGGGCAAGCCTTTTGGTCACCGCCTCGGCAGCCGGGCATGTCCTGCCAGTGCGAGGCGAGGCAAGGTAGGCGGCCAAAGGTCGTCTGCCAGATTTAATAAAAAGGGGAGGGAAACCACGATGGCCAAGGCAGCGACCACCGTGGCCAGCAACGAAAAGGCGGCACCGCCTGATGCTACCGCCGCGCCCGCGGGGGCGGATGGGGCCACTAAAGTCCCAGACGCCACCGCATCCGCGGCCGTGACGGCGATGGACACGGCTGTGTAATGGGGCCCCCGGGCCCGATAATACAAGTTAACCTCAACTGCTCGGCCAGAGCGCAGGATCTCCTGTTTCAATGCCTGGCCGAGCGGGGTGCCGGGTTGGCAGTCGTGGCGGAGCCGCACAGGGTCCCTAAACATCCACACTGGATGGGGGACTCGATTGGATCTGCCGCGATTATTTGGGCTGGGAGGTCGGGGTCCCCGCCGTGCTCGCCTATCGAGCGCGGCCTGGGATACGTGGCCGTTGATTGGGGCGGCACCGCGGTTGTGGCGGTATACGCACCTCCAAGGTGGTCCCTCGAAGAGTTTGAGCAGTATCTGGACGGGGTAGGGAGATGCGTCTCCCGCTGCCATCCCCGTCCGGTGCTGGTCCTGGGGGACTTCAATGCCAAGGCCACGGCTTGGGGTTCTCCCGGGACTGACTCGAGGGGCCGGGAGGTGCTGGATTGGGCGGCGGGACTGGAGCTCCGTCTCATGAACACGGGCTCGGTCCATACGTGCGTGCGGCATAACGGGGCGTCCATCGTTGACCTTTCGTGGGCAACACCCCCGGCTGCGCGCCGTATTACGGGGTGGAGGGTGGCGGAAGGGGTCGAGACGTTGTCTGACCATAGATACATAGTTCTCGACCTCTCCGCCGCCCCACCATCGACACCCCGTCGTCGCCCCGCCGATGACGTTTCGCCTCAGCCGCGGTGGGCGCTGAAGCGCCTCGACCAGGACGCTCTGATGGCGGCAGCCCACGTCGTGGCCTGGCCAGCAACACCGGCCGGGCCAGTCGACGGGAATGGGGAGGCCCATTGGTTCCGGGGCGCAATGACGTCAATTTGCGACGTCGCCATGCCCCGGGCCAGGGTCTTCTCGAGGAAGGCGGTGTACTGGTGGTCGCCCGAAATAGCGGAATTACGCACCGAGTGCGTCCGCGCGCGACGCCAGTACGCTCGCGCCCGTCGACGACGACGTACGGACGACGTGCTGGCTGCCCAGCTGTATGGGCGATATCGGGAGAAGGTGGTCGCCCTGCAGCTGGCCATCAGGCGAGCGAAGGACCAGGCCTGGCGCGATCTCCTCGGCTCTCTGAACCGAGATCCGTGGGGGCGCCCATACAAGATGGCATTGGGACGATTGCGTCCCTGGGCGCCCCCCGTGACGGAGAGCTTGGATCCGGGGCTGCTCGGGCGGGTCGTGGACGCGTTATTCCCCGTTAGCGGGGAGGCGTCCAGGCCCGACCCTGATCCAGAGGAACATGAGTGGTCCCCGGATCTTGAGGTCGCGCCGGAGGAGATGGCCGGGGTCGTCAAATGGCTTCGGGGCAAGAATACCTCCCCGGGGCCGGACGGTATCCCCGGCCGGGTCTGGTTGCTCGCAGCGAGCGTCCTGGGGGAGAGGCTGAGGAGCCTCTACTCTGGGCTCCTGAGGTCGGGGACGTTCCCCGACCTATGGAGAGAAAGTCGCATGGTCCTCTTGAGGAAGGATGGGAGGCCGGAGGATTCTCCCTCCGCGTACCGGCCCATTTGTCTCCTGGATGAGGCGGGCAAGATCTTCGAGAAGATCATTGTTGCCCGCCTCTGCAGACACCTGTCCCGCGACAGCCCAGATCTGGCGGACTGCCAGTTTGGCTTCCGGGAGGGGCGATCGACGGTCGACGCTATCGACCGTCTCAAGTCCCTCTCGGACAATGCCGTGGCAAGGGGCGGGGTGTGCTTGGCGGTGTCCATTGACATCGTCAATGCGTTCAACACCCTGCCCTGGTCCGCCATTAGGGGGGCCCTCGTCGATCACCAGGTGCCTCCATATCTGAGGCGGGTGATCGGGGCCTACCTGCGGGACAGGTGGGTCGAATACCCGGGCCGGTACGGGATGATACGGAGGGAAGTGGACCGCGGGGTCCCGCAGGGGTCTGTTTTAGGACCGCTCCTGTGGGACCTGGGTTACAACGCGGTCCTGGAAAAGGCCTCCCTGCCCGACGGTGCCACCCTCGTCTGCTACGCGGACGACACGTTGGTGGTCGCCGTCGGAAGTACCTTCGAGAGGACCATCCGACGAGCAGAGGTTGCGGTGGCAGCCGTCGTCGCGAGGATCCGCGATCTGGGGCTGAAAATAGCCCCGGAGAAGGCCGAGGCTGTCTGGTTCCACGGACGGCCTCGGTCTCGGCCACCTGCCAGATCGTGGATCCGGGTTGGAGAAGCCTGCGTCGAGGTGAAGTCCCAGTTGAAATATCTCGGACTGATCCTCGACAGCCGCTGGAGCTTCGATGCGCATCTCGACCGTCCCGTCCCCCGAGTCGAAAAGGCGGCGGCCTCTTTGGGCCGCCTGCTGCCCAACCTCGGGGGACCGGGAGATTTGGTGCGCCGCCTATACCTGAGCGTGGTGCGGTCTATGGCCTTATACGGTGCCCCAATATGGGCGCCGTACGTGATGACCAGCCGGCGCAGCACGCTGTTGTTGCGCCGGCTGCAGAGGCGGATGGCCATCCGCCTCATAAGAGGTTACCGCACCACGTCTACCGTGGCGGCGCTTGCTTTGGCGGGTGAACTTCCCTTCGAGCTTCAGGCGGCGGTGCGCGCCTATGTTTACAGGCGCACTAGCATCGCCAGCCGTGCTCGAGGGGCCCCGCCGGAGCGAGAGACGGTCGAGGGCTTCGAGCTCCAGGCCCGGAGACTAGCGCTCGCCAGATGGCGTGCCGAGCTTTGCTCCCACGCCGGCGAGCGCGTCCCCGGGGCTCTCCTGCCGCACTTCACCTCGTGGCGGGAGAGACGGCATGGCAGGCTGTCCTACCGAGCGACGCAGGTGTTCACCGGGCATGGCTGCTTCGGTGTCTACCTGTGTCGCATCGGGAGGGAAGCGACGACGGTGTGCCACCATTGTGGCGCGGAGGAAGACTCGGCGCAGCACACGCTGGAGGAATGTCCCGCCTTTTCAGCGCTGCGCCGAGTCCTAAAACGAGAAGTCGGCCACGACCTCGCACTCTCCAGCCTAGTTGGGGCCATGCTGGAGGGCCCGGGGAAGTGGGCGGCAGCAATCTCTTTCTGCGAGGAGGTTATGTCGCGGAAGGAGGCTGCCGAGCGGGATCGGGAGCTTACAGATCCCGCCCGACGTGCCCGGGGACGGCATGCGCGCTCACGCCGAGAAACCCCGGGCAGCTGAGAGTAGGCGGGCGGCGGGTGTACCAGAATATGCTGGTTTCATTGCCCGCCGCCCGCCAACAGAGGAGATCGTCCACTGTTGGGAGTGGGGGATGACGAGTCGCCTGAAGGAGGCGAGGGCTAATTGTGATCCTCCTCCAACATACTCGTCGTCCCCCCGGCGGCCGCTGTGATCAGGGCGGGGGCTCTGGTCACCTATCGCGCGGTCGCCGTGTCGGGGCGGTGCGGGGTGCGACCCCTCGCGCCGCCGAATTTAACTGGATTTTAGGGGGGAGGATTTATCTACCCCCGGGACGCGGCCGGCCAACGTTACCATCCTGTTGGCCGGCCAGGCGAGGGGGAGCCGCGGTAGTGTTCTTCAAGAGTTCCCGTGGCTCCCCCGTTGAATCGCCAGCGATCGGTCCTGCGTCCTCAGGTCGCCGTGGAGGTTTTAGTGGGTCAAACCCCACACTACCCTCGTCCCGCTCCCCCGGGCGGGGCGGGGGTGTCTGGCGAGCAGATTTCCTCCACGTAAAATAAAAAAAAAAAAAAAAAAAAAAAAAAAAAAAAAAAAGGTTATGTCAAGGTTATGTCAAGGTTATGTCAAGGTCGGCCTTAGGGAGTTGGGAGTCAAAATGGTATGCAAGTGCATAGCCATGGCCTCCCACCCCAACATTCCGCCGGAGCCTTTCCGGAAAATGCTTGAGGCGGTATTTTCGGGTACCGGTATCTTAATTAAGATCTGGGGGATCCCGGCCGGCCTAGTGCGTCGTCCTCCCGAGCCGCCCTCCGACACGGTCCTGGTGAGGGGCGAGAATCTCTCGTACGCTCAGATGCTCCGAGCCGTTAAAGACAAGGTGGACATCGACGGCGCGGGGATTCTCGTCTCCGACGTCAGGACCAGCAGGGAGGGCCACATGCTCATTCAAGTGAGGGGCGACGGGGCTAAGGCTAGGGCCCTGAGCACTCTAGTCAACGAAAGGGTTCAGGGGCTTAGGGCGTCGGTCGGTGTGGGGAGGGGCCCTCTCCGCACCCTGCATCTTCGTCGTGTCGAAGGCGATGCGACCGCCGACGATATAAAGGCGGCCATCCACAGGAGGCTGCCGGATGTTCCGACTGACAGCTATAGGATACGCGCACTCCGGCCGGCATTTGCCGGGAGACAGAATGCTTCAATTCTGGCTCCCGCGTCGGTGGCGGCGCGTATCATCGCTCTCAGCCCGCTACGGGTGGGCTGGAGTTGCTGTCTGGTAACTGAGCGCGAGGAAATCCTCCAGTGCTTCAGGTGCCGGGGTTACGGGCATCGGGCTGCCGAGTGTGAAGGGCCAGACCGTACTAAGGTCTGCCGTAAATGCGGTGCCGATGACCACCGGGCTGGCGACTGCAAGGGTCGGGAGAGGTGTGTGGTCTGTGATCAGGACGGGCACCGGGACGGGGGTCTGCGGTGCCCTGCCTATCGCAAGGCCCTCGAGGATGCGAGGAATAAGGGGGGGAAGCCTCCCTCTGGCGAGCGGCGCCCTAGGGTAACCCCGCGCGCGCGGCCTTCTCCCCCTTCGGTCGAGAAGGGGGTTCGCACGTCCACCGGGGGTAAGGAACCCACGGAGACAGCTCCCATACAAGGGCAGGCTATTATCGGTGCTAGGGGTGGCATCGTTCGTGCGGGTGGCGCTCCGCGGCCTGCACCGCGCGGTGCATCGGCCGGGGGGGAGTCCTCCGCGCCTGCGAGCGCGATGTCGACGCGCAGCGATGTCTGCGCAGACCGGTGCGCAGACTCGGCCTCCCGTCGCGACGCGGGCCGAGGCGAGCCGAAGCTCAGGCTGCGGCGAGCGCCGGCCCGGGGACGCGCGGGGGGAGACGGGTTAGACGTTCAGGATGACGTCGCGCCAAGACCGCGCAACTCGGGACGCGCAGGCGGCGGCGCAGGCGCGGCCGAACGAGGCGGCGAAACACGACCGGAGCCGAACGGCTCGACAGGCAATACAGAACAGGGACGTGCGGAGGGGGCCGGCCCTCTCCGTCAAATTTCGAGAGACGAGGCTGACGTCACGCAACGTGCGCGACAACAAGCGACCGACTAGGCCAGTTTTTCTGCCCGTTTTTCATCGGAGCGAAGTTTCTTGTAGGCCTTTTTGCGGATCTTTTTCGCCTCCTTTCGTTTCTTTTTTTTTTTTTTTTCTTTTTCCGTTCTTTTCGACCAATTTTAAATATCGACAGCTTATCGGTCAATAACCGGTAAGCTTGAAGTTTAATTTAATTTAATTTAAGCAAGTAAAAGTGCAGTTTGTGCAGTTAGGTGTACGCTACGGGTGTGCCGGTTTAGTGGGTGCCGTGCTTGATATTTTGTTGAATTTTGAGTGCTGCACTGATTGATATCGGAGTATACCCGGCTGCATTGGATCTACCCGGCTGCTTTGGAATTTTTATCCGGCTGCATCCGCACTCTTGGCTTTGTACAGGCGCCTTGCCGGGGGTACTACTACTAGCCAAGCTAAGTGTATTTTATTTTATTTTATTGTATTTTATTTTATCGGTTATACCAGTGTACTGCGATGGCCAGCACGGCCAATACGCAGAGAATCCGACTGGGGGGTCTGAACGTTCTTCAGATCAACTTGCATGGGTGTCGGCTAGCCCACGACCTGCTCCAGCAGGCCGTGCACGAGCTCGAGGTCGACGTTGTCCTCGTGTCGGAGCCCTGGACCGTTCCAGGTGACTGGCACAGGGACGAAACCGGAAAGGCGGCTGTCTGGGTCACGGGGAGGGGCGCCGCGGGGGCGGGAGCTAGGCATGTTGGTGCCGTTCGGGGGGCGGTGGCGGTCAGCGTGGGTGATCTCACCCTCGTTGGCTGCTATTTCTCCCCGAATATCCCGCTCACCGAGTTCGGTGCCCTTCTCGGTGGGCTTGAGGCCCTAATTGGAAAAGTTCCTTTGGGCCAGATTGCGGTGGGCGGGGACTTCAATGCGAAGTCCCCGGCCTGGGGATCGGTCTGCTCCGACGCAAGGGGACACGCCGTCCTCGAGCTTGTTAATAGGATCGGACTCGTCCCGGTGAGAAGCACCGGGGCGTTTACTTTTGAGCGAGGGAGCCAACGCTCCCTCATCGATTTCATGCTTTGTGGCGGGGGCGCCTATGCAAGGTTGACGGAGAGCAGAATTCTCGACGTTGAGACTGCCTCCGATCATCGGTACATTTTACACAAGTTTGTAGACTGCGCTGCCGGGCGGGGACCGTACAGTGGCCCTCCGCGCCGGAGCGTAGATATTAAACGCTTCATAAAAGAGTATCACAAGTTTGCGCATGAAGCTAACCCTCTCAGTATTGTTACTGTTGAGGACGTGGACGCGTACATAGACATGGTTGTCGATCTGGCCGGACGCGCGTCTCGCTCTCTCCACCCCGGGTTGCGCAATAAGCGCCCCGTGTGGTGGTGGAGTAGCGAGATCGCGACGGCCAGAAGATTGTTATGCAAAGCAAGACGGAGCCTCCAGAGGGCCAGGCGCGGCCATGACGCCTGTGCCCTGGAGGTTAGGGCCGCGGCTTATAAAGTATTAAAAAAGGACCTGGCCCGCATAATTGCGAAGGCCAAGTCCTCCTCGTGGAAGTCCTTTACGGACAGTGTGGAGGCGGACGTCTGGGGCCGGCCATACCTCTGGGTCAGGGGTAGGGTCAAGGGACGCTCTCCGCCAGCATCCCTTAGCGCTGACGAGGTGGCGGGCGTCGTTCGCAAGCTTTTTGTAACGGAGCCTCCTAGTGGGGCTCCGTTCCCGCGAATTGAGGAATTTTGTTCAGAGTGCCCTGCCTCTTCCAGGCAGTTTTTTACAGAGGAAGAGGTCGAGGCGGCCATCAAAAGGGTCAAGAGGAAGGCGGCCGGCGTCGACGGTATCGCGTCCTGCGTGGTCTGGGCTCTCGGGGGAGAGGCACTTAGCCATATTGCCCACCTTTTTAATACATGTATCACTCTGGGATATTTCCCGGAGGCATGGAAGGTGGGCAGGCTTGTGCTGATTCCCAAGAAGCCTGGACCCGGGGGCGTGGTGTCGTGGCGCCCGCTTTGCCTCCTCTCAAACTTCTCCAAGGCGTTCGAATATTGTCTTAAGGAGCGCCTCGCGTCCGGGGTTACCTTCGCAAGCAACCAATTTGGCTTCGTCAAGCGCAAAAGCACGGTCGATGCCATGTGTCGTCTCATCGACACATGGGACGCTGCCAAGCGTACAGGTTTGCACTGCGTGATGGTGACCTTGGACGTCAGGAATGCCTTTAACACCGTACGGTGGGACGGTGTTCTGGGCGCTTTGGCGGGGAAAGGGGTCTCGGCTCCGCTGCTGCGCGTGTTGAGTAGTTATCTCAGCGGGCGCGTGGTGGAGGCGACGACCCCGTCAGGACCTGAGCGTTTTGCAGTGCATGCCGGGGTGCCTCAGGGCTCCGTTCTCGGCCCCTGGCTCTGGAACGCTCAATATGATGGTCTCCTCGAGATGCCTCTCCCTAGGCACTGTAGTGTCTTAGGGTTTGCCGACGACGTCGCGCTGCTCGTTGGCGCGCGTAGTGCCGAACGCGTGGTTGCGCTGGCCGAGCAAACGCTCGCCCGCATCCACGCGTGGTTTCGGGAACACCACCTTGGGCTGGCGGAGGAGAAAACCGAGGTCCTGCACCTGACCAGCAGGAAGGCGCCGGAGGCCCTCCAACTTGCCCTCGGCACGGCGTCCCTTCGTGGCGGCGGATGCGTGCGCTACCTTGGGCTGCTGATTGAGGGCAATCAGTGCTTCCGCGCGCATGTCAGGCGTAGCTGCGAGAGGGCAGCCAAATACGCGGGCCTGCTAGCCCGAATCCTCCCCAACATCCGGGGCGGGGGCTACTGGGCTCGGCTGCTCTATTATAGGGTGGTCGAGTCGGTGGTCCTCTACGCGGCCCCTGTCTGGGCTCACGTGGCGTCGAGGTGTGGCAATGACAAGGCCATTAACGCGGTCCAGCGTGCGATCCTGGCTCGAGTAGCCAGGACGTACAGGACCGTGTCCCTCGACGCCGTTTGCGTTCTGGCGGGCGTGCCGCCCCTGGTGTTGGTGGCGGAGGAAAGGCTGCGTATTTTCCGCAGGCTGTCCACCCTCGACAGGGGCTCGGAGTGCTTCGTGTCGGAGGCTGGGCGGGTGAAGGCTGAGGAGAAACTTGTCACGCTGCAGCGTTGGCAAGTGAGATGGGATGCTGCAAGGCATGGACGCTGGACCCACCGCTTGATTCCCAATATCAGCGAGTGGATCCAGTGGGGCCCTAAAGTACTCAGCTTTCGCCTAGCTCAGTTTATCTCCGGGCACGGATGCTTCGCTGAGTACCTGTCGAGGATGGGCTTTTCGGACAGTAATCTCTGCCTGGCATGCGGGGGGGGGCCTGATGGCCCCGTTCACGCGCTCATGGAGTGTGGGCGTTTTGCCGCCGAGAGGGGCGCCGCCGAAAGGGCGATGGGAGCCGCTTTAAGTCTCGACGGCTTTATGCCCCTGCTCAAGGACGAGGATACCAGGACGACTCTCTCATGTTACGTCAACGACGTTATTAAACAGAGAGAGGATTTTGACAGGACCGAGAAACGACGGCACCGCAGGGTGCAAAGTGCCAGATCGAGACACAGGCCTCAGCCTTTAGGCTAGGCATTTATTTTATTTTTATTTTTAATTGTTTATTTTTATTTTAGGTGTAACTCTTGACCCTGTTTCTTGACTTTAGGTGTAGTATAGGCTTACCGTGGCCTTAGTTAAACGGTTATTGACCCATGATCCAGACACCCACCGTGCAGGAATCCCGAGAGGGGACGCCGCGGTGGGTGTTCTGCGTAAAGGCTGACGCCTGAGGAGGGGTTTAGTGGGTATACTTGGTATTGCACCTTTCGCCAGGGAGTCCCACACTCCCGCCCACTAACACCATAGGGCGGCGTGCGCAAAGCATTCCCCTCCTCCTGAAAAAAAAAAAAAAAAAAAAAAAAAAAAAAAATGTCAAGGTCGGCCTGGCGCGATCTCCTCGGCTCTCTAAACCGAGATCCGTGGGGGCGCCCATACAAGATGGCATTGGGACGATTGCGTCCCTGGGCGCCCCCCGTGACGGAGAGCCTGGATCCGGGGCTGCTCGGGCGGGTCGTGGACGCTTTATTCCCCGTTAGCGAGGGGCCGTCCCGGCCCGTCCCTGAGCCAGAGGAACATGAGTGGTCCCCGGATCTTGGGGTCGCGCCGGAGGAGATGGCCGGGGTCGTCAAATGGCTCCGGGGCAAGAATACCGCCCCGGGGCCGGACGGTATCCCCGGCCGGGTCTGGTTGCTCGCCACGAGCGTCCTGGGGGAGAGGCTGAGGAGCCTCTACTCTGGGCTCCTGAGGTCGGGGACGTTCCCCGACCTATGGAGAGAAAGTCGGATGGTCCTCTTGAGGAAGGATGGGAGGCCGGGGGATTCTCCTTCCGCGTACCGGCCCATTTGTCTCCTGGATGAGGCGGGCGAGATCTTCGAGAAGATCATTGTTGCCCGCCTCTCCAGGCACCTGTCCCGCGACGGCCCAGATCTGGCGGACTGCCAGTTTGGCTTCCGGGAGGGGCGATCGACGGTCGACGCTATCGTCCGTCTCAAGTCCCTCTCGGACAATGCCGTGGCAAGGGGCGGGGTGTGCTTGGCGGTGTCCATTGACATCGTCAATGCGTTCAACACCCTGCCCTGGTCCGCCATTAGGGGGGCCCTCGTCGATCACCAGGTGCCTCCCTATCTGAGGCGGGTGATCGGGGCCTACCTGCGGGACAGGTGGGTCGAATACCCGGGCCGGTACGGGATGATACGGAGGGAAGTGGACCGCGGGGTCCCGCAGGGGTCTGTTTTAGGACCGCTCCTGTGGGACCTGGGTTACAACGCGGTCCTGGAAAAGGCCTCCCTGCCCGACGGTGCCACCCTCGTCTGCTACGCGGACGACACGTTGGTGGTCGCCGTCGGAAGTACCTTCGAGAGGACCATCCGACGAGCAGAGGTTGCGGTGGCAGCCGTCGTCGCGAGGATCCGCGATCTGGGGCTGAAAATAGCCCCGGAGAAGGCCGAGGCTGTCTGGTTCCACGGACGGCCTCGGTCTCGGCCACCGGCCAGATCGTGGATCCGGATTGGAGAAGCCTGCGTCGAGGTGAAGTCCCAGTTGAAATATCTCGGACTGATCCTCGACAGCCGCTGGAGCTTCGATGCGCATCTCGACCGTCTCGTCCCCCGAGTCGAAAAGGCGGCGGCCTCTTTGGGCCGCCTGCTGCCCAACCTCGGGGGACCGGGAGATTTGGTGCGCCGCCTATACCTGGGCGTGGTGCGGTCTATGGCCTTATACGGTGCCCCAATCTGGGCGCCGTACGTGATGACCAGCCGGCGCAACACGCTGTTGTTGCGCCGGCTGCAGAGGCGGATGGCCATCCGCCTCATAAGAGGTTACCGCACCACGTCTACCGTGGCGGCGCTTGCTCTGGCGGGAGAACTTCCCTTCGAGCTTCAGGCGGCGGTGCGCGCCTATGTTTATGGGCGCACAAGCATCGCCAGCCGTGCTCGAGGGGCCCTGCCGGAGCGAGAGACGATCCAGGGCTTCGAGCTCCAGGCCCGGCGACTAGCGCTCGCCAGATGGCGTGCCGAGCTTTGCTCCCACGCCGGCGAGCGCGTCCCCGGGGCTCTCCTGCCGCACTTCACCTCGTGGCGGGAGAGACGGCATGGCAGGCTCTCCTACCGAGCGACGCAGGTGTTCACCGGGCATGGCTGCTTCGGTGTCTACCTGTGTCGCATCGGGCGGGAAGCGACGACGGTGTGCCACCACTGTGGCGCGGAGGAAGACTCGGCGCAGCACACGCTGGAGGAATGTCCCGCCTTCTCGGCGCTGCGCCGAGTCCTAAAACGGGAAGTCGGCCGCGACCTCGCACTCTCCAGCCTAGTTGGGGCCATGCTGGAGGGCCCGGGGAAGTGGGCGGCAGCAATCTCTTTCTGCGAGGAGGTTATGTCGCGGAAGGAGGCTGCCGAGCGGGATCGGGAGCTTACAGATCCCGCCCGACGTGCCCGGGGACGGCGTGCGCGCCCGCGCCGAGAAACCCCGGGCAGCTGAGAGTAGGCGGGCGGCGGGTGTACCAGAACATGCTGGTTTCATTGCCCGCCGCCCGCCAACAGAGGAGGACCTCCACTGTTGGGAGTGGGGGATGACGAGTCGTCTGAGGGAGGCGAGTGTTAACTGTGATCCTCCTCCGATATACTCGTCGTCCCCCCGGCGGCCGCTGTGATCAGGGCGGGGGCCCTGGTCACCTATCGCGCGGTCGCCGTGTCGGGGCGGTTCGGGGTGCGACCCCTCGCGCCGCCGAATTTAAATGGATTTTAGGGGGGAGGATTTATTTTATTTCCCCCCGGGACGCGGCCGGCCATCGTTACCATCTTGATGGCCGGCCAGGCGAGGGGGAGCCGCGGTAGTGTTCTTCAAGAGTTCCCGTGGCTCCCCCGTTGAATCGCCAGCGATCGGTTCTGCGTCCTCAGGTCGCCGTGGAGGTTTTAGTGGGTCAAACCCCACACTACCCTCGTCCCGCTCCCCCGGGCGGGGCGGGGGTGTCTGGCAAGCAGATTTCCTCCACGTAAAATAAAAAAAAAAAAAAAAAAAAAAAAGGTTATGTCAAGGTCCCCCCCGTGTCCGCTACCTTGTCGTGGTGGGGGGGCTTCGTGCCCTGATGATCCTCAAGGCTGTGCCGGCGGGGAATTTATTCCCTGGCAGGTTCTACCATGCCGGAGTGGCTTGAGGTGAGGGGCCAACTAAAGTCGGACACATACCGTAAACCTGTGGTCATGTTTTACAGGAACGGGGGTCTTGCCTTAACCGGCCGGGCCGCGAGGATGACAACCTCTCTAAAAAATCCCTAGCCCCAAGCAGTGTTGCGCGGTGAAGAGGGCGTAGCTGGAGTAAGCGCCAGCTATGGTTGGTGGGTGCACCAATCGTTAGCGGACAACCCCGGGGTACCTGGCGACCCCCCGGGCGTATTAGCCTTCCCCGGGTATGGCGGCTCTACCCGGGGTGACCTCCTTTCCGACCACACTCGTGGGATTAAGTATGGAGTCTACTTTTTCACAAACAACCGGGGAGGGGGGAAACGAGCGTGAGGTGGAGGTGCGCGGGCCTATCGTGCGCCTCAAAAGATGCACAGAGCCGGTGTCGCGGAGGCATTCGGCGACACGCGGCAAAAAGAGGACCGCAGCGGGCCTTGGTGAGTGCGATGAGGGGGAGGAGTCAGATTTCTCTGTCTCCTCCCACCACTCATCGCAGAGTGTCCCGGGCTCGTCGTCAGCGAGGAAAAGAGGACGGCCGCCGACGACCGGCGAATATGTTGGCCTCGCAGAGGCCAAACTTAGGCTGGCCGAGGCTTCGCAGCTGGAGGCCGAGGCAAGGGAGGTGGCGGCGATATTCGACCCGGGAGCCCCCGTGCCGAGACCATCGCGGTCGAGCGTCCCGCTCCCGGACGAGACGGATATAGCGGAAAATTTCCGCAACCGTCCAACGCGGGATGTCGCGGCCGCTATATTGGAGAGCCTGGATGAAGTGGCCAGGATCTCCGGCGTGTCAAAGGGGCTGAAGGGCAACTTGGCCCGCGCCCTAAGGGTGGCCGCCTTAAACGGCAGGGTGGGGGTGTCCGAGCTTGCGGTTAGGTCGGCTACCGACGCCACGCGTGCCCTGGAGGCAGAGAATGCCGTCCTCAGGGGGCAAATGACGGAGCTGCGGGCGGAGGTGGCTCGGCTCCGGCAGGTGGTGGAGGCGAGTACGGCTGCTGCCGCAATGCCTCCGCCGCCGCGCCCGGGAGAGGGCTCAGTATCGCCGCCGATCGTCGCCGCCCGGGACTGCCAACGCTCCGGGCAAGAAAAGTCCTCGCCCCCACATGCGACTGCGCCCGCAGATTTTCTGGCGCAGATAAGCGCCCTGATAGACGAAAAATTGGCGTCATTCAGGAGGGAGCTCGCGCCGCGAGCGGACTCGGCCCTGCGATCGGTGGCACCTGGGCCGTCCGTCCCCTCACAGTCTTCGGACAGGGTGGGGCGGAAGACGAAGAAGAAGAAGAAAGGTGGGAAAGCTGGGGCGGCTATAGCGGCCCAGACGGAGCCCGCTCGACCGCGAGCAGAATCGGCGCTACCCTCTGCCGCGCCTCCGCCCCAGGAGGCGTGGTCCCAGGTGGTTGGCCGCAAGGCTAAAAAGGCGGCTGCCAAGGCCACTGCGGCGGCGAATAATAAAAAAGGACGGGTGGTCCCGGCGGCCCCCAGGAAGACACCCCTGCCTCCGCGACCGCCACGCACAGCAGCGGTTACCATAACGGTTCCGTCTGGCGTGGACATTACTTACGCGCAGGCGATGGCCACTGCCAGGTCCAAGGTGGACCTGGCAGAAATTGGCATCGCCTCGCTGAGGCCGCGAAGGGCGGTGACTGGGGGGTTAATTTTGGAAGTCCCTGGCACCGATGGGGCCGCCAAGGCCACCGTCCTCGCCACAAAAGTGGCGGAAGCGCTGGCAGGCACCGGCGTAAAGGTCGCGCGTCCTATCAAAAAAGCTGACCTTAGGGTGCGCGGCCTGGTCGATTCGACCACGCCGGCGGAGGTCGCTGCTGCTGTTGCCCGCGTGGGCGGGTGCAGCGAGGGGGACATCAATACCGGCGAAATCCGGTCTTCCCCCTCGGGATTGGGCACCCTCTGGGTCCGATGTCCTGCCGCGGCCGCTCGCAAGGTTGCTGTCGCGGGCCGGATAACCGTCGGCTGGACCCATGCAGCCGTGGAGGCCCTGAGTGCCCGGCCTCTGCAGTGTTACCGTTGCCTTGATGTTGGCCACACCAGTCAGCGGTGCACTTCTGCCGAGGATAGGTCCGACTGCTGCTATAGATGCGGCAGTCGGGACCATAAGGTGGCAGCCTGTACGGCCACGCCCAATTGTCCGCTTTGTGCGGGCGCGGGCAGGCCTTCTGGTCACCGCCTCGGCGGCCGGGCGTGTCCTGTCAGTGCGAGGCGAGGCAAGGTAGGCGGCCAAAGGTCGTCTGCCAGATTCAATAAAAAAGGGAAGGAAACCACGATGGCCAAGGCAGCGACCACCGTGGCCAGCAACGAAAAGGCGGCACCGCCTGATGCTACCGCCGCACCCGCGGGGGCGAATGGGGCCACTAAAGTCCCTGACGCCACCGCATCCGCGGCCGTGACGGCGATGGACACGGCTGTGTAATGGGGCCCCCGGGCCCGATAATACAAGTTAACCTCAACTGCTCGGCCAGAGCGCAGGATCTCCTGTTTCAATGCCTGGCCGAGCGGGGTGCCGGGTTGGCAGTCGTGGCGGAGCCGCACAGGGTCCCCAAACATCCACACTGGATGGGGGACTCGATTGGCTCCGCCGCGATTATTTGGGCTGGGAGGCCGGGGTCCCCGCCGTGCTCGCTTATCGAGCGCGGCCTGGGATACGTGGCCGTCGATTGGGGCGGCACCGCGGTTGTGGCGATATACGCACCTCCAAGGTGGTCCCTCGAAGAGTTTGAGCAGTATCTGGACGGGGTAGGGAGATGCGTCTCCCGCTGCCATCCCCGTCCGGTGCTGGTCCTGGGGGACTTCAATGCCAAGGCCACGCCTTGGGGTTCCCCCGGGACTGACTCGAGGGGCCGGGAGGTTCTGGATTGGGCGGCGGGACTGGAGCTCCGTCTCCTGAACACGGGCTCGGTCCATACGTGCGTGCGGCATAACGGGGGGTCCATCGTTGACCTTTCGTGGGCAACGCCCCCGGCCGCGCGCCGTATTACGGGGTGGAGGGTGGCGGAAGGGGTCGAGACGTTGTCTGACCACAGATACATAGTTCTCGACCTCTCCGCCGCCCCACCATCGACACCCCGTCGTCGCCCCGCCGATGGGGGTTCGCCTCAGCCGCGGTGGGCGCTGAAGCGCCTCGACCAGGACGCTCTGATGGCGGCGGCCCACGTCGTGGCCTGGCCAGCAACACCGCCCGGGCCAGTCGACGGGAATGGGGAGGCCCATTGGTTCCGGGGCGCAATGACGTCGATTTGCGACGTCGCCATGCCCCGGGCCAGGGTCTTCCCGAGGAAGGCGGTGTACTGGTGGTCGCGCGAAATAGCGGAATTACGCACCGAGTGCGTCCGCGCGCGACGCCAGTACGCTCGCGCCCGTCGACGACGACGTACGGACGACGTGCTGGCTGCCCAGCTGTATGGGCGATATCGGGAGAAGGTGGTCTCCCTGCAGCTGGCCATCAGGCGAGCGAAGGACCGGGCCTGGCGCGATCTCCTCGGCTCTCTGAACCGAGATCCGTGGGGGCGCCCATACAAGATGGCATTGGGACGATTACGTCCCTGGGCGCCCCCCGTGACGGAGAGCCTGGATCCGGGGCTGCTCGGGCGGATCGTGGACGCTTTATTCCCCGTTAGCGGGGAGGCGTCCCGGCCCGTCCCTGAGCCAGAGGAACATGAGTGGTCCCCGGATCTTGAGGTCGCGCCGGAGGAGATGGCCGGGGTCGTCAAATGGCTTCGGGGCAAGAATACCGCCCCGGGGCCGGACGGTATCCCCGGCCGGGTCTGGTTGCTCGCCGCGAGCGTCCTGGGGGAGAGGCTGAGGAGCCTCTACTCTGGGCTCCTGAGGTCGGGGACGTTCCCCGACCTATGGAGAGAAAGTCGGATGGTCCTCTTGAGGAAGGATGGGAGGCCGGGGGATTCTCCCTCCGCGTACCGGCCCATTTGTCTCCTGGATGAGGCGGGCAAGATCTTCGAGAAGATCATTGTTGCCCGCCTCTCCAGACACCTGTCCCGCGACGGCCCCGATCTAGCGGACTGCCAGTTTGGCTTCCGGGAGGGGCGATCGACGGTCGACGCTATCGAGCGTCTCAAGTCCCTCTCGGACAATGCCGTGGCAAGGGGCGGGGTGTGCTTGGCGGTGTCCATTGACATCGTCAATGCGTTCAACACCCTGCCCTGGTCCGCCATTAGAGAGGCCCTCGTCGATCACCAAGTGCCTCCCTATCTAAGGCGGGTGATCGGAGCCTACCTGCGGGACAGGTGGGTCGAATACCCGGGCCGGTACGGGATGATACGGAGGGAAGTGTACCGCGGGGTTCCGCAGGGGTCCGTTTTAGGACCGCTCCTGTGGGACCTGGGTTACAACGCGGTCCTGGAAAAGGCCTCCCTGCCCGACGGTGCCACCCTCGTCTGCTACGCGGACGACACGTTGGTGGTCGCCGTCGGGAGTACCTTCGAGAGGACCATCCGACGAGCAGAGGTTGCGGTGGCAGCCGTCGTCGCGAGGATCCGCGATCTGGGGCTGAAAATAGCCCCGGAGAAGGCCGAGGCTGTCTGGTTTCACGGACGGCCTCGGTCTCGGCCACCGGCCAGATCGTGGATCCGGGTTGGGGAAGCCTGCGTCGAGGTGAAGTCCGAGTTGAAATATCTCGGACTGATCCTCGACAGCCGCTGGAGCTTCGATGCGCATCTCGACCGTCTCGTCCCCCGAGTCGAAAAGGCGGCGGCCTCTTTGGGCCGCCTGCTGCCCAACCTCGGGGGACCGGGAGATTTGGTGCGCCGCCTATACCTGGGCGTGGTGCGGTCTATGGCCTTATACGGTGCCCCAATATGGGCGCCGCACGTGATGACCAGCCGGCGCAACACGCTGTTGTTGCGCCGGCTGCAGAGGCGGATGGCCATCCGCCTCATAAGAGGTTACCGCACCACGTCTACCGTGGCGGCGCTTGCTCTGGCGGGAGAACTTCCCTTCGAGCTTCAGGCAGCGGTGCGCGCCTATGTTTATGGGCGCACAAGCATCGCCAGCCGTGCTCGAGGGGCCCCGCCAGAGCGAGAGACGGTCGAGGGCTTCGAGCTCCAGGCCCGGCGACTAGCGCTCGCCAGATGGCGTGCCGAGCTTTGCTCCCACGCCGGCGAGCGCGTCCCCGCGGCTCTCCTGCCGCACTTCACCTCGTGGCGGGAGAGACGGCAAGGCAGGCTCTCCTACCGAGCGACGCAGGTGTTCACCGGGCATGGCTGCTTCGGTGTCTACCTGTGTCGCATCGGGCGGGAAGCGACGACGGTGTGCCACCATTGTGGCGCGGAGGAAGACTCGGCGCAGCATACGCTGGAGGAATGTCCCGCCTTTTCAGCGCTGCGCCGAGTCCTAAAACGAGAAGTCGGCCACGACCTCGCACTCTCCAGCCTAGTTGGGGCCATGCTGGAGAGCCCGGGGAAGTGGGCGGCAGCAATCTCTTTCTGCGAGGAGGTTATGTCGCGGAAGGAGGCTGCCGAGCGGGATCGGGAGCTTACAGATCCCGCCCGACGTGCCCGGGGACGGCGTGCGCGCCCACGCCGAGAAACCCCGGGCAGCTGAGAGTAGGCGGGCGGCGGGTGTACCAGAATATGCTGGTTTCATTGCCCGCCGCCCGCCAACAGAGGAGGGCCTCCATTGTTGGGAGTGGGGGATGACGAGTCGCCTGAAGGAGGCGAGGGTTAACTGTAATCCTCCTCCAATATACTCGTCGTCCCCCCAGCGGCCGATGTGATCAGGGCGGGGGCCCTGGTCATCTATCGCGCGGTCGCCGTGTCGGGGCGGTGCGGGGTGCGACCCCTCGCGCCGCCGAATTTAAATGGATTTTATGGGGGAGGATGTATTTTATTTCCCCCCGGGACGCGGCCGGCCATCGTTACCATCTTGATGGCCGGCCAGGCGAGGGGCAGCCGCGGTAGTGTTCTTCAAGAGTTCCCGTGGCTCCCCCGTTGAATCGCCAGCGATCGGTCCTGCGTCCTCAGGTCGCCGTGGAGGTTTTAGTGGGTCAATCCCCACACTACCCTCGTCTCGCTCCCCCGGGCGGGGCGGGGGTGTCTGGCGAGCAGATTTCCTCCACGTAAAAAAAAAAAAAAAAAAAAAAAGGTTATGTCAAGGTTATGTCAAGGTTATGTCAAGGTTATGTCAAGGTTATGTCAAGGTTATGTCAAGGTTATGTCAAGGTTCCCCCCCATGTCCGCTACCTTGTCGTGGTGGGGGGGCTTCGTGCCCTAATGATCCTCAAGGCTGTGCCGGCGGGGAATTTATTCCCTGGCAGGTTCCACCATGCCGGAGTGGCTTGAGGTGAGGGGCCAACTAAAGTCGGACACATACCGTAAACCTGTGGTCATGTTTTACAGGAACGGGGGTCTTGCCTTAACCGGCCGGGCCGCGAGGATGACAACCTCTCTAAAAAATCCCTAGCCCCAAGCAGTGTTGCGCGGTGAAGAGGGCGTAGCTGGAGTAAGCGCCAGCTATGGTTGGTGGGTGCACCAATCGTTAGCGGACAACCCCGGGGTACCTGGCGACCCCCCGGGCGTATTAGCCTTCCCCGGGTATGGCGGCTCTACCCGGGGTGACCTCCTTTCCGACCACACTCGTGGGATTAAGTATGGAGTCTACTTTTTCACAAACAACCGGGGAGGGGGGAAACGAGCGTGAGGTGGAGGTGCGCGGGCCTATCGTGCGCCTCAAAAGATGCACAGAGCCGGTGTCGCGGAGGCATTCGGCGACACGCGGCAAAAAGAGGACCGCAGCGGGCCTTGGTGAGTGCGATGAGGGGGAGGAGTCAGATTTCTCTGTCTCCTCCCACCACTCATCGCAGAGTGTCCCGGGCTCGTCGTCAGCGAGGAAAAGAGGACGGCCGCCGACGACCGGCGAATATGTTGGCCTCGCAGAGGCCAAACTTAGGCTGGCCGAGGCTTCGCAGCTGGAGGCCGAGGCAAGGGAGGTGGCGGCGATATTCGACCCGGGAGCCCCCGTGCCGAGACCATCGCGGTCGAGCGTTCCGCTCCCGGACGAGACGGATATAGCGGAAAATTTCCGCAACCGTCCAACGCGCGATGTCGCGGCCGCTATATTGGAGAGCCTGGATGAAGTGGCCAGGATCTCCGGCGTGTCAAAGGGGCTGAAGGGCAATTTGGCCCGCGCCCTAAGGGTGGCCGCCTTAAACGGCAGGGTGGGGGTGTCCGAGCTTGCGGTTAGGTCAGCTACCGACGCCACGCGTGCCCTGGAGGCAGAGAATGCCGTCCTCAGGGGGCAAATGACGGAGCTGCGGGCGGAGGTGGCTCGGCTCCGGCAGGTGGTGGAGGCGAGTACGGCTGCTGCCGCAATGCCTCCGCCGCCGCGCCCGGGAGGGGGCTCAGTATCGCCGCCGATCGTCGCCGCCCGGGACTGCCAACGCTCCGGGCAAGAAAAGTCCTCGCCCCCACATGCGACTGCGCCCGCAGATTTTCTGGCGCAGATAAGCGCCCTGATAGACGCCAAATTGGCGTCATTCAGGAGGGAGCTCGCGCCGCGAACGGACTCGGCCCTGCGATCGGTGGCACCTGGGCCGTCCGTCCCCTCACAGTCTTCGGACAGGGTGGGGCGGAAGACGAAGAAGAAGAAGAAAGGTGGGAAAGCTGGAGCGGCTATAGCGGCCCAGACGGAGCCCGCTCGACCGCGAGCAGAATCGGCGCTACCCTCTGCCGCGCCTCCGCCCCAGGAGGCGTGGTCCCAGGTGGTTGGCCGCAAGGCTAAAAAGGCGGCTGCCAAGGCCACTGCTGCGGCGAATAACAAAAAAGGACGGGTGGTCCCGGCGGCCCCCAGGAAGACACCCCTGCCTCCGCGACCGCCACGCACAGCAGCGGTTACCATAACGGTTCCGTCTGGCGTGGACATTACTTACGCGCAGGCGATGGCCACTGCCAGGTCCAAGGTGGACCTGGCAGAAATTGGCATCGCCTCGCTGAGGCCGCGAAGGGCGGTGACTGGGGGGTTAATTTTGGAAGTCCCTGGCGCCGATGGGGCCGCCAAGGCCACCGTCCTCGCCACAAAAGTGGCGGAAGCGCTGGCAGGCACCGGCGTAAAGGTCGCGCGTCCGGTCAAAAAAGCTGACCTTAGGGTGCGCGGCCTGGTCGATTCGACCACGCCGGCGGAGGTCGCTGCGGCTGTTGCCCGCGTGGGCGGGTGCAGCGAGGGGGACATCAATACCGGCGAAATCCGGTCTTCCCCCTCGGGATTGGGCACACTCTGGGTCCGATGTCCTGCCGCGGCCGCTCGCAAGGTTGCTGTCGCGGGCCGGATAACCGTCGGCTGGACCCATGCAGTCGTGGAGGCCCTGAGTGCCCGGCCTCTGCAGTGTTACCGTTGCCTTGATGTTGGCCACACCAGTCAGCGGTGCACTTCTGCCGAGGATAGGTCCGACTGCTGCTATAGATGCGGCAGTCGGGACCATAAGGTGGCAGCCTGTACGGCCACGCCCAATTGTCCGCTTTGTGCGGGCGCGGGCAGGCCTTCTGGTCACCGCCTCGGCGGCCGGGCGTGTCCTGTCAGTGCGAGGCGAGGCAAGGTAGGCGGCCAAAGGTCGTCTGCCAGATTCAATAAAAAAGGGAAGGAAACCACGATGGCCAAGGCAGCGACCACCGTGGCCAGCAACGAAAAGGCGGCACCGCCTGATGCTACCGCCGCACCCGCGGGGGCGAATGGGGCCACTAAAGTCCCTGACGCCACCGCATCCGCGGCCGTGACGGCGATGGACACGGCTGTGTAATGGGGCCCCCGGGCCCGATAATACAAGTTAACCTCAACTGCTCGGCCAGAGCGCAGGATCTCCTGTTTCAATGCCTGGCCGAGCGGGGTGCCGGGTTGGCAGTCGTGGCGGAGCCGCACAGGGTCCCCAAACATCCACACTGGATGGGGGACTCGATTGGCTCCGCCGCGATTATTTGGGCTGGGAGGTCGGGGTCCCCGCCGTGCTCGGTTATCGAGCGCGGCCTGGGATACGTGGCCGTTGATTGGGGCGGAACCGCGGTTGTGGCGATATACGCACCTCCAAGGTGGTCCCTCGAAGAGTTTGAGCAGTATCTGGACGGGGTAGGGAGATGCGTCTCCCGCTGCCATCCCCGTCCGGTGCTGGTCCTGGGGGACTTCAATGCCAAGGCCACGGCTTGGGGTTCCCCCGGGACTGACTCGAGGGGCCGGGAGGTGCTGGATTGGGCGGCGGGACTGGAGCTCCGTCTCCTGAATACGGGCTCGGTCCATACGTGCGTGCGGCATAACGGGGGGTCCATCGTTGACCTTTCGTGGGCAACGCCCCCGGCCGCGCGCCGTATTACGGGGTGGAGGGTGGCGGAAGGGGTCGAGACGTTGTCTGACCACAGATACATAATTCTCGACCTCTCCGCCGCCCCACCATCGACACCCCGTCGTCGCCCCGCTGATGAAGGATCGCCTCAACCGCGGTGGGCGCTGAAGCGCCTCGACCAGGACGCTCTGATGGCGGCAGCCCACGTCGTGGCCTGGCCAGCAACACCGGCCGGGCCAGTCGACGGGAATGGGGAGGCCCGTTGGTTCCGGGGCGCAATGACGTCGGTTTGCGACGTCGCCATGCCCCGGGCCAGGGTCTTCCCGAGGAAGGCTGTGTACTGGTGGTCGCGTGCGATAGCTGAATTACGCACCGAGTGCGTCCGCGCGCGACGCCAGTACGCTCGCGCCCGTCGACGACGACGTACGGACGACGTGCTGGCTGCCCAGCTGTACGGGCGATATCGGGAGAAGGTGGTCGCCCTGCAGCTGGCCATCAGGCGAGCGAAGGACCAGGCCTGGCGCGATCTCCTCGGCTCTCTAAACCGAGATCCGTGGGGGCGCCCATACAAGATGGCATTGGGACGATTGCGTCCCTGGGCGCCACCCGTGACGGAGAGCCTGGATCCGGGGCTGCTCGGGCGGGTCGTGGACGCTTTATTCCCCGTTAGCGAGGGGCCGTCCCGGCCCGTCCCTGAGCCAGAGGAACATGAGTGGTCCCCGGATCTTGAGGTCGCGCCGGAGGAGATGGCCGGGGTCGTCAAATGGCTCCGGGGCAAGAATACCGCCCCGGGGCCGGACGGTATCCCCGGCCGGGTCTGGTTGCTCGCCACGAGCGTCCTGGGGGAGAGGCTGAGGAGCCTCTACTCTGGGCTCCTGAGGTCGGGGACGTTCCCCGACCTATGGAGAGAAAGTCGGATGGTCCTCTTGAGGAAGGATGGGAGGCCGGGGGATTCTCCCTCCGCGTACCGGCCCATTTGTCTCCTGGATGAGGCGGGCAAGATCTTCGAGAAGATCATTGTTGCCCGCCTCTCCAGGCACCTGTCCCGCGACGGCCCGGATCTGGCGGACTGCCAGTTTGGCTTCCGGGAGGGGCGATCGACGGTCGACGCTATCGTCCGTCTCAAGTCCCTCTCGGACAATGCCGTGGCAAGGGGCGGGGTGTGCTTGGCGGTGTCCATTGACATCGTCAATGCGTTCAACACCCTGCCCTGGTCCGCCATTAGGGGGGCCCTCGTCGATCACCAGGTGCCTCCCTATCTGAGGCGGGTGATCGGGGCCTACCTGCGGGACAGGTGGGTCGAATACCCGGGCCGGTACGGGATGATACGGAGGGAAGTGGACCGCGGGGTCCCGCAGGGGTCTGTTTTAGGACCGCTCCTGTGGGACCTGGGTTACAACGCGGTCCTGGAAAAGGCCTCCCTGCCCGACGGTGCCACCCTCGTCTGCTACGCGGACGACACGTTGGTGGTCGCCGTCGGAGGTACCTTCGAGAGGACCATCCGACGAGCAGAGGTTGCGGTGGCAGCCGTCGTCGCGAGGATCCGCGATCTGGGGCTGAAAATAGCCCCGGAGAAGGCCGAGGCTGTCTGGTTCCACGGACGGCCTCGGTCTCGGCCACCGGCCAGATCGTGGGTCCGGGTTGGAGAAGCCTGCGTCGAGGTGAAGTCCGAGTTGAAATATCTCGGACTGATACTCGACAGCCGCTGGAGCTTCGATGCGCATCTCGACCGTCTCGTCCCCCGAGTCGAAAAGGCGGCGGCCTCTTTGGGCCGCTTGCTGCCCAACCTCGGGGGACCGGGAGATTTGGTGCGCCGCCTATACCTGGGCGTGGTGCGGTCTATGGCCTTATACGGTGCCCCAATATGGGCGCCGTACGTGATGACCAGCCGGCGCAACACGCTGTTGTTGCGCCGGCTGCAGAGGCGGATGGCCATCCGCCTCATAAGAGGTTACCGCACCACGTCTACCGTGGCGGCGCTTGCTCTGGCGGGAGAACTTCCCTTCGAGCTTCAGGCGGCGGTGCGCGCCTATGTTTATAGGCGCACTAGCATCGCCAGCCGTGCTCGAGGGGCCCCGCCGGAGCGAGAGACGGTCGAGGGCTTCGAGCTCCAGGCCCGGCGACTAGCGCTCGCCAGATGGCGTGCCGAGCTTTGCTCCCACGCCGGCGAGCGCGTCCCCGGGGCTCTCCTGCCGCACTTCACCTCGTGGCGGGAGAGACGGCATGGCAGGCTCTCCTACCGAGCGACGCAGGTGTTCACCGGGCATGGCTGCTTCGGTGTCTACCTGTGTCGCATCGGGCGGGAAGCGACGACGGTGTGCCACCATTGTGGCGCGGAGGAAGACTCGGCGCAGCACACGCTGGAGGAATGTCCCGCCTTTTCAGCGCTGCGCCGAGTCCTAAAACGGGAAGTCGGTCACGACCTCGCACTCTCCAGCCTAGTTGGGGCCATGCTGGAGAGCCCGGGGAAGTGGGCGGCAGCAATCTCTTTCTGCGAGGAGGTTATGTCGCGGAAGGAGGCTGCCGAGCGGGATCGGGAGCTTACAGATCCCGCCCGACGTGCCCGGGGACGGCGTGCGCGCCCACGCCGAGAAACCCCGGGCAGCTGAGAGTAGGCGGGCGGCGGGTGTACCAGAATATGCTGGTTTCATTGCCCGCCGCCCGCCAACAGAGGAGGACGTCCACTGTTGGGAATGGGGGATGACGAGTCGCCTGAGGAGGCGTGGGTTAACTGTGATCCTCCTCCAATATACTCGTCGTCCCCCCGGCGGCCGATGTGATCAGGGCAGGGGCCCTGGTCACCTATCGCGCGGTCGCCGTGTCGGGGCGGTGCGGGGTGCGACCCCTCGCGCCGCCGAATTTAAATGGATTTTAGGGGGGAGGATTTATCTCCCCCCGGGACGCGGCCGGCCATCGTTACCATCTTGATGGCCGGCCAGGCGAGGGGGAGCCGCGGTAGTGTTCTTCAAGAGTTCCCGTGGCTCCCCCGCTGAATCGCCAGCGATCGGTCCTGCGTCCTCAGGTCGCCGTGGAGGTTTTAGTGGGTCAAACCCCACACTACCCTCGTCCCGCTCCCCCGGGCGGGGCGGGAGTGTCTGGCGAGCAGATTTCCTCCACGTAAAAAAAAAAAAAAAAAAAAAAAAAAAAGGTTATGTCAAGGTTATGTCAAGGTTATGTCAAGGTTATGTCAAGGTTATGTCAAGGTTATGTCAAGGTTATGTCAAGGTTCCCCCCCGTGTCCGCTACCTTGTCGTGGTGGGGGGGCTTCGTGCCCTAATGATCCTCAAGGCTGTGCCGGCGGGGACTTTATTCCCTGGCAGGTTCTACCATGCCGGAGTGGCTTGAGGTGAGGGGCCAACTAAAGTCGGACACATACCGTAAACCTGTGGTCATGTTTTACAGGAACGGGGGTCTTGCCTTAACCGGCCGGGCCGCGAGGATGACAACCTCTCTAAAAAATCCCTAGCCCCAAGCAGTGCTGCGCGGTGATGAGGGTGTAGCTGGAGTAAGCGCCAGCTATGGTTGGTGGGTGCACCAATCTTTAGCGGACAACCCCGGGGTACCTGGCGACCCCCGGGTGTATTAGCCTTCCCCGGGTATGGCGGCTCTACCCGGGGTGACCTCCTTTCCGACCACACTCGTGGGATTAAGTATGGAGTCTACTTTTTCACAAACAACCGGGGAGGGGGGAAACGAGCGTGTGGGGGAGGTGCGCGGGCCTATCGTGCGCCTCAAAAGATGCACAGAGCCGGTGTCGCGGAGGCATTCGGCGACACGCGGCAAAAAGAGGACCGCAGCGGGCCTTGGTGAGTGCGATGAGGGGGAGGAGTCAGATTTCTCTGTCTCCTCCCACCACTCATCGCAGAGTGTCCCGGGCTCGTCGTCAGCGAGGAAAAGAGGACGGCCGCCGACGACCGGCGAATATGTTGGCCTCGCAGAGGCCAAACTTAGGCTGGCCGAGGCTTCGCAGCTGGAGGCCGAGGCAAGGGAGGTGGCGGCGATATTCGACCCGGGAGCCCCCGTGCCGAGACCATCGCGGTCGAGCGTCCCGCTCCCGGACGAGACGGATATAGCGGAAAATTTCCGCAACCGTCCAACGCGCGATGTCGCGGCCGCTATATTGGAGAGCCTGGATGAAGTGGCCAGGATCTCCGGCGTGTCAAAGGGGCTGAAGGGCAATTTGGCCCGCGCCCTAAGGGTGGCCGCCTTAAACGGCAGGGTGGGGGTGTCCGAGCTTGCGGTTAGGTCAGCTACCGACGCCACGCGTGCCCTGGAGGCAGAGAATGCCGTCCTCAGGGGGCAAATGACGGAGCTGCGGGCGGAGGTGGCTCGGCTCCGGCAGGTGGTGGAGGCGAGTACGGCTGCTGCCGCAATGCCTCCGCCGCCGCGCCCGGGAGGGGGCTCAGTATCGCCGCCGATCGTCGCCGCCCGGGACTGCCAACGCTCCGGGCAAGAAAAGTCCTCGCCCCCACATGCGACTGCGCCCGCAGATTTTCTGGCGCAGATAAGCGCCCTGATAGACGCCAAATTGGCGTCATTCAGGAGGGAGCTCGCGCCGCGAACGGACTCGGCCCTGCGATCGGTGGCACCTGGGCCGTCCGTCCCCTCACAGTCTTCGGACAGGGTGGGGCGGAAGACGAAGAAGAAGAAGAAAGGTGGGAAAGCTGGGGCGGCTATAGCGGCCCAGACGGAGCCCGCTCGACCGCGAGCAGAATCGGCGCTACCCTCTGCCGCGCCTCCGCCCCAGGAGGCGTGGTCCCAGGTGGTTGGCCGCAAGGCTAAAAAGGCGGCTGCCAAGGCCACTGCTGCGGCGAATAACAAAAAAGGACGGGTGGTCCCGGCGGCCCCCAGGAAGACACCCCTGCCTCCGCGACCGCCACGCACAGCAGCGGTTACCATAACGGTTCCGTCTGGCGTGGACATTACTTACGCGCAGGCGATGGCCACTGCCAGGTCCAAGGTGGACCTGGCAGAAATTGGCATCGCCTCGCTGAGGCCGCGAAGGGCGGTGACTGGGGGGTTAATTTTGGAAGTCCCTGGCACCGATGGGGCCGCCAAGGCCACCGTCCTCGCCACAAAAGTGGCGGAAGCGCTGGCAGGCACCGGCGTAAAGGTCGCGCGTCCGGTCAAAAAAGCTGACCTTAGGGTGCGCGGCCTGGTCGATTCGACCACGCCGGCGGAGGTCGCTGCGGCTGTTGCCCGCGTGGGCGGGTGCAGCGAGGGGGACATCAATACCGGCGAAATCCGGTCTTCCCCCTCGGGATTGGGCACACTCTGGGTCCGATGTCCTGCCGCGGCCGCTCGCAAGGTTGCTGTCGCGGGCCGGATAACCGTCGGCTGGACCCATGCAGTCGTGGAGGCCCTGAGTGCCCGGCCTCTGCAGTGTTACCGTTGCCTTGATGTTGGCCACACCAGTCAGCGGTGCACTTCTGCCGAGGATAGGTCCGACTGCTGCTATAGATGCGGCAGTCGGGACCATACGGTGGCAGCCTGTACGGCCACGCCCAATTGTCCGCTTTGTGCGGGCGCGGGCAGGCCTTCTGGTCACCGCCTCGGCGGCCGGGCGTGTCCTGTCAGTGCGAGGCGAGGCAAGGTAGGCGGCCAAAGGTCGTCTGCCAGATTCAATAAAAAAGGGAAGGAAACCACGATGGCCAAGGCAGCGACCACCGTGGCCAGCAACGAAAAGGCGGCACCGCCTGATGCTACCGCCGCACCCGCGGGGGCGAATGGGGCCACTAAAGTCCCTGACGCCACCGCATCCGCGGCCGTGACGGCGATGGACACGGCTGTGTAATGGGGCCCCCGGGCCCGATAATACAAGTTAACCTCAACTGCTCGGCCAGAGCGCAGGATCTCCTGTTTCAATGCCTGGCCGAGCGGGGTGCCGGGTTGGCAGTCGTGGCGGAGCCGCACAGGGTCCCCAAACATCCACACTGGATGGGGGACTCGATTGGCTCCGCCGCGATTATTTGGGCTGGGAGGTCGGGGTCCCCGCCGTGCTCGGTTATCGAGCGCGGCCTGGGATACGTGGCCGTTGATTGGGGCGGAACCGCGGTTGTGGCGATATACGCACCTCCAAGGTGGTCCCTCGAAGAGTTTGAGCAGTATCTGGACGGGGTAGGGAGATGCGTCTCCCGCTGCCATCCCCGTCCGGTGCTGGTCCTGGGGGACTTCAATGCCAAGGCCACGGCTTGGGGTTCCCCCGGGACTGACTCGAGGGGCCGGGAGGTGCTGGATTGGGCGGCGGGACTGGAGCTCCGTCTCCTGAATACGGGCTCGGTCCATACGTGCGTGCGGCATAACGGGGGGTCCATCGTTGACCTTTCGTGGGCAACGCCCCCGGCCGCGCGCCGTATTACGGGGTGGAGGGTGGCGGAAGGGGTCGAGACGTTGTCTGACCACAGATACATAATTCTCGACCTCTCCGCCGCCCCACCATCGACACCCCGTCGTCGCCCCGCTGATGAAGGATCGCCTCAACCGCGGTGGGCGCTGAAGCGCCTCGACCAGGACGCTCTGATGGCGGCAGCCCACGTCGTGGCCTGGCCAGCAACACCGGCCGGGCCAGTCGACGGGAATGGGGAGGCCCGTTGGTTCCGGGGCGCAATGACGTCGGTTTGCGACGTCGCCATGCCCCGGGCCAGGGTCTTCCCGAGGAAGGCTGTGTACTGGTGGTCGCGTGCGATAGCTGAATTTCGCACCGAGTGCGTCCGCGCGCGACGCCAGTACGCTCGCGCCCGTCGACGACGACGTACGGACGACGTGCTGGCTGCCCAGCTGTACGGGCGATATCGGGAGAAGGTGGTCGCCCTGCAGCTGGCCATCAGGCGAGCGAAGGACCAGGCCTGGCGCGATCTCCTCGGCTCTCTAAACCGAGATCCGTGGGGGCGCCCATACAAGATGGCATTGGGACGATTGCGTCCCTGGGCGCCCCCCGTGACGGAGAGCCTGGATCCGGGGCTGCTCGGGCGGGTCGTGGACGCTTTATTCCCCGTTAGCGAGGGGCCGTCCCGGCCCGTCCCTGAGCCAGAGGAACATGAGTGGTCCCCGGATCTTGAGGTCGCGCCGGAGGAGATGGCCGGGGTCGTCAAATGGCTCCGGGGCAAGAATACCGCCCCGGGGCCGGACGGTATCCCCGGCCGGGTCTGGTTGCTCGCCACGAGCGTCCTGGGGGAGAGGCTGAGGAGCCTCTACTCTGGGCTCCTGAGGTCGGGGACGTTCCCCGACCTATGGAGAGAAAGTCGGATGGTCCTCTTGAGGAAGGATGGGAGGCCGGGGGATTCTCCCTCCGCGTACCGGCCCATTTGTCTCCTGGATGAGGCGGGCAAGATCTTCGAGAAGATCATTGTTGCCCGCCTCTCCAGACACCTGTCCCGCGACGGCCCAGATCTGGCGGACTGCCAGTTTGGCTTCCGGGAGGGGCGATCGACGGTCGACGCAATCGACCGCCTCAAGTCCCTCTCGGACAATGCCGTGGCAAGGGGCGGGGTGTGCTTGGCGGTGTCCATTGACATCGTCAATGCGTTCAACACCCTGCCCTGGTCCGCCATCAGGGAGGCCCTCGTCGATCACCAGGTGCCTCCCTATCTGAGGCGGGTGATTGGGGCCTACCTGCGGGACAGGTGGGTTGAATACCCGGGCCGGTGCGGGATGATAAGGAGGGAAGTGGACCGCGGGGTCCCACAGGGGTCCGTTTTAGGACCGCTCCTGTGGGACCTGGGTTACAATGCGGTCCTGGAAAAGGCCTCCCTGCCCGACGGTGCCACCCTCGTCTGCTACGCGGACGACACGTTGGTGGTCGCCGTGGGGAGTACCTTCGAGAGGACCATCCGACGAGCAGAGGTTGCGGTGGCAGCCGTCGTCGCGAGGATCCGCGATCTGGGGCTGAAAATAGCCCCGGAGAAGGCCGAGGCTGTCTGGTTTCACGGACGGCCTCGATCACGGCCACCGGCCAGATCGTGGATCCGGGTTGGAGAAGCCTGCGTAGAGGTGAAGTCCGAGTTGAAATATCTCGGACTGATCCTCGACAGCCGCTGGAGCTTCGATGCGCATCTCGACCGTCTCGTCCCCCGAGTCGAAAAGGCGGCGGCCTCTTTGGGCCGCCTGCTGCCCAACCTCGGGGGACCGGGAGATTTGGTGCGCCGCCTATACCTGGGCGTGGTGCGGTCTATGGCATTATACGGTGCCCCAATATGGGCGCCGCACGTGATGACCAGCCGGCGCAACACGCTGTTGTTGCGCCGGCTGCAGAGGCGGATGGCTATCCGCCTCATAAGAGGTTACCGCACCACGTCTACCGTGGCGGCGCTTACTCTGGCGGGAGAACTTCCCTTCGAGCTTCAGGCGGCGGTGCGCGCCTATGTTTATGGGCGCACAAGCATCGCCAGCCGTGCTCGAGGGGCCCCGCCGGAGCGAGAGACGGTCGAGGGCTTCGAGCTCCAGGCCCGGAGACTAGCGCTCGCCAGATGGCGTGCCGAGCTTTGCTCCCACGCCGGCGAGCGCGTCCCCGGGGCTCTCCTGCCGCACTTCACCTCGTGGCGGGAGAGACGGCATGGCAGGCTCTCCTACCGAGCGACGCAGGTGTTCACCGGGCATGGCTGCTTCGGTGTCTACCTGTGTCGCATCGGGCGGGAAGCGACGACGGTGTGCCACCATTGTGGCGCGGAGGAAGACTCGGCGCAGCACACGCTGGAGGAATGTCCCGCCTTTTCAGCGCTGCGCCGAGTCCTAAGACGAGAAGTCGGCCACGACCTCGCACTCTCCAGCCTAGTTGGGGCCATGCTGGAGGGCCCGGGGAAGTGGGCGGCAGCAATCTCTTTCTGCGAGGAGGTTATGTCGCGGAAGGAGGCTGCCGAGCGGGATCGGGAGCTTACAGATCCCGCCCGACGTGCCCGGGGACGGCGTGCGCGCCCACGCCGAGAAACCCCGGGCAGCTGAGAGTAGGCGGGCGGCGGGTGTACCAGAACATGCTGGTTTCATTGCCCGCCGCCCGCCAACAGAGGAGGACGTCCACTGTTGGGAGTGGGGGATGACGAGTCGCCTGAGGGAGGCGAGGGTTAACTGTAATCCTCCTCCAATATACTCGTCGTCCCCCCGGCGTCCGCTGTGATCAGGGCGGGGGCCCTGGTCACCTATCGCGCGGTCGCCGTGTCGGGGCGGTGCGGGGTGCGACCCCTCGCGCCGCCGAATTTAAATGGATTTAGGGGGGAGGATTATATCTCCCCCGGGACGCGGCCGGCCATCCTTACCATTCTGATGGCCGGCCAGGCGAGGGGGAGCCGCGGTAGTGTTCTTCAAGAGTTCCCGTGGCTCCCCCGTTGAATCGCCAGCGATCGGTCCTGCGTCCTCAGGTCGCCGTGGAGGTTTTAGTGGGTCGATCCCCACACTACCCTCGTCCCGCTCCCCCGGGCGGGGCGGGGGTGTCTGGCGAGCAGATTTCCTCCACGTAAAATAAAAAAAAAAAAAAAAGGTTATGTCAAGGTTATGTCAAGGTCCCCCCCGAGTCCGCTACCTTGTCGTGGTGGGGGGGCTTCGTGCCCTAATGATCCTCAAGGCTGTGCCGGCGGGGAATTTATTCCCTGGCAGGTTCCACCATGCCGGAGTGGCTTGAGGTGAGGGGCCAACTAAAGTCGGACACATACCGTAAACCTGTGGTCATGTTTTACAGGAACGGGGGTCTTGCCTTAACCGGCCGGGCCGCGAGGATGACAACCTCTCTAAAAAATCCCTAGCCCCAAGCAGTGTTGCGCGGTGAAGAGGGCGTAGCTGGAGTAAGCGCCAGCTATGGTTGGTGGGTGCACCAATCGTTAGCGGACAACCCCGGGGTACCTGGCGACCCCCCGGGCGTATTCGCCTTCCCCGGGTATGGCGGCTCTACCCGGGGTGACCTCCTTTCCGACCACACTCGTGGGATTAAGTATGGAGTCTACTTTTTCACAAACAACCGGGGAGGGGGGAAACGAGCGTGTGGGGGAGGTGCGCGGGCCTATCGTGCGCCTCAAAAGATGCACAGAGCCGGTGTCGCGGAGGCATTCGGCGACACGCGGCAAAAAGAGGACCGCAGCGGGCCTTGGTGAGTGCGATGAGGGGGAGGAGTCAGATTTCTCTGTCTCCTCCCACCACTCATCGCAGAGTGTCCCGGGCTCGTCGTCAGCGAGGAAGAGAGGACGGCCGCCGACGACCGGCGAATATGTTGGCCTCGCAGAGGCCAAACTTAGGTTGGCCGAAGCTTCGCAGCTGGAGGCCGAGGCAAGGGAGGTGGCGGCGATATTCGACCCGGGTGCCCCCGTGCCGAGACCATCGCGGTCGAGCGTCCCGCTCCCGGACGAGACGGATATCAAGGAAAATTTCCGCAACCGTCCGACGCGGGATGTCGCGGCCGCTATACTGGAGAGCCTGGATGAGGTGGCCAGGATCTCCGGCGTGTCAAAGGGGCTGAAGGGCAACTTGGCCCGCGCCCTGAGGGTGGCCGCCTTAAACGGCAGGGTGGGGGTGTCCGAGCTGGCAGTGAGGTCAGCTACCGACGCCACGCGTGTCCTGGAGGCCGAAAATGCCGTCCTCAGGGGGCAAATGATGGAGCTGCAGGCGGAGGTGGCCCGGCTCCGGCAGGTGGTGGAGGCGAGAACGGCTGCTGCCGCAATGCCTCCGCCGCCGCGCCCGGGAGAGGGATCAGTATCGCAGCCGATCGTCGGCGCCCGGGATTGCCATCGCTCCGGGCAAGAAAAGTCCTCGCCACCACCTGCGGCAGCGCCTGCAGATTTTCTGGCGCAAATAGGCGCCCTGATAGACGCCAAATTGGCGTCATTCAGGAGGGAGCTCGCGCCGCGAGCGGACTCGGCCCTGCGATCGGTGGCCCCTGGGCCGTCCGTCCCCTCACAGTCTTCGGACAGGGTGCGGCAGAAGACGAAGAAGAAGAAGAAGGGTGGGAAAGCTGGGGCGGCTATAGCGGCCCAGACGGAGCCCGCTCGACCGCGAGCAGAATCGGCGCTACCCTCTGCCGCGCCTCCGCCCCAGGAGGCGTGGTCCCAGGTGGTTGGCCGGAAGGCTAAAAAGGCGGCTGCCAAGGCCACTGCGGCGTCGAATAATAAAAAAGGACGGGTGGTCCCGGCGGCCCCCAGGAAGACACCCCTGCCTCCTCGACCGCCACGCACAGCAGCGGTTACCATAACGGTTCCGTCTGGCGTGGACATTACTTACGCGCAGGCGATGGCCACTGCCAGGTCCAAGGTGGACCTGGCAGAAATTGGCATCGCCTCGCTGAGGCCGCGAAGGGCGGTGACTGGGGGGTTAATTTTGGAGGTCCCTGGCACCGACGGTGCCGCCAAGGCCACCGTCCTCGCCACAAAAGTGGCGGAAGCGCTGGCAGGCACCGGCGTAAAGGTCGCGCGTCCGGTCAAAAAAGCTGACCTTAGGGTGCGCGGCCTGGTCGATTCGACTACGCCGGCGGAGGTCGCTGCGGCTGTTGCCCGCGTGGGAGGGTGCAGCGAGGGGGACATCAATACCGGCGAAATCCGGTCTTCCCCCTCGGGATTGGGCACCCTCTGGGTCCGATGTCCTGCCGCGGCCGCCCGCAAGGTTGCTGTCGCGGGCCGGATAACTGTCGGCTGGACCCAGGCAGCCGTGGAGGCCCTGAGTGCCCGGCCTCTGCAGTGTTACCGTTGCCTTGGTGTTGGCCACACCAGTCAGCGGTGCACTTCTGCCGAGGATAGGTCCGACTGCTGCTATAGATGCGGCAGTCGGGACCATAAGGTGGCAGCCTGTACGGGCACGCCCAATTGTCGGCTTTGTGCGGGAGCGGGCAAGCCGTCTGGTCACCGCCTCGGCAGCCGGGCATGTCCTGCCAGTGCGGGGCGAGGCAAGGGAGGCGGCCAAAGGCCGTCTGCCAGATTGAATAAAAAAAGGAGGGAAACCACGATGGCCAAGGCAGCGACCACCGTGGCCAGCAACGGAAAGGCAGCATGGCCTGATGCTACCGCCGCGCCCGCTGGGGCGGATGGGGCCATTAAAGTCCCAGACGCCACCGCATCCGCGGCCGTGACGGCGATGGACACGGCTGTGTAATGGGGCCCTCGGGCCCGATAATACAAGTTAACCTCAACTGCTCGGCCAGAGCGCAGGATCTCCTGTTTCAATGCATGGCCGAGCGGGGTGCCGGGTTGGCAGTCGTGGCGGAGCCGCACAGGGTCCCCAAACATCCACACTGGATGGGGGACTCGATTGGCTCCGCCGCGATTATTTGGGCTGGGAGGCCGGGGTCCCCGCCGTGCTCGCTTATCGAGCGCGGCCTGGGATACGTGGCCGTTGATTGGGGCGGCACCGCGGTTGTGGCGATATACGCACCTCCAAGGTGGTCCCTCGAAGAGTTTGAGCAGTATCTGGACGGGGTAGGGAGATGCGTCTCCCGCTGCCATCCCCGTCCTGTGCTGGTCCTGGGGGACTTCAATGCCAAGGCCACGGCTTGGGGTTCCCCCGGGACTGACTCGAGGGGCCGGGAGGTGCTGGATTGGGCGGCGGGACTGGAGCTCCGTCTCCTGAACACGGGCTTGGTCCATACGTGCGTGCGGCATAACGGGGGGTCCATCGTTGACCTTTCGTGGGCAACGCCCCAGGCCGCGCGTCGTATTACGGGGTGGAGGGTGGCGGAAGGGGTCGAGACGTTGTCTGACCACAGATACATAGTTCTCGACCTCTCCGCCGCCCCACCATCGACACTCCGTCGTCGCCCCGCCGATGAAGGTTCGCCTCGACCGCGGTGGGCGCTGAAGCGCCTCGACCAGGACGCTCTGATGGCGGCGGCCCACGTCATGGCCTGGCCAGCAACACCGGCCGGGCCAGACGACGGGAATGGGGAGGCCCATTGGTTCCGTGGCGCAATGACGTCCATTTGCGACGTAGCCATGCCCCGGGCCAGGGTCTTCCCGAGGAAGGCGGTGTACTGGTGGTCGCGCGCGATAGCGGAGTTACGCACCGAGTGCGTCCGCGCGCGACGCCAGTACGCTCGCGCCCGTCGACGACGACGTACGGACGACGTTCTGGCTGCTCAGCTGTACGGGCGATATCGGGAGAAGGTGGTCGCCCTGCAGCTGGCCATCAGGCGAGCGAAGGACCAGGCCTGGCGCGATCTCCTCGGCTCTCTAAACCGAGATCCGTGGGGGCGCCCATACAAGATGGCATTGGGACGATTGCGTCCCTGGGCGCCCCCCGTGACGGAGAGCCTGGATCCGGGGCTGCTCGGGCGGGTCGTGGACGCTTTATTCCCCGTTAGCGGGGAGGCGTCCCGGCCCGTCCCTGAGCCAGAGGAACATGAGTGGTCCCCGGATCTTGAGGTCGCGCCGGAGGAGATGGCCGGGGTCGTCAAATGGCTCCGGGGCAAGAATACCGCCCCGGGGCCGGACGGTATCCCCGGTCGGGTGTGGTTGCTCGCCGCGAGCGTCCTGGGGGAGAGGCTGAGGAGCCTCTACTCTGGGCTCCTGAGGTCGGGGACGTTCCCCGACCTATGGAGAGAAAGTCGGATGGTCCTCTTGAGGAAGGATGGGAGGCCGGGGGATTCTCCCTCCGCGTACCGGCCCATTTGTCTCCTGGATGAGGCGGGCAAGATCTTCGAGAAGATCATTGTTGCCCGCCTCTCCAGACACCTGTCCCGCGACGGCCCCGATCTAGCGGACTGCCAGTTTGGCTTCCGGGAGGGGCGATCGACGGTCGACGCTATCGACCGTCTCAAGTCCCTCTCGGACAATGCCGTGGCAAGGGGCGGGGTGTGCTTGGCGGTGTCCATTGACATCGTCAATGCGTTCAACACCCTGCCCTGGTCCGCCATTAGGGAGGCACTCGTCGATCACCAGGTGCCTCCCTATCTGAGGCGGGTGATCGGGGCCTACCTGCGGGATAGGTGGGTCGAATACCCGGGCCGGTACGGGATGATACGGAGGGAAGTGGACCGCGGGGTCCCGCAGGGGTCCGTTTTAGGACCGCTCCTGTGGGACCTGGGTTACAACGCGGTCCTGGAGAAGGCCTCCCTGCCCGACGGTGCCACCCTCGTCTGCTACGCGGACGACACGTTGGTGGTCGCCGTCGGGAGTACCTTCGAGAGGACCATCCGACGAGCAGAGGTTGCGGTGGCAGCCGTCGTCGCGAGGATCCGCGATCTGGGGCTGAAAATAGCCCCGGAGAAGGCCGAGGCTGTCTGGTTCCACGGACGGCCTCGGTCTCGGCCACCGGCCAGATCGTGGATCCGGGTTGGAGAAGCCTGCGTAGAGGTGAAGTCCGAGTTGAAATATCTCGGACTGATCCTCGACAGCCGCTGGAGCTTCGATGCGCATCTCGACCGTCTCGTCCCCCGAGTCGAAAAGGCGGCGGCCTCTTTGGGCCGCCTGCTGCCCAACCTCGGGGGACCGGGAGATTTGGTGCGCCGCCTATACCTGGGCGTGGTGCGGTCTATGGCCTTATACGGTGCCCCAATATGGGCGCCGTACGTGATGACCAGCCGGCGCAACACGCTGTTGTTGCGCCGGCTGCAGAGGCGGATGGCCATCCGCCTCATAAGAGGTTACCGCACCACGTCTACCGTGGCGGCGCTTGCTCTGGCGGGAGAGCTTCCCTTCGAGCTTCAGGCGGCGGTGCGCGCCTATGTTTATGGGCGCACGAGCATCGCCAGCCGTGCTCGGGGGGCCCCGCCGGAGCGAGAGACGGTCGAGGGCTTCGAGCTCCAGGCCCGGAGACTAGCGCTCGCCAGATGGCGTGCCGAGCTTTGCTCCCACGCCGGCGAGCGCGTTCCCGGGGCTCTCCTGCCACACTTCACCTCGTGGCGGGAGAGACGGCATGGCAGGCTCTCCTACCGAGCGACGCAGGTGTTCACCGGGCATGGCTGCTTCGGTGTCTACCTGTGTCGCATCGGGCGGGAAGCGACGACGGTGTGCCACCACTGTGGCGCGGAGGAAGACTCGGCGCAGCACACGCTGGAGGAATGTCCCGCCTTTTCAGCGCTGCGCCGAGTCCTAAAACGAGAAGTCGGCCACGACCTCGCACTCTCCAGCCTAGTTGGGGCCATGCTGGAGGGCCCGGGGAAGTGGGCGGCAGCAATCTCTTTCTGCGAGGAGGTTATGTCGCGGAAGGAGGCTGCCGAGCGGGATCGGGAGCTTACAGATCCCGCCCGACGTGCCCGGGGACGGCGTGCGCGCCCACGCCGAGAAACCCCGGGCAGCTGACAGTAGGCGGGCGGCGGGTGTACCAGTACATGCTGGTTTCATTGCCCGCCGCCCGCCAACAGAGGAGGACCTCCACTGTTGGGAGTGGGGGATGACGAGTCGTCTGAGGGAGGCGAGTGTTAACTGTGATCCTCCTCCGATATACTCGTCGTCCCCCCGGCGGCCGCTGTGATCAGGGCGGGGGCCCTGGTCACCTATCGCGCGGTCGCCGTGTCGGGGCGGTTCGGGGTGCGACCCCTCGCGCCGCCGAATTTAATTGGATTTTAGGGGGGAGGATTTATTTTATTTCCCCCCGGGACGCGGCCGGCCATCGTTACCATCCTGATGGCCGGCCAGGCGAGGGGGAGCCGCGGTAGTGTTCTTCAAGAGTTCCCGTGGCTCCCCCGTTGAATCGCCAGCGATCGGTCCTGCGTCCTCAGGTCGCCGTGGAGGTTTTAGTGGGTCAAACCCCACACTACCCTCGTCCCGCTCCCCCGGGCGGGGCGGGGGTGTCTGGCGAGCAGATTTCCTCCACGTAAAATAAAAAAAAAAAAAAAAAAGGTTATGTCAAGGTTATGTCAAGGTTATGTCAAGGTTATGTCAAGGTTATGTCAAGGTTATGTCAAGGTTATGTCAAGGTTATGTCAAGGTTATGTCAAGGTTATGTCAAGGTTATGTCAAGGTTATGTCAAGGTTATGTCAAGGTTATGTCAAGGTTATGTCAAGGTTATGTCAAGGTTATGTCAAGGTTATGTCAAGGTTATGTCAAGGTTATGTCAAGGTTATGTCAAGGTTATGTCAAGGTTATGTCAAGGTTATGTCAAGGTTATGTCAAGGTTATGTCAAGGTTATGTCAAGGTTATGTCAAGGTTATGTCAAGGTTATGTCAAGGTTATGTCAAGGTTATGTCAAGGTTATGTCAAGGTTATGTCAAGGTTATGTCAAGGTTATGTCAAGGTTATGTCAAGGTTATGTCAAGGTTATGTCAAGGTTATGTCAAGGTTATGTCAAGGTTATGTCAAGGTTATGTCAAGGTTATGTCAAGGTTATGTCAAGGTTATGTCAAGGTTATGTCAAGGTTATGTCAAGGTTATGTCAAGGTTATGTCAAGGTTATGTCAAGGTTATGTCAAGGTTATGTCAAGGTTATGTCAAGGTTATGTCAAGGTTATGTCAAGGTTATGTCAAGGTTATGTCAAGGTTATGTCAAGGTTATGTCAAGGTTATGTCAAGGTTATGTCAAGGTTATGTCAAGGTTATGTCAAGGTTATGTCAAGGTTATGTCAAGGTTATGTCAAGGTTATGTCAAGGTTATGTCAAGGTTATGTCAAGGTTATGTCAAGGTTATGTCAAGGTTATGTCAAGGTTATGTCAAGGTTATGTCAAGGTTATGTCAAGGTTATGTCAAGGTTATGTCAAGGTTATGTCAAGGTTATGTCAAGGTTATGTCAAGGTTATGTCAAGGTTATGTCAAGGTTATGTCAAGGTTATGTCAAGGTTATGTCAAGGTTATGTCAAGGTTATGTCAAGGTTATGTCAAGGTTATGTCAAGGTTATGTCAAGGTTATGTCAAGGTTATGTCAAGGTTATGTCAAGGTTATGTCAAGGTTATGTCAAGGTTATGTCAAGGTTATGTCAAGGTTATGTCAAGGTTATGTCAAGGTTATGTCAAGGTTATGTCAAGGTTATGTCAAGGTTATGTCAAGGTTATGTCAAGGTTATGTCAAGGTTATGTCAAGGTTATGTCAAGGTTATGTCAAGGTTATGTCAAGGTTATGTCAAGGTTATGTCAAGGTTATGTCAAGGTTATGTCAAGGTTATGTCAAGGTTATGTCAAGGTTATGTCAAGGTTATGTCAAGGTTATGTAAAGGTTATGTCAAGGTTATGTCAAGGTTATGTCAAGGTTATGTCAAGGTTATGTCAAGGTTATGTCAAGGTTATGTCAAGGTTATGTCAAGGTTATGTCAAGGTTATGTCAAGGTTATGTCAAGGTTATGTCAAGGTTATGTCAAGGTTATGTCAAGGTTATGTCAAGGTTATGTCAAGGTTATGTCAAGGTTATGTCAAGGTTATGTCAAGGTTATGTCAAGGTTATGTCAAGGTTATGTCAAGGTTATGTCAAGGTTATGTCAAGGTTATGTCAAGGTTATGTCAAGGTTATGTCAAGGTTATGTCAAGGTTATGTCAAGGTTATGTCAAGGTTATGTCAAGGTTATGTCAAGGTTATGTCAAGGTTATGTCAAGGTTATGTCAAGGTTATGTCAAGGTTATGTCAAGGTTATGTCAAGGTTATGTCAAGGTTATGTCAAGGTTATGTCAAGGTTATGTCAAGGTTATGTCAAGGTTATGTCAAGGTTATGTCAAGGTTATGTCAAGGTTATGTCAAGGTTATGTCAAGGTTATGTCAAGGTTATGTCAAGGTTATGTCAAGGTTATGTCAAGGTTATGTCAAGGTTATGTCAAGGTTATGTCAAGGTTATGTCAAGGTTATGTCAAGGTTATGTCAAGGTTATGTCAAGGTTATGTCAAGGTTATGTCAAGGTTATGTCAAGGTTATGTCAAGGTTATGTCAAGGTTATGTCAAGGTTATGTCAAGGTTATGTCAAGGTTATGTCAAGGTTATGTCAAGGTTATGTCAAGGTTATGTCAAGGTTATGTCAAGGTTATGTCAAGGTTATGTCAAGGTTATGTCAAGGTTATGTCAAGGTTATGTCAAGGTTATGTCAAGGTTATGTCAAGGTTATGTCAAGGTTATGTCAAGGTTATGTCAAGGTTATGTCAAGGTTATGTCAAGGTTATGTCAAGGTTATGTCAAGGTTATGTCAAGGTTATGTCAAGGTTATGTCAAGGTTATGTCAAGGTTATGTCAAGGTTATGTCAAGGTTATGTCAAGGTTATGTCAAGGTTATGTCAAGGTTATGTCAAGGTTATGTCAAGGTTATGTCAAGGTTATGTCAAGGTTATGTCAAGGTTATGTCAAGGTTATGTCAAGGTTATGTCAAGGTTATGTCAAGGTTATGTCAAGGTTATGTCAAGGTTATGTCAAGGTTATGTCAAGGTTATGTCAAGGTTATGTCAAGGTTATGTCAAGGTTATGTCAAGGTTATGTCAAGGTTATGTCAAGGTTATGTCAAGGTTATGTCAAGGTTATGTCAAGGTTATGTCAAGGTTATGTCAAGGTTATGTCAAGGTTATGTCAAGGTTATGTCAAGGTTATGTCAAGGTTATGTCAAGGTTATGTCAAGGTTATGTCAAGGTTATGTCAAGGTTATGTCAAGGTTATGTCAAGGTTATGTCAAGGTTATGTCAAGGTTATGTCAAGGTTATGTCAAGGTTATGTCAAGGTTATGTCAAGGTTATGTCAAGGTTATGTCAAGGTTATGTCAAGGTTATGTCAAGGTTATGTCAAGGTTATGTCAAGGTTATGTCAAGGTTATGTCAAGGTTATGTCAAGGTTATGTCAAGGTTATGTCAAGGTTATGTCAAGGTTATGTCAAGGTTATGTCAAGGTTATGTCAAGGTTATGTCAAGGTTATGTCAAGGTTATGTCAAGGTTATGTCAAGGTTATGTCAAGGTTATGTCAAGGTTATGTCAAGGTTATGTCAAGGTTATGTCAAGGTTATGTCAAGGTTATGTCAAGGTTATGTCAAGGTTATGTCAAGGTTATGTCAAGGTTATGTCAAGGTTATGTCAAGGTTATGTCAAGGTTATGTCAAGGTTATGTCAAGGTTATGTCAAGGTTATGTCAAGGTTATGTCAAGGTTATGTCAAGGTTATGTCAAGGTTATGTCAAGGTTATGTCAAGGTTATGTCAAGGTTATGTCAAGGTTATGTCAAGGTTATGTCAAGGTTATGTCAAGGTTATGTCAAGGTTATGTCAAGGTTATGTCAAGGTTATGTCAAGGTTATGTCAAGGTTATGTCAAGGTTATGTCAAGGTTATGTCAAGGTTATGTCAAGGTTATGTCAAGGTTATGTCAAGGTTATGTCAAGGTTATGTCAAGGTTATGTCAAGGTTATGTCAAGGTTATGTCAAGGTTATGTCAAGGTTATGTCAAGGTTATGTCAAGGTTATGTCAAGGTTATGTCAAGGTTATGTCAAGGTTCCCCCCCGTGTCCGCTACCTTGTCGTGGTGGGGGGGCTTCGTGCCCTAATGATCCTCAAGGCTGTGCCGGCGGGGAATTTATTCCCTGGCAGGTTCTACCATGCCGGAGTGGCTTGAGGTGAGGGGCCAACTAAAGTCGGACACATACCGTAAACCTGTGGTCATGTTTTACAGGAACGGGGGTCTTGCCTTAACCGGCCGGGCCGCGAGGATGACAACCTCTCTAAAAAATCCCTAGCCCCAAGCAGTGTTGCGCGGTGAAGAGGGCGTAGCTGGAGTAAGCGCCAGCTATGGTTGGTGGGTGCACCAATCGTTAGCGGACAACCCCGGGGTACCTGGCGACCCCCCGGGCGTATTAGCCTTCCCCGGGTATGGCGGCTCTACCCGGGGTGACCTCCTTTCCGACCACACTCGTGGGATTAAGTATGGAGTCTACTTTTTCACAAACAACCGGGGAGGGGGGAAACGAGCGTGAGGTGGAGGTGCGCGGGCCTATCGTGCGCCTCAAAAGATGCACAGAGCCGGTGTCGCGGAGGCATTCGGCGACACGCGGCAAAAAGAGGACCGCAGCGGGCCTTGGTGAGTGCGATGAGGGGGAGGAGTCAGATTTCTCTGTCTCCTCCCACCACTCATCGCAGAGTGTCCCGGGCTCGTCGTCAGCGAGGAAAAGAGGACGGCCGCCGACGACCGGCGAATATGTTGGCCTCGCAGAGGCCAAACTTAGGCTGGCCGAGGCTTCGCAGCTGGAGGCCGAGGCAAGGGAGGTGGCGGCGATATTCGACCCGGGAGCCCCCGTGCCGAGACCATCGCGGTCGAGCGTCCCGCTCCCGGACGAGACGGATATAGCGGAAAATTTCCGCAACCGTCCAACGCGGGATGTCGCGGCCGCTATATTGGAGAGCCTGGATGAAGTGGCCAGGATCTCCGGCGTGTCAAAGGGGCTGAAGGGCAATTTGGCCCGCGCCCTAAGGGTGGCCGCCTTAAACGGCAGGGTGGGGGTGTCCGAGCTTGCGGTTAGGTCGGCTACCGACGCCACGCGTGCCCTGGAGGCAGAGAATGCCGTCCTCAGGGGGCAAATGACGGAGCTGCGGGCGGAGGTGGCTCGGCTCCGGCAGGTGGTGGAGGCGAGTACGGCTGCTGCCGCAATGCCTCCGCCGCCGCGCCCGGGAGGGGGCTCAGTATCGCCGCCGATCGTCGCCGCCCGGGACTGCCAACGCTCCGGGCAAGAAAAGTCCTCGCCCCCACATGCGACTGCGCCCGCAGATTTTCTGGCGCAGATAAGCGCCCTGATAGACGCCAAATTGGCGTCATTCAGGAGGGAGCTCGCGCCGCGAACGGACTCGGCCCTGCGATCGGTGGCACCTGGGCCGTCCGTCCCCTCACAGTCTTCGGACAGGGTGGGGCGGAAGTCGAAGAAGAAGAAGAAAGGTGGGAAAGCTGGGGCGGCTATAGCGGCCCAGACGGAGCCCGCTCGACCGCGAGCAGAATCGGCGCTACCATCTGCCGCGCCTCCGCCCCAGGAGGCGTGGTCCCAGGTGGTTGGCCGCAAGGCTAAAAAGGCGGCTGCCAAGGCCACTGCGGCCGCGAATAAAAAAGGACGGGTGGTCCCGGCGGCCCCCAGGAAGACACCCCTGCCTCCGCGACCGCCACGCACAGCAGCGGTTACCATAACGGTTCCGTCTGGCGTGGACATTACTTACGCGCAGGCGATGGCCACTGCCAGGTCCAAGGTGGACCTGGCAGAAATTGGCATCGCCTCGCTGAGGCCGCGAAGGGCGGTGACTGGGGGGTTAATTTTGGAAGTCCCTGGCACCGATGGGGCCGCCAAGGCCACCGTCCTCGCCACAAAAGTGGCGGAAGCGCTGGCAGGCACCGGCGTAAAGGTCGCGCGTCCGGTCAAAAAAGCTGACCTTAGGGTGCGCGGCCTGGTCGATTCGACCACGCCGGCGGAGGTCGCTGCGGCTGTTGCCCGCGTGGGCGGGTGCAGCGAGGGGGACATCAATACCGGCGAAATCCGGTCTTCCCCCTCGGGATTGGGCACCCTCTGGGTCCGATGTCCTGCCGCGGCCGCTCGCAAGGTTGCTGTCGCGGGCCGGATAACCGTCGGCTGGACCCATGCAGTCGTGGAGGCCCTGAGTGCCCGGCCTCTGCAGTGTTACCGTTGCCTTGATGTTGGCCACACCAGTCAGCGGTGCACTTCTGCCGAGGATAGGTCCGACTGCTGCTATAGATGCGGCAGTCGGGACCATAAGGTGGCAGCCTGTACGGCCACGCCCAATTGTCCGCTTTGTGCGGGCGCGGGCAGGCCTTCTGGTCACCGCCTCGGCGGCCGGGCGTGTCCTGTCAGTGCGAGGCGAGGCAAGGTAGGCGGCCAAAGGTCGTCTGCCAGATTCAATAAAAAAGGGAAGGAAACCACGATGGCCAAGGCAGCGACCACCGTGGCCAGCAACGAAAAGGCGGCACCGCCTGATGCTACCGCCGCACCCGCGGGGGCGAATGGGGCCACTAAAGTCCCTGACGCCACCGCATCCGCGGCCGTGACGGCGATGGACACGGCTGTGTAATGGGGCCCCCGGGCCCGATAATACAAGTGAACCTCAACTGCTCGGCCAGAGCGCAGGATCTCCTGTTTCAATGCCTGGCCGAGCGGGGTGCCGGGTTGGCAGTCGTGGCGGAGCCGCACAGGGTCCCCAAACATCCACACTGGATGGGGGACTCGATTGGCTCCGCCGCGATTATTTGGGCTGGGAGGCCGGGGTCCCCGCCGTGCTCGGTTATCGAGCGCGGCCTGGGATACGTGGCCGTTGATTGGGGCGGAACCGCGGTTGTGGCGATATACGCACCTCCAAGGTGGTCCCTCGAAGAGTTTGAGCAGTATCTGGACGGGGTAGGGAGATGCGTCTCCCGCTGCCATCCCCGTCCGGTGCTGGTCCTGGGGGACTTCAATGCCAAGGCCACGGCTTGGGGTTCCCCCGGGACTGACTCGAGGGGCCGGGAGGTGCTGGATTGGGCGGCGGGACTGGAGCTCCGTCTCCTGAACACGGGCTCGGTCCATACGTGCGTGCGGCATAACGGGGGGTCCATCGTTGACCTTTCGTGGGCAACGCCCCCGGCCGCGCGCCGTATTACGGGGTGGAGGGTGGCGGAAGGGGTCGAGACGTTGTCTGACCACAGATACATAATTCTCGACCTCTCCGCCGCCCCACCATCGACACCCCGTCGTCGCCCCGCTGATGAAGGATCGCCTCAACCGCGGTGGGCGCTGAAGCGCCTCGACCAGGACGCTCTGATGGCGGCAGCCCACGTCGTGGCCTGGCCAGCAACACCGGCCGGGCCAGTCGACGGGAATGGGGAGGCCCGTTGGTTCCGGGGCGCAATGACGTCGGTTTGCGACGTCGCCATGCCCCGGGCCAGGGTCTTCCCGAGGAAGGCTGTGTACTGGTGGTCGCGTGCGATAGCTGAATTACGCACCGAGTGCGTCCGCGCGCGACGCCAGTACGCTCGCGCCCGTCGACGACGACGTACGGACGACGTGCTGGCTGCCCAGCTGTACGGGCGATATCGGGAGAAGGTGGTCGCCCTGCAGCTGGCCATCAGGCGAGCGAAGGACCAGGCCTGGCGCGATCTCCTCGGCTCTCTAAACCGAGATCCGTGGGGGCGCCCATACAAGATGGCATTGGGACGATTGCGTCCCTGGGCGCCCCCCGTGACGGAGAGCCTGGATCCGGGGCTGCTCGGGCGGGTCGTGGACGCTTTATTCCCCGTTAGCGAGGGGCCGTCCCGGCCCGTCCCTGAGCCAGAGGAACATGAGTGGTCCCCGGATCTTGAGGTCGCGCCGGAGGAGATGGCCGGGGTCGTCAAATGGCTCCGGGGCAAGAATACCGCCCCGGGGCCGGACGGTATCCCCGGCCGGGTCTGGTTGCTCGCCACGAGCGTCCTGGGGGAGAGGCTGAGGAGCCTCTACTCTGGGCTCCTGAGGTCGGGGACGTTCCCCGACCTATGGAGAGAAAGTCGGATGGTCCTCTTGAGGAAGGAAGGGAGGCCGGGGGATTCTCCCTCCGCGTACCGGCCCATTTGTCTCCTGGATGAGGCGGGCAAGATCTTCGAGAAGATCATTGTTGCCCGCCTCTCCAGGCACCTGTCCCGCGACGGCCCAGATCTGGCGGACTGCCAGTTTGGCTTCCAGGAGGGGCGATCGACGGTCGACGCTATCGTCCGTCTCAAGTCCCTCTCGGACAATGCCGTGGCAAGGGGCGGGGTGTGCTTGGCGGTGTCCATTGACATCGTCAATGCGTTCAACACCCTGCCCTGGTCCGCCATTAGGGGGGCCCTCGTCGATCACCAGGTGCCTCCCTATCTGAGGCGGGTGATCGGGGCCTACCTGCGGGACAGGTGGGTCGAATACCCGGGCCGGTACGGGATGATACGGAGGGAAGTGGACCGCGGGGTCCCGCAGGGGTCTGTTTTAGGACCGCTCCTGTGGGACCTGGGTTACAACGCGGTCCTGGAAAAGGCCTCCCTGCCCGACGGTGCCACCCTCGTCTGCTACGCGGACGACACGTTGGTGGTCGCCGTCGGAAGTACCTTCGAGAGGACCATCCGACGAGCAGAGGTTGCGGTGGCAGCCGTCGTCGCGAGGATCCGCGATCTGGGGCTGAAAATAGCCCCGGAGAAGGCCGAGGCTGTCTGGTTCCACGGACGGCCTCGGTCTCGGCCACCGGCCAGATCGTGGATCCGGGTTGGAGAAGCCTGCGTCGAGGTGAAGTCCCAGTTGAAATATCTCGGACTGATCCTCGACAGCCGCTGGAGCTTCGATGCGCATCTCGACCGTCTCGTCCCCCGAGTAGAAAAGGCGGCGGCCTCTTTGGGCCGCCTGCTGCCCAACCTCGGGGGACCGGGAGATTCGGTGCGCCGCCTATACCTGGGCGTGGTGCGGTCTATGGCCTTATACGGTGCCCCAATCTGGGCGCCGTACGTGATGACCAGCCGGCGCAACACGCTGTTGTTGCGCCGGCTGCAGAGGCGGATGGCCATCCGCCTCATAAGAGGTTACCGCACCACGTCTACCGTGGCGGCGCTTGCTCTGGCGGGAGAACTTCCCTTCGAGCTTCAGGCGGCGGTGCGCGCCTATGTTTATGGGCGCACAAGCATCGCCAGCCGTGCTCGAGGGGCCCTGCCGGAGCGAGAGACGGTCGAGGGCTTCGAGCTCCAGGCCCGGCGACTAGCGCTCGCCAGATGGCGTGCCGAGCTTTGCTCCCACGCCGGCGAGCGCGTCCCCGGGGCTCTCCTGCCGCACTTCACCTCGTGGCGGGAGAGACGGCATGGCAGGCTCTCCTACCGAGCGACGCAGGTGTTCACCGGGCATGGCTGCTTCGGTGTCTACCTGTGTCGCATCGGGCGGGAAGCGACGACGGTGTGCCACCACTGTGGCGCGGAGGAAGACTCGGCGCAGCACACGCTGGAGGAATGTCCCGCCTTTTCAGCGCTGCGCCGAGTCCTAAAACGGGAAGTCGGCCACGACCTCGCACTCTCCAGCCTAGTTGGGGCCATGCTGGAGGGCCCGGGGAAGTGGGCGGCAGCAATCTCTTTCTGCGAGGAGGTTATGTCGCGGAAGGAGGCTGCCGAGCGAGATCGGGAGCTTACAGATCCCGCCCGACGTGCCCGGGGACGGCGTGCGCGCCCGCGCCGAGAAACCCCGGGCAGCTGAGAGTAGGCGGGCGGCGGGTGTACCAGAACATGCTGGTTTCATTGCCGGCCGCCCGCCAACAGAGGAGGACCTCCACTGTTGGGAGTGGGGGATGACGAGTCGTCTGAGGGAGGCGAGTGTTAACTGTGATCCTCCTCCGATATACTCGTCGTCCCCCCGGCGGCCGCTGTGATCAGGGCGGGGGCCCTGGTCACCTATCGCGCGGTCGCCGTGTCGGGGCGGTTCGGGGTGCGACCCCTCGCGCCGCCGAATTTAATTGGATTTTAGGGGGGAGGATTTATTTTATTTCCCCCCGGGACGCGGCCGGCCATCGTTACCATCTTGATGGCCGGCCAGGCGAGGGGGAGCCGCGGTAGTGTTCTTCAAGAGTTCCCGTGGCTCCCCCGTTGAATCGCCAGCGATCGGTTCTGCGTCCTCAGGTCGCCGTGGAGGTTTTAGTGGGTCAAACCCCACACTACCCTCGTCCCGCTCCCCCGGGCGGGGCGGGAGTGTCTGGCGAGCAGATTTCCTCCACGTAAAATAAAAAAAAAAAAAAAAGGTTATGTCAAGGTTATGTCAAGGTTATGTCGGTCGGATAAGGGACTGTCATGCGTAACTAAGGCCTTCTGGCCATAGCCTCTGCAGTCCAAGTCTTCCCCACCTTCACGTGGTACCGGCTGTTCTCGCCGAAGGGGTTCAGGCTCTCGAATGACGCAGCAACAGTGGTAGCTGTCGACGGGCACAACCACTCACTTTCATATACACACACGTTTCTACGCGTGCTTCCGGGCACCCTTTGTCTCGGGGAGAGTGTAAGAGAGGCCTTCCCCTTTTTCCGGGGAGCCAGTGGATGAATTGAGTAACTCTATAAACGGGTTCACTCGTGAATGAAGGGGGCCTACCTATAAACGGGAATGCCCTGGCGGGTTATGAATGGTCCGGGTACCTGGTCAATAGGTACACCGGAATATGAATGAGTCTCCGAGTTCGAGGGGTCGCTGTCTGGGAGTACGGTGCAGTGATCGTCGGGGGTGGGAATGATCGGGGGTCCTGAGGGGACTTCCTCGTGTCCGTGTGCGCCCCCTATCTGGAGGGTACAGCGGTTAACACCGGTGGGCACTGCCGGGCCGCCATTAGTAGGGGGGCCCGAACCCAGCCCAGCCAGTTGGGAGGCAGCCCTGCACAGTGGTAGGGCGATTACGCTAAATCCCGCTTCTCGTAGTAGTGCCGAGTGGCGTCCGGACGGGTACCCTGCTGCGGGGAGCGGGGGGGGAACCGACGAGGCCACCGGATTGTAGGGACGCTCGGACATCGGGGGGGTCCAGGACGGGCTGCCGGTGCCCCTTCTCCCGGCGATCCTCCTGACCATATCACACATTTACACTCTCTTACACTGTTTTTGTCCCTTTATGTCTAACTTTTCTTTTTTTTTAAAATGAACAGTGACAAAGAAAATAAGCAGGTTTTTACAGTGCCGCCTGCGTCCCTCGGTTTACCCGAGGTAAGGGTGCTTCCCGGCACCCGCAATTCCGCCAAGTCGGTAGGCAACCAGGCCGACTTGGACGTGCTGGCTACTGGAAGTCAGCGCCTCGATCTCGCGCAGGAGGGCTCGCCCTTTCTGCCGAGAAAGAGTTTGGCACGGTCTCCGCCGTCAGGATCTCGTGATCCTGCACGTGAGGCCGAGGACCGGGAGAATCCCCGGACGGCGGCCGTTACGGCCTCCTCTCCGGTGCCCAATCCCCCCTCCCCTCCCTTCTTCTCCCCTCTCCCTCCTTCCTCCCTCTTTACCTTCCCTTCTTCCCCCACCCTTGGCTCCGGAAAGGGGTCAGCGGGGAGGGGGAAGATCAAGAGGAAGAGGACCGCTTTTTCGTCGCCCGAAGAAGCACACGAATGCACGTCGGACGAATCGACGTTGGCCAGTGGTTATGTGAGTCCCCTGCCTTGCTTGGAGACTCAAGTTAAGAAGGCGGTTGCCGGTACGCGAGCCCTCTCCAAAAAGCTAGGCGCCTTAGCCGAGCAAGAGGAGGGCACGCGTAAGCTATTTAACACCATTATCAGGAGTCTCAACGAGGTGCAACATGCGGTCAAGGCTATGAGGAGGAACGAGCGTGCCCCTTCAACCTTGACTCCAGCCCACCGCCCTCCAACACGGAGCTCCCCAGCTCCGGACGCGAAGCCTGGAGGTCGCGGGGTCAATACGGGCACGCAGACCGAGCCTGCGACGGAGAGGATGGACACCGAGTGCATCGCCCCGCCGAGGACCAGGTCTTGTGGCACTCAGACCTGCGACCCGCAGGAGGTGGACGACCACGACGTAGCGGACTGGACGCGCGGGGCCAGGGACTGGCCATCTCTCCGAGCACTGGTGGACAGGAGGTGGGCGGAATCGTCGTTCGTGAACACGACAATTGTCGAGGGTAACCCCCTCGTTGGCTGTCCGGACGACGATCTGGCGTGCTTCGCCCCAGCTGACCTCGAGGTGGGAACGGGCCCTGCCCGCTTTCTTCTAGACCGGATACCGGGGGTTGCTGACCTGAGGACGGACCCTCCATCGGTTGGTGAGTCCACATTTCTCACCCTTAGGACATCCATTCCGCGCCGCGATGCCCCCCCCAGAATCCGCGAGAAAAGAATATTTGTCGCGGCTGACAGGGTAACCGGGTCCAGCACCTTCGCGGCGGAAAACGCGTACAGGGCACTCGCGCACTTAAGGGAGTTGGGAGTCAAGATGGCATGCAAGTGCATTGCCATTGCCTCCCACCCCGACATTCCTTCGGAACCTTTCCGAAAGATGCTGGAGGCGGTTTTTTCGGGAACCGGGGTTGCAATTAAGATCTGGGGGATCCCAGCCGGCCAAATGCGTCGCCCCCCCGAGCAGCCCTCCGACACGGTACTGGTGAGGGGCGAGAACCTCACGTACGCTCAGATGCTTCGGGCCGTAAAGGATAAGGTCGACATCGACGGCGCGGGGATTCTCGTCTCCGACGTCAGGACCAGCAGGGATGGACATATGCTCATTCAAGTGAGGGGCGACGGGGCGAAGGCCAGGGCCCTCAGCTCCCTTGTTAACGAAAAAGTACAAGGGCTTAGGGCGTCGGTCGGGGTGGGAAGGGGCCCTCTCCGCACCTTGCACCTCCGCCGTGTCGAAGGCGACGCGACCGTCGACGACATAAAGGCGGCCATCCACAGGAGGCTGCCCGAATTTCCATCTGACAGCTACAAGATACGCGCTCTCCGGCCGGCGTTTGCTGGGAGGCAGAATGCATCTATTCTGGCTCCCGCGTCGGTGGCGGCGCGTATCCTCGCCCTCAGCCCGCTACGCGTGGGCTGGAGCTGCTGTCTGGTAACTGAGCGCGAGGAAATCCTCCAGTGCTTCAGGTGCCGGGGATACGGACATCGGGCCGCTGACTGTAAAGGGCCAGACCGTACAAAGGTCTGCCGCAAATGCGGCGCTGATGATCACCGGGCGGGCGAGTGTAAGGGGCGCGAGAGGTGCGTGGTCTGCGACCAGGACGGGCACCGGGACGGGGGTCTCAGATGTCCTGCATACCGCAGGGCCCTTGAAGAGGCCAGGAGCAAGGGGGGGAAGCCTCCTTCTAACGAACGACGTCCAAGAATAACGCCGCGAGCGCGAGCCTCTCCCCCTTCGGTTGAAAAGGGGATTAGCTCGTCCGCGGTGCGCAATCATAATACAACACCTGAGCAGTCTGCTCGTCGGGATGAAGCAGGCATTAGTTCTGGGGGCGGTGGTACGCGCGCGGGTGGATGTCCGCAGCCTGCACCGCGCGGTGCATCGGCCGGGGGGGTACCCCCTGTGCCAAGTAGCGCGTCGCCAACGCGCAGCGATGTCTGCGCAGACCAGTGCGCAGACTCGGCCCTTCGCCGCGAGCCGTGCCGGAAAGAGCCGAAGCTCAGACTGAAGAGAGCGCCGGCCCAGGGACGCGCGGGGGGAGACGGGCTGACGAGTCCGAATGACGTCGTCTTGCGTCCGCGCAGCACGGAACGCGCAGGCGGCGGCGCAGGCGCGGCCGAGCTGGGCGAAATTACACGACAGGAGCCGAGCGGCTCAACAAGCACTGCGGAGCAGGGACGTGCGGAGAGGGACGGTCCTCTCCGTCAAAATATAGAAAGTAAGGCTGACGTCACGTAACGTCTGTTTCGATACGCGACTGACACGCACGGTTTTTTGTGCAAGAGTTTTTGTGCGAGGTACATTTCTTGTCGGCCTACTTCTTAAACTTTTTCTTTTTCTTACAGTTCTTTTCTTTTGTTATAACGTTAGCTTATCGGTCGTTAACCGATAAGTTTTGAAATTTAATTTAATTAATTTTATTAGTGAAGTGCAGTGTGTGGGTGCAACGGCAACGCCGAGCTTAACATTGCTGTACGGAATCCACTGTTTGGTTCATCGGAATACCTTCGCTTCGTTTTTAGCAGAGCGCAAACGTCTCGCCGACGGTAAATCCCATATTTACTCTCAATTTTCGAATTACACGAGACGTTATACTAGTGCGGCGCTATGGCTAATATGGCCAGTTTACAGAGCATCCGGCTGGGGGGTCTCAATGTTCTCCAGATAAACCTGCATAGGTGTCGGCTAGCCCACGATTTACTGCAGCAGGCTGTGCGTGAGCTCGAGGTCGACGTTGTCCTCGTGTCGGAGCCCTGGACCGTTCCAGGTGACTGGCACAGGGATGAAACCGGAAAGGCGGCCGTCTGGGTCGCGGGGAGGGGCGCTGCGGGGGCGGGGGTTAGGCCTGTAGGGGCCGTTCGGGGGGCGGTGGCGGTCAGCGTGGGTGACCTCACCCTCGTTGGCTGCTATTTCTCCCCGAATATTCCTCTCTCTGAATTCGGTGCCCTTCTCTGTGATCTTGAGGCCCTAATTGGAAATATCCCTCTGGGTCAGATTGCAGTGGGCGGGGACTTCAACGCGAAGTCCCCGGCCTGGGGATCGGTCTGCTCCGATGCAAGGGGGCACGCCGTCCTCGAGCTCATAAATAAGATGGGCCTCGTCCCGGTAAAGAGTACCGGGTCTTTCACTTTTGAGAGGGGGAGCCAGCGCTCCCTCATCGATTTTATGTTCTGTGGCGGCGGCGCCTATGCCAGGTTGATGGAGAGCAGGATCCTCGACATTGAGACTGCCTCCGACCACCGGTACATTCTACACAAGTTTGGTGGGTGCGCGGCCGGGCGGGGACCGCATCTCGGCCCACCGCGCCGGAGCATCGACACCAGGAAATTCTTGAAATTATATTGCAGGTATGCGCATGAAGCTAACCCTCTCAGTATTGTTACTGTTGAGGACGTGGACGCGTACATAGACATGATTGTCGACCTGGCCGGACGAGCGTCTCGCACCCTCCACCCCGGGCTGCGCGATAAGCGTCCCGTGTGGTGGTGGAGTAGCGAGATCGCGACGGCCAGGAAAATGGTTTGCAAGGCCAGGCGAAGCCTGCAGAGGGCCAGGCGCGGTCGGGACGCCGGGGCCCTGGAAGTTCGTATCTTGGCGTATAAAGTCCTTAAAAAGGACCTGGCACGCTCTATAGCGATTGCCAAGTCCGCCGCGTGGAAAAAGTTCACCGATAGCGTGGAGGCTGATGTGTGGGGCCGGCCGTACCTGTGGGTCAGCGGCAGGGTCAAGGGACGCTCTCCGCCAGCATCCCTTAGTGCCGGCGAGGTGGCGGACGTCGTCCGCAAGCTTTTTGTAACGGAGCCTCCTAGTGGGGCTCCTTTCCCTCGAATTGAGGAGTTTATACCAGAGTGCCCTGCCTCTTCTAGGCAGTTTTTTACAGAGGACGAGGTCGAGGCGGCCATCAAAAAGGTCAAGAGGAAGGCGGCCGGCGTCGACGGCATAGCGTCCTCCGTGGTCTGGGCTCTTGGGAGAGAGGCGCTCAGCCACGTCGCCCACCTTTTCAACACATGCCTCGAATTGGGATATTTCCCGGAGGCGTGGAAGGTGGGCCGGCTGGTGTTGATCCCTAAGAAGCCTGGACCCGGGGGCGTGGTGTCGTGGCGCCCGCTTTGCCTTCTCTCGAACTTCTCCAAGGCGTTTGAGTATTGTCTCAAGGAGCGCCTGGCGTCCGTGGTGGCCTTCGCAAGCAATCAATTTGGCTTTGTCAAGCGCAAAAGCACGGTCGATGCCATGTGTCGCCTCATCGACACATGGGACGCTGCCAAGCGTACAGGATTGCATTGCGTAATGGTTGCCTTGGACGTCAGGAATGCCTTTAACACCGTAAGGTGGGACGGTATTTTGGGCGCCTTGGCGGGGAAAGGGGTCTCGGCTCCGCTGTTGCGCGTGCTGAGTAGCTATCTCAGTGGGCGCGTGGTGGAGGCGACGACCCCGTCCGGACCTGAGCGTTTTCCAGTTCATGCCGGGGTGCCTCAGGGCTCCGTTCTCGGCCCCTGGTTCTGGAACGCCCAATACGATGGCCTCCTCGAGATGCCTCTTCCCAGGCACTGTAGTCTAATAGGATTTGCAGACGACGTCGCCCTGCTCGTCGGCGCGCGCAGTGCCGATCGCGTGGTTGCGTTGGCCGAGCAAACGCTCGCCCGCATCCGCGCGTGGTTCGGGGACAACCATCTAGAGCTGGCGGAGGAGAAGACCGAGGTCCTGCACCTGACCAGCAGGAAGGCTCCGGGGCCCCTCCAGCTGGCCCTCGGTTCGGCGTCCCTTCGAGGCGGCGGATGCGTGCGCTACCTTGGACTACTGATCGAGGGAAATCAGTGTTTTCGTGCACATGTCAGGCGAAGCTGCGAGAAGGCAGCCAAGTACGCGGGCCTGCTAGCCCGAATCCTTCCCAATATCCGGGGCGGGGGCTACTGGGCTCGGCTGCTCTATTATAGGGTGGTCGAGTCGGTGGTCCTCTACGCGGCCCCTGCCTGGGCGCACGTGGCGTCGAGGTGCGGCAACGATAAGGCCATTAACGCGGTCCAGCGTTCGATCCTGGCCCGAGTGGCCAGGTCGTACAGGACCGTGTCCCTCGACGCCGTTTGTGTTCTGGCGGGCGTGCCGCCTCTGGTGTTGGTGGCGGAGGAAAGGCTTCGCATTTTTCGCAGGCTGTCCACCCTCGACCGGGGCTCGGAGGGCTTCGTGTCGGAGGCTGGGCGGGTTAAGGCTGAGGAAAGGCTTGTCACGTTACAGCGTTGGCAAGACAGATGGGATGCTGCAAAGCATGGACGCTGGACCCACCGCTTGATTCCCGTTATCAGCGAGTGGGTCCAGTGGGGCCCTAAAATTCTCAGTTTTCACCTGACCCAGTTTATCTCCGGGCACGGATGCTTCTCTGAGTATCAGTCGAGGATGGGCTTTTTGTCGAGTGATCTCTGCCTGGCATGTGGGCGTGGGCCTGATGGCCCCGTTCATGCGTTCTTGGAGTGCGGGCGTTTTGCTGCCGAGAGGGGCGCCGCCGAGGGTTCGATGGGAACAGCTATCGGCCTCGACAATTTTATGGCGCTTTTAAAAAACGACACCACCAGGACAATTCTCGTTCGCTACATCACCGGTGTTGCCAAGCAACGAGAAGAGCTTGACCGGATAGAAAAGCGACGGCACCGTAGGATGCGAGGCACCTCCAGCTGATCTGGTTGTGTCAATAGTCTAGGCGTTCACTATTTATTTATTTATTATTTATTCTTTTTTTCACTTTTATTTATGTACTTATTTATTTTCTATTTTATGTCACTTATTTATAGATGTTTGTTCTAGACTTCGGTTCCCCTAGGTTTGTCTAGGTGCTCCATGGCTATTTTTTCTTGACTTTAGGATTTTCTAGCATAGGCTTACCGTGGCCTTTGTCAAACGGTCATGACAGACGATCCAGACACCCACCGTGCAGGAATCCCGAGAGGGGACGCCGCGGTGGGTGTTCTGCGCAAAGGCTGAAGCCTGAGGAGGGGTTTAGTGGGTATACCAGGCATTGCACCTTTTTTCGCCAGGGAGTCCCACACTCCCGCCCACCAACATCCAGGGGCGGCGTGCGCAAAGCATTCCCCTCCTCCTGAAAAAAAAAAAAAAAAAAAAAAAAAAAAATGTCAAGGTTATGTCAAGGTTATGTCAAGGTTATGTCAAGGTTATGTCAAGGTTATGTCAAGGTTATGTCAAGGTTATGTCAAGGTTTTACGGGGTGGAGGGTGGCGGTAGGGGTCGAGACGTTGTCTGACCACAGATACATAGTTCTCGACCTCTCCGGCGCCCCACCATCGACACCCCGTCGTCGCCCCGCCGATGAGGGTTCGCCTCAGCCGCGGTGGGCGCTGAAGCGCCTCGACCAGGACGCTCTGATGGCGGCAGCACACGTCGTGGCCTGGCCAGCAACACCGGCTGGGCCAGTCGACGGGAATGGGGAGGCCCAGTGGTTCCGGGGCGTAATGACGTCGATTTGCGACGTCGCCATGCCCCGGGCCAGGGTCTTCCCGAGGAAGGCGGTGTACTGGTGGTCGCGAGAAATAGCGGAATTACGCACCGAGTGCGTCCGCGCGCGACGCCAGTACGCTCGCGCCCGTCGACGACGACGTACGGACGACGTGCTGGCTGCCCAGCTGTATGGGAGATATCGGGAGAAGGTGGTCGCCCTGCAGCTGGCCATCAGGCGAGCGAAGGACCAGGCCTGGCGCGATCTCCTCGGCTCTCTGAACCGAGATCCGTGGGGGCGCCCATACAAGATGGCATTGGGACGATTACGTCCCTGGGCGCCCCCCGTGACGGAGAGCCTGGATCCGGGGCTGCTCGGGCGGGTCGTGGACGCTTTATTCCCCGTTGGCGAGGGGCCGTCCCGGCCCGTCCCTGAGCCAGAGGAACATGAGTGGTCCCCGGATCTTGAGGTCGCGCCGGAGGAGATGGCCGGGGTCGTCAAATGGCTCCGGGGCAAGAATACCGCCCCGGGGCCGGACGGTATCCCCGGCCGGGTCTGGTTGCTCGCCACGAGCGTCCTGGGGGAGAGGCTGAGGAGCCTCTACTCTGGGCTCCTGAGGTCGGGGACGTTCCCCGACCTATGGAGAGAAAGTCGGATGGTCCTCTTGAGGAAGGATGGGAGGCCGGGGGATTCTCCCTCCGCGTACCGGCCCATTTGTCTCCTGGATGAGGCGGGCAAGATCTTCGAGAAGATCATTGTTGCCCGCCTCTCCAGGCACCTGTCCCGCGACGGCCCAGATCTGGCGGACTGCCAGTTTGGCTTCCGGGAGGGGCGATCGACGGTCGACGCTATCGTCCGTCTCAAGTCCCTCTCGGACAATGCCGTGGCAAGGGGCGGGGTGTGCTTGGCGGTGTCCATTGACATCGTCAATGCGTTCAACACCCAGCCCTGGTCCGCCATTAGGGGGGCCCTCGTCGATCACCAGGTGCCTCCCTATCTGAGGCGGGTGATCGGGGCCTACCTGCGGGACAGGTGGGTCGAATACCCGGGCCGGTACGGGATGATACGGAGGGAAGTGGACCGCGGGGTCCCGCAGGGGTCTGTTTTAGGACCGCTCCTGTGGGACCTGGGTTACAACGCGGTCCTGGAAAAGGCCTCCCTGCCCGACGGTGCCACCCTCGTCTGCTACGCGGACGACACGTTGGTGGTCGCCGTCGGAAGTACCTTCGAGAGGACCATCCGACGAGCAGAGGTTGCGGTGGCAGCCGTCGTCGCGAGGATCCGCGATCTGGGGCTGAAAATAGCCCCGGAGAAGGCCGAGGCTGTCTGGTTCCACGGACGGCCTCGGTCTCGGCCACCGGCCAGATCGTGGATCCGGGTTGGAGAAGCCTGCGTCGAGGTGAAGTCCCAGTTGAAATATCTCGGACTGATCCTCGACAGCCGCTGGAGCTTCGATGCGCATCTCGACCGTCTCGTCCCCCGAGTCGAAAAGGCGGCGGCCTCTTTGGGCCGCCTGCTGCCCAACCTCGGGGGACCGGGAGATTTGGTGCGCCGCCTATACCTGGGCGTGGTGCGGTCTATGGCCTTATACGGTGCCCCAATCTGGGCGCCGTACGTGATGACCAGCCGGCGCAACACGCTGTTGTTGCGCCGGCTGCAGAGGCGGATGGCCATCCGCCTCATAAGAGGTTACCGCACCACGTCTACCGTGGCGGCGCTTGCTCTGGCGGGAGAACTTCCCTTCGAGCTTCAGGCGGCGGTGCGCGCCTATGTTTATGGGCGCACAAGCATCGCCAGCCGTGCTCGAGGGGCCCTGCCGGAGCGAGAGACGGTCGAGGGCTTCGAGCTCCAGGCCCGGCGACTAGCGCTCGCCAGATGGCGTGCCGAGCTTTGCTCCCACGCCGGCGAGCGCGTCCCCGGGGCTCTCCTGCCGCACTTCACCTCGTGGCGGGAGAGACGGCATGGCAGGCTCTCCTACCGAGCGACGCAGGTGTTCACCGGGCATGGCTGCTTCGGTGTCTACCTGTGTCGCATCGGGCGGGAAGCGACGACGGTGTGCCACCATTGTGGCGCGGAGGAAGACTCGGCGCAGCACACGCTGGAGGAATGCCCCGCCTTTTCAGCGCTGCGCCGAGTCCTAAAACGAGAAGTCGGCCACGACCTCGCACTCTCCAGCCTAGTTGGGGCCATGCTGGAGGGCCCGGGGAAGTGGGCGGCAGCAATCTCTTTCTGCGAGGAGGTTATGTCGCGGAAGGAGGCTGCCGAGCGGGATCGGGAGCTTACAGATCCCGCCCGACGTGCCCGGGGACGGCGTGCGCGCCCACGCCGAGAAACCCCGGGCAGCTGAGAGTGGGCGGGCGGCGGGTGTACCAGTACATGCTGGTTTCATTGCCCGCCGCCCGCCAACAAAGGAGGACCTCCACTGTTGGGAGTGGGGGATGACGAGTCGTCTGGAGGAGGCGAGTGTTAACTGTGATCCTCCTCCAATATACTCGTCGTCCCCCCGGCGGCCGCTGTGATCAGGGCGGGGGCCCTGGTCACCTATCGCGCGGTCGTCGTGTCGGGGCGGTGCGGGGTGCGACCCCTCGCGCCGCCGAATTTAAATGGATTTTAGGGGGGAGGATTTATTTTTTATTTCCCCCCGGGACGCGGCCGGTCATCGTTACCACCTTGATGGCCGGCCAGGCGAGGGGGAGCCGCGGTAGTGTTCTTCAAGAGTTCCCGTGGCTCCCCCGTTGAATCGCCAGCGATCGGTCCTGCGTCCTCAGGTCGCCGTGGAGGTTTTAGTGGGTCAAACCCCACACTACCCTCGTCCCGCTCCCCCGGGCGGGGCGGGGGTGTCTGGCAAGCAGATTTCCTCCACGTAAAATAAAAAAAAAAAAAAAAGGTTATGTCAAGGTTCCCCCCCGTGTCCGCTACCTTGTCGTGGTGGGGGGGCTTCGTGCCCTAATGATCCTCAAGGCTGTGCCGGCGGGGAATTTATTCCCTGGCAGGTTCTACCATGCCGGAGTGGCTTGAGGTGAGGGGCCAACTAAAGTCGGACACATACCGTAAACCTGTGGTCATGTTTTACAGGAACGGGGGTCTTGCCTTAACCGGCCGGGCCGCGAGGATGACAACCTCTCTAAAAAATCCCTAGCCCCAAGCAGTGTTGCGCGGTGAAGAGGGCGTAGCTGGAGTAAGCGCCAGCTATGGTTGGTGGGTGCACCAATCGTTAGCGGACAACCCCGGGGTACCTGGCGACCCCCCGGGCGTATTAGCCTTCCCCGGGTATGGCGGCTCTACCCGGGGTGACCTCCTTTCCGACCACACTCGTGGGATTAAGTATGGAGTCTACTTTTTCACAAACAACCGGGGAGGGGGGAAACGAGCGTGAGGTGGAGGTGCGCGGGCCTATCGTGCGCCTCAAAAGATGCACAGAGCCGGTGTCGCGGAGGCATTCGGCGACACGCGGCAAAAAGAGGACCGCAGCGGGCCTTGGTGAGTGCGATGAGGGGGAGGAGTCAGATTTCTCTGTCTCCTCCCACCACTCATCGCAGAGTGTCCCGGGCTCGTCGTCAGCGAGGAAAAGAGGACGGCCGCCGACGACCGGCGAATATGTTGGCCTCGCAGAGGCCAAACTTAGGCTGGCCGAGGCTTCGCAGCTGGAGGCCGAGGCAAGGGAGGTGGCGGCGATATTCGACCCGGGAGCCCCCGTGCCGAGACCATCACGGTCGAGCGTCCCGCTCCCGGACGAGACGGATATAGCGGAAAATTTCCGCAACCGTCCAACGCGGGATGTCGCGGCCGCTATATTGGAGAGCCTGGATGAAGTGGCCAGGATCTCCGGCGTGTCAAAGGGGCTGAAGGGCAATTTGGCCCGCGCCCTAAGGGTGGCCGCCTTAAACGGCAGGGTGGGGGTGTCCGAGCTTGCGGTTAGGTCAGCTACCGACGCCACGCGTGCCCTGGAGGCAGAGAATGCCGTCCTCAGGGGGCAAATGACGGAGCTGCGGGCGGAGGTGGCTCGGCTCCGGCAGGTGGTGGAGGCGAGTACGGCTGCTGCCGCAATGCCTCCGCCGCCGCGCCCGGGAGAGGGCTCAGTATCGCCGCCGATCGTCGCCGCCCGGGACTGCCAACGCTCCGGGCAAGAAAAGTCCTCGCCCCCACATGCGACTGCGCCCGCAGATTTTCTGGCGCAGATAAGCGCCCTGATAGACGCCAAATTGGCGTCATTCAGGAGGGAGCTCGCGCCGCGAACGGACTCGGCCCTGCGATCGGTGGCACCTGGGCCGTCCGTCCCCTCACAGTCTTCGGACAGGGTGGGGCGGAAGACGAAGAAGAAGAAGAAAGGTGGGAAAGCTGGGGCGGCTATAGCGGCCCAGACGGAGCCCGCTCGACCGCGAGCAGAATCGGGGCTACCCTCCGCCGCGCCTCCGCCCCAGGAGGCGTGGTCCCAGGTGGTTGGCCGCAAGGCTAAAAAGGCGGCTGCCAAGGCCACTGCGGCGGCGAATAATAAAAAAGGACGGGTGGTCCCGGCGGCCCCGAGGAAGACACCCCTGCCTCCGCGACCGCCACGCACAGCAGCGGTTACCATAACGGTTCCGTCTGGCGTGGACATTACTTACGCGCAGGCGATGGCCACTGCCAGGTCCAAGGTGGACCTGGCAGAAATTGGCATCGCCTCGCTGAGGCCGCGAAGGGCGGTGACTGGGGGGTTAATTTTGGAAGTCCCTGGCACCGATGGGGCCGCCAAGGCCACCGTCCTCGCCACAAAAGTGGCGGAAGCGCTGGCGGGCACCGGCGTAAAGGTCGCGCGTCCGGTCAAAAAAGCTGACCTTAGGGTGCGTGGCCTGGTCGATTCGACCACGCCGGCGGAGGTCGCTGCGGCTGTTGCCCGCGTGGGCGGGTGCAGCGAGGGGGACATCAATACCGGCGAAATCCGGTCTTCCCCCTCGGAATTGGGCACCCTCTGGGTCCGATGTCCTGCCGCGGCCGCTCGCAAGGTTGCTGTCGCGGGCCGGATAACCGTCGGCTGGACCCATGCAGCCGTGGAGGCCCTGAGTGCCCGGCCTCTGCAGTGTTACCGTTGCCTTGATGTTGGCCACACCAGTCAGCGGTGCACTTCTGCCGAGGATAGGTCCGACTGCTGCTATAGATGCGGCAGTCGGGACCATAAGGTGGCAGCCTGTACGGCCACGCCCAATTGTCCGCTTTGTGCGGGCGCGGGCAGGCCTTCTGGTCACCGCCTCGGCGGCCGGGCGTGTCCTGTCAGTGCGAGGCGAGGCAAGGTAGGCGGCCAAAGGTCGTCTGCCAGATTCAATAAAAAAGGGAAGGAAACCACGATGGCCAAGGCAGCGACCACCGTGGCCAGCAACGAAAAGGCGGCACCGCCTGATGCTACCGCCGCACCCGCGGGGGCGAATGGGGCCACTAAAGTCCCTGACGCCACCGCATCCGCGGCCGTGACGGCGATGGACACGGCTGTGTAATGGGGCCCCCGGGCCCGATAATACAAGTTAACCTCAACTGCTCGGCCAGAGCGCAGGATCTCCTGTTTCAATGCCTGGCCGAGCGGGGTGCCGGGTTGGCAGTCGTGGCGGAGCCGCACAGGGTCCCCAAACATCCACACTGGATGGGGGACTCGATTGGCTCCGCCGCGATTATTTGGGCTGGGAGGCCGGGGTCCCCGCCGTGCTCGCTTATCGAGCGCGGCCTGGGATACGTGGCCGTCGATTGGGGCGGCACCGCGATTGTGGCGATATACGCACCTCCAAGGTGGTCCCTCGAAGAGTTTGAGCAGTATCTGGACGGGGTAGGGAGATGCGTCTCCCGCTGCCATCCCCGTCCGGTGCTGGTCCTGGGGGACTTTAATGCCAAGGCCACGGCTTGGGGTTCCCCCGGGACTGATTCGAGGGGCCGGGAGGTGCTGGATTGGGCGGCGGGACTGGAGCTCCGTCTCCTGAACACGGGCTCGGTCCATACGTGCGTGCGGCATAACGGGGGGTCCATCGTTGACCTTTCGTGGGCAACGCCCCAGGCCGCGCGCCGTATTACGGGGTGGAGGGTGGCGGAAGGGGTCGAGACGTTGTCTGACCACAGATACATAGTTCTCGACCTCTCCGCCGCCCCACCATCGACACTCCGTCGTCGCCCCGCCGATGAAGGTTCGCCTCGACCGCGGTGGGCGCTGAAGCGCCTCGACCAGGACGCTCTGATGGCGGCGGCCCACGTCGTGGCCTGGCCAGCAACACCGGCCGGGCCAGTCGACGGGAATGGGGAGGCCCATTGGTTCCGTGGCGCAATGACGTCCATTTGCGACGTAGCCATGCCCCGGGCCAGGGTCTTCCCGAGGAAGGCGGTGTACTGGTGGTCGCGCGAAATAGCGGAATTACGCACCGAGTGCGTCCGCGCGCGACGCCAGTACGCTCGCGCCCGTCGACGACGTCGTACGGACGACGTGCTGGCTGCCCAACTGTACGGGCGATATCGGGAGAAGGTGGTCGCCCTGCAGCTGGCCATCAGGCGAGCGAAGGACCAGGCCTGGCGCGATCTCCTCGGCTCTCTGAACCGAGATCCGTGGGGGCGCCCATACAAGATGGCATTGGAGCGATTACGTCCCTGGGCGCCACCCGTGACGGAGAGCCTGGATCCGGAGCTGCTCGGGCGGGTCGTGGACGCTTTATTCCCCGTTAGCGGGGAGGTGTCCCGGCCCGTCCCTGAGCCAGAGGAACATGAGTGGTCCCCGGATCTTGAGGTCGCGCCGGAGGAGATGGCCGGGGTCGTCAAACGGCTCCGGGGCAAGAATACCGCCCCGGGGCCGGACGGTATCCCCGGCCGGGTCTGGTTGCTCGCCGCGAGCGTCCTGGGGGAGAGGCTGAGGAGCCTCTACTCTGGGCTCCTGAGGTCGGGGACGTTCCCCGACCTATGGAGAGAAAGTCGGATGGTCCTCTTGAGGAAGGATGGGAGGCCGGGGGATTCTCCCTCCGCGTACCGGCCCATTTGTCTCCTGGATGAGGCGGGCAAGATCTTCGAGAAGATCATTGTTGCCCGCCTCTCCAGACACCTGTCCCGCGACGGCCCCGATCTGGCGGACTGCCAGTTTGGCTTCCGGGAGGGGCGATCGACGGTCGACGCTATCGAGCGTCTCAAGTCCCTCTCGGACAATGCCGTGGCAAGGGGCGGGGTGTGCTTGGCGGTGTCCATTGACATCGTCAATGCGTTCAACACCCTGCCCTGGTCCGCCATTAGGGAGGCCCTCGTCGATCACCGGGTGCCTCCCTATCTGAGGCGGGTGATCGGAGCCTACCTGCGGGACAGGTGGGTCGAATACCCGGGCCGGTACGGGATGATACGGAGGGAAGTGGACCGCGGGGTCCCGCAGGGGTCCGTTTTAGGACCGCTCCTGTGGGACCTGGGTTACAACGCGGTCCTGGAAAAGGCCTCCCTGCCCGACGGTGCCACCCTCGTCTGCTACGCGGACGACACGTTGGTGGTCGCCGTCGGGAGTACCTTCGAGAGGACCATCCGACGAGCAGAGGTTGCGGTGGCAGCCGTCGTTGCGAGGATCCGCGATCTGGGGCTGAAAATAGCCCCGGAGAAGGCCGAGGCTGTCTGGTTTCACGGACGGCCTCGGTCTCGGCCACCGGCCAGATCGTGGATCCGGGTTGGAGAAGCCTGCGTAGAGGTGAAGTCCGAGTTGAAATATCTCGGACTGATCCTCGACAGCCGCTGGAGCTTCGATGCGCATCTCGACCGTCTCGTCCCCCGAGTCGAAAAGGCGGCGGCCTCTTTGGGCCGCCTGCTGCCCAACCTCGGGGGACCGGGAGATTTGGTGCGCCGCCTATACCTGGGCGTGGTGCGGTCTATGGCCTTATACGGTGCCCCAATATGGGCGCCGTACGTGATGACCAGCCGGCGCAACACGCTGTTCTTGCGCCGGCTGCAGAGGCGGATGGCCATCCGCCTTATAAGAGGTTACCGCACCACGTCTACCGTGGCGGCGCTTGCTCTGGCGGGAGAACTTCCCTTCGAGCTTCAGGCGGCGGTGCGCGCCTATGTTTATAGGCGCACAAGCATCGCCAGCCGTGCTCGAGGGGCCCTGCCGGAGCGAGAGATGGTCGAGGGCTTCGAGCTCCAGGCCCGGCGACTAGCGCTCGCCAGATGGCGTGCCGAGCTTTGCTCCCACGCCGGCGAGCGCGTCCCCGGGGCTCTCCTGCCGCACTTCACCTCGTGGCGGGAGAGACGGCATGGCAGGCTCTCCTACCGAGCGACGCAGGTGTTCACCGGGCATGGCTGCTTCGGTGTCTACCTGTGTCGCATCGGGCGGGAAGCGACGACGGTGTGCCACCATTGTGGCGCGGAGGAAGACTCGGCGCAGCACACGCTGGAGGAATGTCCCGCCTTTTCAGCGCTGCGCCGAGTCCTAAAACGGGAAGTCGGCCACGACCTCGCACTCTCCGGCCTAGTTGGGGCCATGCTGGAGAGCCCGGGGAAGTGGGCGGCAGCAATCTCTTTCTGCGAGGAGGTTATGTCGCGGAAGGAGGCTGCCGAGCGGGATCGGGAGCTAACTGATCCCGCCCGACGTGCCCGGGGACGGCGTGCGCGCCCACGCCGAGAAACCCCGGGCAGCTGAGAGTAGGCGGGCGGCGGGTGTACCAGTACATGCTGGTTTCATTGCCCGCCGCCCGCCAACAGAGGAGGACCTGCCCTGTTGTGAGTGGGGGATGGCGATTCGCCTGAAGGAGGCGAGGACTAATTGTAGTCCTCCTCCAACATACTCGTCGTCCCCCTGGCGGCCGCTGTGATCAGGGCGGGGGCCCTGGTCACTTATCGCGCGGTCGCCGTGTCGGGGCGGTGCGGGGTGCGACCCCTCGCGCCGCCGAATTTAAATTTAAATTTAAATGGATTCTAGGGGGAGGATTTATCTCCCCCCGGGACGCGGCCGGCCATCGTTACCATCTTGATGGCCGGCCAGGCGAGGGGGAGCCGCGGTAGTGTTCTTCAAGAGTTCCCGTGGCTCCCCCGTTGAATCGCCAGCGATCGGTCCTGCGTCCTCAGGTCGCCGTGGAGGTTTTAGTGGGTCAAACCCCACACTACCCTCGTCCCGCTCCCCCGGGCGGGGCGGGGGTGTCTGGCGAGCAGATTTCCTCCACGTAAAATAAAAAAAAAAAAAAAAAAAAAAAAAAAAAAAAAAAAAAAAAAAAAAAAAAAAAAAAGGTTATGTCAAGGTTATGTCAAGGTTATGTCAAGGTTATGTCAAGGTTATGTCAAGGTTATGTCAAGGTTATGTCAAGGTTATGTCAAGGTTTGTGCCACCATTGTGGCGCGGAGGAAGACTCGGCGCAGCACACGCTGGAGGAATGTCCCGCCTTTTCAGCGCTGCGCCGAGTCCTAAAACGAGTAGTCGGCCACGACCTCGCACTCTCCAGCCTAGTTGGGGCCATGCTGGAGGGCCCGGGGAAGTGGGCGGCAGCAATCTCTTTCTGCGAGGAGGTTATGTCGCGGAAGGAGGCTGCCGAGCGGGATCGGGAGCTTACAGATCCCGCCCGACGTGCCCGGGGACGGCGTGCGCGCCCACGCCGAGAAACCCCGGGCAGCTGAGAGTAGGCGGGCGGCGGGTGTACCAGAACATGCTGGTTTCATTGCCCGCCGCCCGCCAACAGAGGAGGACCTCCACTGTTGGGAGTGGGGGATGACGAGTCGCCTGAAGGAGGCGAGGGTTAACTGTAATCCTCCTCCAATATACTCGTCGTCCCCCCGGCGGCCGCTGTGATCAGGGCGGGGGCCCTGGTCACCTATCGCGCGGTCGCCGTGTCGGGGCGGTGCGGGGTGCGACCCCTCGCGCCGCCGAATTTAAATGGATTTTAGGGGGGAGGATTTATTTTATTTCCCCCCGGGACGCGGCCGGCCATCGTTACCATCCTGATGGCCGGCCAGGCGAGGGGGGGCCGCGGTAGTGTTCTTCAAGAGTTCCCGTGGCTCCCCCGTTGAATCGCCAGCGATCGGTCCTGCGTCCTCAGGTCGCCGTGGAGGTTTTAGTGGGTCAAACCCCACACTACCCTCGTCCCGCACCCCCGGGCGGGGCGGGGGTGTCTGGCGAGCAGATTTCCTCCACGTAAAATAAAAAAAAAAAAAAAAAAGGTTATGTCAAGGTTCCCCCCCGTGTCCGCTACCTTGTCGTGGTGGGGGGGCTTCGTGCCCTAATGATCCTCAAGGCTGTGCCGGCGGGGAATTTATTCCCTGGCAGGTTCTACCATGCCGGAGTGGCTTGAGGTGAGGGGCCAACTAAAGTCGGACACATACCGTAAACCTGTGGTCATGTTTTACAGGAACGGGGGTCTTGCCTTAACCGGCCGGGCCGCGAGGATGACAACCTCTCTAAAAAATCCCTAGCCCCAAGCAGTGTTGCGCGGTGAAGAGGGCGTAGCTGGAGTAAGCGCCAGCTATGGTTGGTGGGTGCACCAATCGTTAGCGGACAACCCCGGGGTACCTGGCGACCCCCCGGGCGTATTAGCCTTCCCCGGGTATGGCGGCTCTACCCGGGGTGACCTCCTTTCCGACCACACTCGTGGGATTAAGTATGGAGTCTACTTTTTCACAAACAACCGGGGAGGGGGGAAACGAGCGTGAGGTGGAGGTGCGCGGGCCTATCGTGCGCCTCAAAAGATGCACAGAGCCGGTGTCGCGGAGGCATTCGGCGACACGCGGCAAAAAGAGGACCGCAGCGGGCCTTGGTGAGTGCGATGAGGGGGAGGAGTCAGATTTCTCTGTCTCCTCCCACCACTCATCGCAGAGTGTCCCGGGCTCGTCGTCAGCGAGGAAAAGAGGACGGCCGCCGACGACCGGCGAATATGTTGGCCTCGCAGAGGCCAAACTTAGGCTGGCCGAGGCTTCGCAGCTGGAGGCCGAGGCAAGGGAGGTGGCGGCGATATTCGACCCGGGAGCCCCCGTGCCGAGACCATCGCGGTCGAGCGTCCCGCTCCCGGACGAGACGGATATAGCGGAAAATTTCCGCAACCGTCCAACGCGGGATGTCGCGGCCGCTATATTGGAGAGCCTGGATGAAGTGGCCAGGATCTCCGGCGTGTCAAAGGGGCTGAAGGGCAATTTGGCCCGCGCCCTAAGGGTGGCCGCCTTAAACGGCAGGGTGGGGGTGTCCGAGCTTGCGGTTAGGTCAGCTACCGACGCCACGCGTGCCCTGGAGGCAGAGAATGCCGTCCTCAGGGGGCAAATGACGGAGCTGCGGGCGGAGGTGGCTCGGCTCCGGCAGGTGGTGGAGGCGAGTACGGCTGCTGCCGCAATGCCTCCGCCGCCGCGCCCGGGAGAGGGCTCAGTATCGCCGCCGATCGTCGCCGCCCGGGACTGCCAACGCTCCGGGCAAGAAAAGTCCTCGCCCCCACATGCGACTGCGCCCGCAGATTTTCTGGCGCAGATAAGCGCCCTGATAGACGCCAAATTGGCGTCATTCAGGAGGGAGCTCGCGCCGCGAACGGACTCGGCCCTGCGATCGGTGGCACCTGGGCCGTCCGTCCCCTCACAGTCTTCGGACAGGGTGGGGCGGAAGACGAAGAAGAAGAAGAAAGGTGGGAAAGCTGGGGCGGCTATAGCGGCCCAGACGGAGCCCGCTCGACCGCGAGCAGAATCGGCGCTACCCTCTGCCGCGCCTCCGCCCCAGGAGGCGTGGTCCCAGGTGGTTGGCCGCAAGGCTAAAAAGGCGGCTGCCAAGGCCACTGCGGCGGCGAATAATAAAAAAGGACGGGTGGTCCCGGCGGCCCCCAGGAAGACACCCCTGCCTCCGCGACCGCCACGCACAGCAGCGGTTACCATAACGGTTCCGTCTGGCGTGGACATTACTTACGCGCAGGCGATGGCCACTGCCAGGTCCAAGGTGGACCTGGCAGAAATTGGCATCGCCTCGCTGAGGCCGCGAAGGGCGGTGACTGGGGGGTTAATTTTGGAAGTCCCTGGCACCGATGGGGCCGCCAAGGCCACCGTCCTCGCCACAAAAGTGGCGGAAGCGCTGGCAGGCACCGGCGTAAAGGTCGCGCGTCCGGTCAAAAAAGCTGACCTTAGGGTGCGCGGCCTGGTCGATTCGACCACGCCGGCGGAGGTCGCTGCGGCTGTTGCCCGCGTGGGCGGGTGCAGCGAGGGGGACATCAATACCGGCGAAATCCGGTCTTCCCCCTCGGGATTGGGCACCCTCTGGGTCCGATGTCCTGCCGCGGCCGCTCGCAAGGTTGCTGTCGCGGGCCGGATAACCGTCGGCTGGACCCATGCAGCCGTGGAGGCCCTGAGTGCCCGGCCTCTGCAGTGTTACCGTTGCCTTGATGTTGGCCACACCAGTCAGCGGTGCACTTCTGCCGAGGATAGGTCCGACTGCTGCTATAGATGCTGCAGTCGGGACCATAAGGTGGCAGCCTGTACGGCCACGCCCAATTGTCCGCTTTGTGCGGGCGCGGGCAGGCCTTCTGGTCACCGCCTCGGCGGCCGGGCGTGTCCTGTCGGTGCGAGGCGAGGCAAGGTAGGCGGCCAAAGGTCGTCTGCCAGATTCAATAAAAAAGGGAAGGAAACCACGATGGCCAAGGCAGCGACCACCGTGGCCAGCAACGAAAAGGCGGCACCGCCTGATGCTACCGCCGCACCCGCGGGGGCGAATGGGGCCACTAAAGTCCCTGACGCCACCGCATCCGCGGCCGTGACGGCGATGGACACGGCTGTGTAATGGGGCCCCCGGGCCCGATAATACAAGTTAACCTCAACTGCTCGGCCAGAGCGCAGGATCTCCTGTTTCAATGCATGGCCGAGCGGGGTGCCGGGTTGGCAGTCGTGGCGGAGCCGCACAACGTCCCCAAACATCCACACTGGATGGGGGACTCGATTGGCTCCGCCGCGATTATTTGGGCTGGGAGGTCGGGGTCCCCGCCGTGCTCGCTTATCGAGCGCGGCCTGGGATACGTGGCCGTTGATTGGGACGGCACCGCGGTTGTGGCGATATACGCACCTCCAAGGTGGTCCCTCGAAGAGTTTGAGCAGTATCTGCACGGGGTAGGGAGATGCGTCTCCCGCTGCCATCCCCGTCCGGTGCTGGTCCTGGGGGACTTTAATGCCAAGGCCACGGCTTGGGGTTCCCCCGGGACTGATTCGAGGGGCCGGGAGGTGCTGGATTGGGCGGCGGGACTGGAGCTCCGTCTCCTGAACACGGGCTCGGTCCATACGTGCGTGCGGCATAACGGGGGGTCCATCGTTGACCTTTCGTGGGCAACGCCCCAGGCCGCGCGCCGTATTACGGGGTGGAGGGTGGCGGAAGGGGTCGAGACGTTGTCTGACCACAGATACATAGTTCTCGACCTCTCCGCCGCCCCACCATCGACACTCCGTCGTCGCCCCGCCGATGAAGGTTCGCCTCGACCGCGGTGGGCGCTGAAGCGCCTCGACCAGGACGCTCTGATGGCGGCGGCCCACGTCGTGGCCTGGCCAGCAACACCGGCCGGGCCAGTCGACGGGAATGGGGAGGCCCATTGGTTCCGTGGCGCAATGACGTCCATTTGCGACGTAGCCATGCCCCGGGCCAGGGTCTTCCCGAGGAAGGCGGTGTACTGGTGGTCGCGCGCGATAGCGGAGTTACGCACCGAGTGCGTCCGCGCGCGACGCCGGTACGCTCGCGCCCGTCGACGACGACGTACGGACGACGTTCTGGCTGCCCAGCTGTACGGGCGATATCGGGAGAAGGTGGTCGCCCTGCAGCTGGCCATCAGGCGAGCGAAGGACCAGGCCTGGCGCGATCTTCTCGGCTCTCTAAACCGAGATCCGTGGGGGCGCCCATACAAGATGGCATTGGGACGATTGCGTCCCTGGGCGCCCCCCGTGACGGAGAGCCTGGATCCGGGGCTGCTCGGGCGGGTCGTGGACGCTTTATTCCCCGTTAGCGGGGAGGCGTCCCGGCCTGTCCCTGAGCCAGAGGAACATGAGTGGTCCCCGGATCTTGAGGTCGCGCCGGAGGAGATGGCCGGGGTCGTCAAATGGCTCCGGGGCAAGAATACCGCCCCGGGGCCGGACGGTATCCCCGGCCGGGTCTGGCTGCTCGCCGCGAGCGTCCTGGGCGAGAGGCTGAGGAGCCTCTACTCTGGGCTCCTGAGGTCGGGGACGTTCCCCGACCTATGGAGAGAAAGTCGGATGGTCCTCTTGAGGAAGGATGGGAGGCCGGGGGATTCTCCCTCCGCGTACCGGCCCATTTGTCTCCTGGATGAGGCGGGCAAGATCTTCGAGAAGATTATTGTTGCCCGCCTCTCCAGACACCTGTCCCGCGACGGCCCAGATCTGGCGGACTGCCAGTTTGGCTTCCGGGAGGGGCGATCGACGGTCGACGCTATCGGCCGTCTCAAGTCCCTCTCGGACAATGCCGTGGCAAGGGGCGGGGTGTGCTTGGCGGTGTCCATTGACATCGTCAATGCGTTCAACACCCTGCCCTGGTCCGCCATTAGGGAGGCCCTCGTCGATCACCAGGTGCCTCCCTATCTGAGGCGGGTGATCGGGGCCTACCTGCGGGACAGGTGGGTTGAATACCCGGGCCGGTACGGGATGATACGGAGGGAAGTGGACCGCGGGGTCCCGCAGGGGTCCGTTTTAGGACCGCTCCTGTGGGACCTGGGTTACAACGCGGTCCTGGAAAAGGCCTCCCTGCCCGACGGTGCCACCCTCGTCTGCTACGCGGACGACACGTTGGTGGTCGCCGTCGGGAGTACCTTCGAGAGGACCATCCGACGAGCAGCGGTTGCGGTGGCAGCCGTCGTCGCGAGGATCCGCGATCTGGGGCTGAAAATAGCCCCGGAGAAGGCCGAGGCTGTCTGGTTTCACGGACGGCCTCGGTCTCGGCCACCGGCCAGATCGTGGATCCGGGTTGGAGAAGCCTGCGTCGAGGTGAAGTCCGAGTTGAAATATCTCGGACTGATCCTCGACAGCCGCTGGAGCTTCGATGCGCATCTCGACCGTCTCGTCCCCCGAGTCGAAAAGGCGGCGGCCTCTTTGGGCCGCCTGCTGCCCAACCTCGGGGGACCGGGAGATTTGGTGCGCCGCCTATACCTGGGCGTGGTGCGGTCTATGGCCTTATACGGTGCCCCAATCTGGGCGCCGTACGTGATGACCAGCCGGCGCAACACGCTGTTGTTGCGCCGGCTGCAGAGGCGGATGGCCATCCGCCTCATAAGAGGTTACCGCACCACGTCTACCGTGGCGGCGCTTGCTCTGGCGGGAGAACTTCCCTTCGAGCTTCAGGCGGCGGTGCGCGCCTATGTTTATGGGCGCACAAGCATCGCCAGCCGTGCTCGAGGGGCCCCGCCGGAGCGAGAGACGGTCGAGGGCTTCGAGCTCCAGGCCCGGAGACTAGCGCTGGCCAGATGGCGTGCCGAGCTTTGCTCCCACGCCGGCGAGCGCGTCCCCGGGGCTCTCCTGCCGCACTTCACCTCGTGGCGGGAGAGACGGCATGGCAGGCTCTCCTACCGAGCGACGCAGGTGTTCACCGGGCATGGCTGCTTCGGTGTCTACCTGTGTCGCATCGGGCGGGAAGCGACGACGGTGTGCCACCATTGTGGCGCGGAGGAAGACTCGGCGCAGCACACGCTGGAGGAATGTCCCGCCTTTTCAGCGCTGCGCCGAGTCCTAAAACGGGAAGTCGGTCACGACCTCGCACTCTCCAGCCTAGTTGGGGCCATGCTGGAGAGCCCGGGGAAGTGGGCGGCAGCAATCTCTTTCTGCGAGGATGTTATGTCGCGGAAGGAGGCTGCCGAGCGGGATCGGGAGCTTACAGATCCCGCCCGACGTGCCCGGGGACGGCGTGCGCGCCCACGCCGAGAAACCCCGGGCAGCTGAGAGTAGGCGGGCGGCGGGTGTACCAGAACATGCTGGTTTCATTGCCCGCCGCCCGCCAACAGAGGAGGACCTCCACTGTTGGGAGTGGGGGATGACGAGTCGCCTGATGGAGGGGAGGGTTAACTGTGATCCTCCTCCAATATACTCGTCGTCCCCCCGGCGGCCGCTGTGATCATGGCGGGGGCCCTGGTCACCTATCGCGCGGTCGCCGTGTCGGGGCGGTGCGGGGTGCGACCCCTCGCGCCGCCGAATTTAAATTTAAATGGATTCTAGGGGGGAGGATTTATCTCCCCCCGGGACGCGGCCGGCCATCGTTACCATCTTGATGGCCGGCCAGGCGAGGGGGAGCCGCGGTAGTGTTCTTCAAGAGTTCCCGTGGCTCCCCCGTTGAATCGCCAGCGATCGGTCCTGCGTCCTCAGGTCGCCGTGGAGGTTTTAGTGGGTCAAACCCCACACTACCCTCGTCCCGCTCCCCCGGGCGGGGCGGGGGTGTCTGGCGAGCAGATTTCCTCCACGTAAAATAAAAAAAAAAAAAAAAAAAAAAAAAAAAAAAAAAGGTTATGTCAAGGTTATGTCAAGGTTATGTCAAGGTTATGTCAAGGTTATGTCAAGGTTATGTCAAGGTTATGTCAAGGTCCCCCCCGTGTCTCTGCCCTGCGATCGGTGGCACCTGGGCCGTCCGTCCCCTCACAGTCTTCGGACAGGGTGGGGCGGAAGACGAAGAAGAAGAAGAAAGGTGGGAAAGCTGGGGCGGCTATAGCGGCCCAGACGGAGCCCGCTCGACCGCGAGCAGAATCGGCGCTACCCTCTGCCGCGCCTCCGCCCCAGGAGGCGTGGTCCCAGGTGGTTGGCCGCAAGGCTAAAAAGGCGGCTGCCAAGGCCACTGCGGCGGCGAATAACAAAAAAGGACGGGTGGTCCCGGCGGCCCCCAGGAAGACACCCCTGCCTCCGCGACCGCCACGCACAGCAGCGGTTACCATAACGGTTCCGTCTGGCGTGGACATTACTTACGCGCAGGCGATGGCCACTGCCAGGTCCAAGGTGGACCTGGCAGAAATTGGCATCGCCTCGCTGAGGCCGCGAAGGGCGGTGACTGGGGGGTTAATTTTGGAAGTCCCTGGCACCGATGGGGCCGCCAAGGCCACCGTCCTCGCCACAAAAGTGGCGGAAGCGCTGGCAGGCACCGGCGTAAAGGTCGCGCGTCCGGTCAAAAAAGCTGACCTTAGGGTGCGCGGCCTGGTCGATTCGACCACGCCGGCGGAGGTCGCTGCGGCTGTTGCCCGCGTGGGCGGGTGCAGCGAGGGGGACATCAATACCGGCGAAATCCGGTCTTCCCCCTCGGGATTGGGCACCCTCTGGGTCCGATGTCCTGCCGCGGCCGCTCGCAAGGTTGCTGTCGCGGGCCGGATAACCGTCGGCTGGACCCATGCAGTCGTGGAGGCCCTGAGTGCCCGGCCTCTGCAGTGTTACCGTTGCCTTGATGTTGGCCACACCAGTCAGCGGTGCACTTCTGCCGAGGATAGGTCCGACTGCTGCTATAGATGCGGCAGTCGGGACCATAAGGTGGCAGCCTGTACGGCCACGCCCAATTGTCCGCTTTGTGCGGGCGCGGGCAGGCCTTCTGGTCACCGCCTCGGCGGCCGGGCGTGTCCTGTCAGTGCGAGGCGAGGCAAGGTAGGCGGCCAAAGGTCGTCTGCCAGATTCAATAAAAAAGGGAAGGAAACCACGATGGCCAAGGCAGCGACCACCGTGGCCAGCAACGAAAAGGCGGCACCGCCTGATGCTACCGCCGCACCCGCGGGGGCGAATGGGGCCACTAAAGTCCCTGACGCCACCGCATCCGCGGCCGTGACGGCGATGGACACGGCTGTGTAATGGGGCCCCCGGGCCCGATAATACAAGTTAACCTCAACTGCTCGGCCAGAGCGCAGGATCTCCTGTTTCAATGCCTGGCCGAGCGGGGTGCCGGGTTGGCAGTCGTGGCGGAGCCGCACAGGGTCCCCAAACATCCACACTGGATGGGGGACTCGATTGGCTCCGCCGCGATTATTTGGGCTGGGAGGCCGGGGTCCTCGCCGTGCTCGCTTATCGAGCGCGGCCTGGGATACGTGGCCGTTGATTGGGGCGGCACCGCGGTTGTGGCGATATACGCACCTCCAAGGTGGTCCCTCGAAGAGTTTGAGCAGTATCTGCACGGGGTAGGGAGATGCGTCTCCCGCTGCCATCCCCGTCCGGTGCTGGTCCTGGGGGACTTCAATGCCAAGGCCACGGCTTGGGGTTCCCCCGGGACTGACTCGAGGGGCCGGGAGGTGCTGGATTGGGCGGCGGGACTGGAGCTCCGTCTCCTGAACACGGGCTCGGTCCATACGTGCGTGCGGCATAACGGGGGGTCCATCGTTGACCTTTCGTGGGCAACGCCCCCGGCCGCGCGCCGTATTACGGGGTGGAGGGTGGTGGAAGGGGTCGAGACGTTGTCTGACCATAGATACATAGTTCTCGGCCTCTCCGCCGCCCCACCACCGACACCCCGTCGTCGCCCCGCCGATGAAGGTTCGCCTCAACCGCGTTGGGCGCTGAAGCGCCTCGACCAGGACGCTCTGATGGCGGCAGCCCACGTCGTGGCCTGGCCAGCAACACCGGCCGGGCCAGTCGACGGGAATGGGGAGGCCCGTTGGTTCCGGGGCGCAATGACGTCGGTTTGCGACGTCGCCATGCCCCGGGCCAGGGTCTTCCCGAGGAAGGCTGTGTACTGGTGGTCGCGTGCGATAGCTGAATTACGCACCGAGTGCGTCCGCGCGCGACGCCAGTACGCTCGCGCCCGTCGACGACGACGTACGGACGACGTGCTGGCTGCCCAGCTGTACGGGCGATATCGGGAGAAGGTGGTCGCCCTGCAGCTGGCCATCAGGCGAGCGAAGGACCAGGCCTGGCGCGATCTCCTCGGCTCTCTAAACCGAGATCCGTGGGGGCGCCCATACAAGATGGCATTGGGACGATTGCGTCCCTGGGCGCCCCCCGTGACGGAGAGCCTGGATCCGGGGCTGCTCGGGCGGGTCGTGGACGCTTTATTCCCCGTTAGCGAGGGGCCGTCCCGGCCCGTCCCTGAGCCAGAGGAACATGAGTGGTCCCCGGATCTTGAGGTCGCGCCGGAGGAGATGGCCGGGGTCGTCAAATGGCTCCGGGGCAAGAATACCGCCCCGGGGCCGGACGGTATCCCCGGCCGGGTCTGGTTGCTCGCCACGAGCGTCCTGGGGGAGAGGCTGAGGAGCCTCTACTCTGGGCTCCTGAGGTCGGGGACGTTCCCCGACCTATGGAGAGAAAGTCGGATGGTCCTCTTGAGGAAGGATGGGAGGCCGGGGGATTCTCCCTCCGCGTACCGGCCCATTTGTCTCCTGGATGAGGCGGGCAAGATCTTCGAGAAGATCATTGTTGCCCGCCTCTCCAGGCACCTGTCCCGCGACGGCCCAGATCTGGCGGACTGCCAGTTTGGCTTCCGGGAGGGGCGATCGACGGTCGACGCTATCGTCCGTCTCAAGTCCCTCTCGGACAATGCCGTGGCAAGGGGCGGGGTGTGCTTGGCGGTGTCCATTGACATCGTCAATGCGTTCAACACCCTGCCCTGGTCCGCCATTAGGGGGGCCCTCGTCGATCACCAGGTGCCTCCCTATCTGAGGCGGGTGATCGGGGCCTACCTGCGGGACAGGTGGGTCGAATACCCGGGCCGGTACGGGATGATACGGAGGGAAGTGGACCGCGGGGTCCCGCAGGGGTCTGTTTTAGGACCGCTCCTGTGGGACCTGGGTTACAACGCGGTCCTGGAAAAGGCCTCCCTGCCCGACGGTGCCACCCTCGTCTGCTACGCGGACGACACGTTGGTGGTCGCCGTCGGGAGTACCTTCGAGAGGACCATCCGTCGAGCAGAGGTTGCGGTGGCAGCCGTCGTCGCGAGGATCCGCGATCTGGGGCTGAAAATAGCCCCGGAGAAGGCCGAGGCTGTCTGGTTCCACGGACGGCCTCGGTCTCGGCCACCGGCCAGATCGTGGATCCGGGTTGGAGAAGCCTGCGTCGAGGTGAAGTCCCAGTTGAAATATCTCGGACTGATCCTCGACAGCCGCTGGAGCTTCGATGCGCATCTCGACCGTCTCGTCCCCCGAGTCGAAAAGGCGGCGGCCTCTTTGGGCCGCCTGCTGCCCAACCTCGGGGGACCGGGAGATTTGGTGCGCCGCCTATACCTGGGCGTGGTGCGGTCTATGGCCTTATACGGTGCCCCAATATGGGCGCCGTACGTGATGACCAGCCGGCGCAACACGCTGTTGTTGCGCCGGCTGCAGAGGCGGATGGCCATCCGCCTCATAAGAGGTTACCGCACCACGTCTACCGTGGCGGCGCTTGCTCTGGCGGGAGAACTTCCCTTCGAGCTTCAGGCGGCGGTGCGCGCCTATGTTTATGGGCGCACAAGCATCGCCAGCCGTGCTCGAGGGGCCCCGCCGGAGCGAGAGACGGTCGGGGGCTTCGAGCTCCAGGCCCGGAGACTAGCGCTCGCCAGATGGCGTGCCGAGCTTTGCTCCCACGCCGGCGAGCGCGTCCCCGGGGCTCTCCTGCCGCACTTCACCTCGTGGCGGGAGAGACGGCATGGCAGGCTCTCCTACCGAGCGACGCAGGTGTTCACCGGGCATGGCTGCTTCGGTGTCTACCTGTGTCGCGTCGGGCGGGAAGCGACGACGGTGTGCCACCATTGTGGCGCGGAGGAAGACTCGGCGCAGCACACGCTGGAGGAATGTCCCGCCTTTTCAGCGCTGCGCCGAGTCCTAAAACGGGAAGTCGGTCACGACCTCGCACTCTCCAGCCTAGTTGGGGCCATGCTGGAGGGCCCGGGGAAGTGGGCGGCAGCAATCTCTTTCTGCGAGGAGGTTATGTCGCGGAAGGAGGCTGCCGAGCGGGATCGGGAGCTTACAGATCCCGCCCGACGTGCCCGGGGACGGCGTGCGCGCACACGCCGAGAAACCCCGGGCAGCTGAGAGTAGGCGGGCGGCGGGTGTACCAGAACATGCTGGTTTCATTGCCCGCCGCCCGCCAACAGAGGAGGACCTCCACTGTTGGGAGTTGGGGATGACGAGTCGCCTGAAGGAGGCGAGGGTTAACTGTGATCCTCCTCCAATATACTCGTCGTCCCCCCGGCGGCCGCTGTGATCAGGGCGGGGGCCCTGGTCACCTATTGCGCGGTCGCCGTGTCGGGGCGGTGCGGGTTGCGACCCCTCGCGCCGCCGCATTTAAATGGATTTTAGGGGGGAGCATTTATTTTATTTCCCCCCGGGACGCGGCCGGCCATCGCTACCATCTTGATGGCCGGCCAGGCGAGGGGGAGCCGCGGTAGTGTTCTTCAAGAGTTCCCGTGGCTCCCCCGTAGAATCGCCAGCGATCGGTCCTGCGTCCTCAGGTCGCCGTGGAGGTTTTAGTGGGTCAATCCCCACACTACCCTCGTCCCGCTCCCCCGGGTGGGGCGGGTGTGTCTGGCGAGCAGATTTCCTCCACGTAAAATAAAAAAAAAAAAAAAAAAAAAGGTCCCCCCCGTGTCCGCTACCTTGTCGTGGTGGGGGGGCTTCGTGCCCTAATGATCCTCAAGGCTGTGCCGGCGGGGAATTTATTCCCTGGCAGGTTCTACCATGCCGGAGTGGCTTGAGGTGAGGGGCCAACTAAAGTCGGACACATACCGTAAACCTGTGGTCATGTTTTACAGGAACGGGGGTCTTGCCTTAACCGGCCGGGCCGCGAGGATGACAACCTCTCTAAAAAATCCCTAGCCCCAAGCAGTGTTGCGCGGTGAAGAGGGCGTAGCTGGAGTAAGCGCCAGCTATGGTTGGTGGGTGCACCAATCGTTAGCGGACAACCCCGGGGTACCTGGCGACCCCCCGGGCGTATTAGCCTTCCCCGGGTATGGCGGCTCTACCCGGGGTGACCTCCTTTCCGACCACACTCGTGGGATTAAGTATGGAGTCTACTTTTTCACAAACAACCGGGGAGGGGGGAAACGAGCGTGAGGTGGAGGTGCGCGGGCCTATCGTGCGCCTCAAAAGATGCACAGAGCCGGTGTCGCGGAGGCATTCGGCGACACGCGGCAAAAAGAGGACCGCAGCGGGCCTTGGTGAGTGCGATGAGGGGGAGGAGTCAGATTTCTCTGTCTCCTCCCACCACTCATCGCAGAGTGTCCCGGGCTTGTCGTCAGCGAGGAAAAGAGGACGGCCGCCGACGACCGGCGAATATGTTGGCCTCGCAGAGGCCAAACTTAGGCTGGCCGAGGCTTCGCAGCTGGAGGCCGAGGCAAGGGAGGTGGCGGCGATATTCGACCCGGGAGCCCCCGTGCCGAGACCATCGCGGTCGAGCGTCCCGCTCCCGGACGAGACGGATATAGCGGAAAATTTCCGCAACCGTCCAACGCGGGATGTCGCGGCCGCTATATTGGAGAGCCTGGATGAAGTGGCCAGGATCTCCGGCGTGTCAAAGGGGCTGAAGGGCAATTTGGCCCGCGCCCTAAGGGTGGCCGCCTTAAACGGCAGGGTGGGGGTGTCCGAGCTTGCGGTTAGGTCAGCTACCGACGCCACGCGTGCCCTGGAGGCAGAGAATGCCGTCCTCAGGGGGCAAATGACGGAGCTGCGGGCGGAGGTGGCTCGGCTCCGGCAGGTGGTGGAGGCGAGTACGGCTGCTGCCGCAATGCCTCCGCCGCCGCGCCCGGGAGGGGGCTCAGTATCGCCGCCGATCGTCGCCGCCCGGGACTGCCAACGCTCCGGGCAAGAAAAGTCCCCGCTCCCACATGCGACTGCGCCCGCAGATTTTCTGGCGCAGATAAGCGCCCTGATAGACGCCAAATTGGCGTCATTCAGGAGGGAGCTCGCGCCGCGAACGGACTCGGCCCTACGATCGGTGGCCCCTGGGCCGTCCGTCCCCTCACAGTCTTCGGACAGGGTGGGCCGGAGGGCGAAGAAGAAAAAGAAAGGTGAGAAAGCTGGGGCGGCTAAAGCGGCCCAGACGAAGCCCGCTCGACCGCGAGCAGAATTGGCCCCACCCTCCGCCGCGCCTCCACCTCAGGAGGCGTGGTCCCAGGTGGTTGGACGGAAGGCCAAAAAGGCGGCTGCCAAGGCCACTGCTGCGGCGAATAACAAAAAAGGACGGGTGGTCCCGGCGGCCCCCAGGAAGACACCCCTGCCTCCGCGACCGCCACGCACAGCAGCGGTTACCATAACGGTTCCGTCTGGCGTGGACATTACTTACGCGCAGGCGATGGCCACTGCCAGGTCCAAGGTGGACCTGGCAGAAATTGGCATCGCCTCGCTGAGGCCGCGAAGGGCGGTGACTGGGGGGTTAATTTTGGAAGTCCCTGGCACCGATGGGGCCGCCAAGGCCACCGTCCTCGCCACAAAAGTGGCGGAAGCGCTGGCAGGCACCGGCGTAAAGGTCGCGCGTCCGGTCAAAAAAGCTGACCTTAGGGTGCGCGGCCTGGTCGATTCGACCACGCCGGCGGAGGTCGCTGCGGCTGTTGCCCGCGTGGGCGGGTGCAGCGAGGGGGACATCAATACCGGCGAAATCCGGTCTTCCCCCTCGGGATTGGGCACACTCTGGGTCCGATGTCCTGCCGCGGCAGCTCGCAAGGTTGCTGTCGCGGGCCGGATAACCGTCGGCTGGACCCATGCAGTCGTGGAGGCCCTGAGTGCCCGGCCTCTGCAGTGTTACCGTTGCCTTGATGTTGGCCACACCAGTCAGCGGTGCACTTCTGCCGAGGATAGGTCCGACTGCTGCTATAGATGCGGCAGTCGGGACCATAAGGTGGCAGCCTGTACGGCCACGCCCAATTGTCCGCTTTGTGCGGGCGCGGGCAGGCCTTCTGGTCACCGCCTCGGCGGCCGGGCGTGTCCTGTCAGTGCGAGGCGAGGCAAGGTAGGCGGCCAAAGGTCGTCTGCCAGATTCAATAAAAAAGGGAAGGAAACCACGATGGCCAAGGCAGCGACCACCGTGGCCAGCAACGAAAAGGCGGCACCGCCTGATGCTACCGCCGCACCCGCGGGGGCGAATGGGGCCACTAAAGTCCCTGACGCCACCGCATCCGCGGCCGTGACGGCGATGGACACGGCTGTGTAATGGGGCCCCCGGGCCCGATAATACAAGTTAACCTCAACTGCTCGGCCAGAGCGCAGGATCTCCTGTTTCAATGCCTGGCCGAGCGGGGTGCCGGGTTGGCAGTCGTGGCGGAGCCGCACAGGGTCCCCAAACATCCACACTGGATGGGGGACTCGATTGGCTCCGCCGCGATTATTTGGGCTGGGAGGTCGGGGTCCCCGCCGTGCTCGGTTATCGAGCGCGGCCTGGGATACGTGGCCGTTGATTGGGGCGGAACCGCGGTTGTGGCGATATACGCACCTCCAAGGTGGTCCCTCGAAGAGTTTGAGCAGTATCTGGACGGGGTAGGGAGATGCGTCTCCCGCTGCCATCCCCGTCCGGTGCTGGTCCTGGGGGACTTCAATGCCAAGGCCACGGCTTGGGGTTCCCCCGGGACTGACTCGAGGGGCCGGGAGGTGCTGGATTGGGCGGCGGGACTGGAGCTCCGTCTCCTGAATACGGGCTCGGTCCATACGTGCGTGCGGCATAACGGGGGGTCCATCGTTGACCTTTCGTGGGCAACGCCCCCGGCCGCGCGCCGTATTACGGGGTGGAGGGTGGCGGAAGGGGTCGAGACGTTGTCTGACCACAGATACATAATTCTCGACCTCTCCGCCGCCCCACCATCGACACCCCGTCGTCGCCCCGCTGATGAAGGATCGCCTCAACCGCGGTGGGCGCTGAAGCGCCTCGACCAGGACGCTCTGATGGCGGCAGCCCACGTCGTGGCCTGGCCAGCAACACCGGCCGGGCCAGTCGACGGGAATGGGGAGGCCCGTTGGTTCCGGGGCGCAATGACGTCGGTTTGCGACGTCGCCATGCCCCGGGCCAGGGTCTTCCCGAGGAAGGCTGTGTACTGGTGGTCGCGTGCGATAGCTGAATTACGCACCGAGTGCGTCCGCGCGCGACGCCAGTACGCTCGCGCCCGTCGACGACGACGTACGGACGACGTGCTGGCTGCCCAGCTGTATGGGCGATATCGGGAGAAGGTGGTCGCCCTGCAGCTGGCCATCAGGCGAGCGAAGGACCAGGCCTGGCGCGATCTTCTCGGCTCTCTGAACCGAGATCCGTGGGGGCGCCCATACAAGATGGCATTGGGGCGATTACGTCCCTGGGCGCCCCCCGTGACGGAGAGCCTGGATCCGGGGCTGCTCGTGCGGGTCGTGGACGCTTTATTCCCCGTTAGCGGGGAGGCGTCCCGGCTCGTCCCTGAGCCAGAGGAACATGAGTGGTCCCCGGATCTTGAGGTTGCGCCGGAGGAGATGGCCGGGGTCGTCAAATGGCTCCGGGACAAAAATACCGCACCGGGGCCGGACGGTATCCCCGGCCGGGTCTGGTTGCTCGCCGCGAGCGTCCTGGGGGAGAGGCTGAGGAGCCTCTACTCTGGGCTCCTGAGATCGGGGACGTTCCCCGACCTATGGAGAGAAAGTCGGATGGTCCTCTTGGGGAAGGATGGGAGGCCGGGGGATTCTCCCTCCGCGTACCGGCCCATCTGTCTCCTGGATGAGGCGGGCAAGATCTTCGAGAAGATCATTGTTGCCCGCCTCTCCAGGCACCTGTCCCGCGACGGCCCTGATCTGGCGGACTGCCAGTTTGGCTTCCGGGAGGGGCGATCGACGGTCGACGCTATCGACCGTCTCAAGTCCTTCTCGGACAATGCCGTGGCAAGGGGCGGGGTGTGCTTGGCGGTGTCCATTGACATCGTCAATGCGTTCAACACCCTACCCTGGTCCGCCATTAGGGAGGCCCTCGTCGATCACCAGGTGCCTCCCTATCTGAGGCGGGTGATCGGGGCCTACCTGCGGGACAGGTGGGTTGAATACCCGGGCCGGTGCGGGATGATACGGAGGGAAGTGGACCGCGGGGTCCCGCAGGGGTCCGTTTTAGGACCGCTCCTGTGGGACCTGGGTTACAACGCGGTCCTGGAGAAGGCCCCCCTGCCCGACGGTGCCACCCTCGTCTGCTACGCGGATGACACGTTGGTGGTCGCCGTCGGGAGTACCTTCGAGAGGACCATCCGACGAGCAGAGGTTGCGGTGGCAGCCGTCGTCGCGAGGATCCGCGATCTGGGGCTGAAAATAGCCCCGGAGAAGGCCGAGGCTGTCTGGTTTCACGGACGGCCTCGGTCTCGGCCACCGGCCAGATCGTGGATCCGGGTTGGAGAAGCCTGCGTCGAGGTGAAGTCCGAGTTGAAATATCTCGGACTGATCCTCGACAGCCGCTGGAGCTTCGATGCGCATCTCGACCGTCTCGTCCCCCGAGTCGAAAAGGCGGCGGCCTCTTTGGGCCGCCTGCTGCCCAACCTCGGGGGACCGGGAGATTTGGTGCGCCGCCTATACCTGGGCGTGGTGCGGTCTATGGCCTTATACGGTGCCCCGATATGGGCGCCGCACGTGATGACCAGCCGGCGCAACACGCTGTTGTTGCGCCGGCTGCAGAGGCGGATGGCCATCCGCCTCATAAGAGGTTACCGCACCACGTCTACCGTGGCGGCGCTTGCTCTGGCGGGAGAACTTCCCTTCGAGCTTCAGGCGGCGGTGCGCGCCTATGTTTACACGCGCACAAGCATCGCTGGCCGTGCTCGAGGGGCCCCGCCGGAGCGAGAGACGGTCGAGGGCTTCGGGCTCCAGGCCCGGCGACTAGCGCTCGCCAGATGGCGTGCCGAGCTTTGCTCCCACGCCGGCGAGCGCGTCCCCGGGGCTCTCCTGCCGCACTTCACCTCGTGGCGGGAGAGACGGCATGGCAGGCTCTCCTACCGAGCGACGCAGGTGTTCACCGGGCATGGCTGCTTCGGTGTCTACCTGTGTCGCATCGGGCGGGAAGCGACGGCGGTGTGCCACCATTGTGGCGCGGAGGAAGACTCGGCGCAGCACACGCTGGAGGAATGTCCCGCCTTTTCAGCGCTGCGCCGAGTCCTAAAACGGGATGTCGGTCACGACCTCGCACTCTCCAGCCTAGTTGGGGCCATGCTGGAGAGCCCGGGGAAGTGGGCGGCAGCAATCTCTTTCTGCGAGGATGTTATGTCGCGGAAGGAGGCTGCCGAGCGGGATCGGGAGCTTACAGATCCCGCCCGACGTGCTCGGGGACGGCGTGCGCGCCCACGCCGAGAAACCCCGGGCAGCTGAGAGTATGCGGGCGGCGGGTGTACCAGAACATGCTGGTTTCATTGCCCGCCGCCCGCCAACAGAGGAGGACCTCCACTGTTGGGAGTGGGGGATGACGAGTCGTCTGAGGGGGGCGAGTGTTAACTGTGATCCCCCTCCGATATACTCGTCGTCCCCCCGGCGGCCGCTGTGATCAGGGCGGGGGCCCTGGTCACCTATCGCGCGGTCGCCGTGTCGGGGCGGTTCGGGGTGCGACCCCTCGCGCCGCCGAATTTAAATGGATTTAGGGGGGAGGATTATATCTCCCCCGGGACGCGGCCGGCTATCCTTACCATCCTGATGGCCGGCCAGGCGAGGGGGAGCCGCGGTAGTGTTCTTCAAGAGTTCCCGTGGCTCCCCCGTTGAATCGCCAGCGATCGGTCCTGCGTCCTCTGGTCGCCGTGGAGGTTTTAGTGGGTCGATCCCCACACTACCCTCGTCCCGCTCCCCCGGGCGGGGCGGGGGTGTCTGGCTAGCAGATTTCCTCCACGTAAAATAAAAAAAAAAAAAAAAGGTTATGTCAAGGTTATGTCAAGGTTATGTCAAGGTTATGTCAAGGTTATGTCAAGGTAATGTCAAGGTTATGTCAAGGTTATGTCAAGGTTCCCCCCCGTGTCCGCTACCTTGTCGTGGTGGGGGGGCTTCGTGCCCTAATGATCCTCAAGGCTGTGCCGGCGGGGAATTTATTCCCTGGCAGGTTCTACCATGCCGGAGTGGCTTGAGGGGAGGGGCCAACTAAAGTCGGACACATACCGTAAACCTGTGGTCATGTTTTACAGGAACGGGGGTCTTGCCTTAACCGGCCGGGCCGCGAGGATGACAACCTCTCTAAAAAATCCCTAGCCCCAAGCAGTGTTACGCGGTGATGAGGGTGTAGCTGGAGTAAGCGCCAGCTATGGTTGGTGGGTGCACCAATCTTTAGCGGACAACCCCGGGGTACCTGGCGACCCCCGGGTGTATTAGCCTTCCCCGGGTATGGCGGCTCTGCCCGGGGTGACCTTCTTTCCGACCACACTCGTGGGACCAATTATGGATTCTTTTAAACAAATAACCGGGGAGGGGGGAAACGAGCGTGAGGTGGAGGTGCGCGGTCCTATCGTGCGCCTCAAAAGATGTACAGAGCCGGTGTCGCGGAGGCATTCTGCAACACGCGGCAAAAAGAGGACCGCAGCGGGCCTTGGTGAGTGCGATGAGGGGGAGGAGTCAGATTTCTCTGTCTCCTCAAACCACTCATCGCAGAGTGTCCCGGGCTCGTCGTCAGCGAGGAAAAGAGGACGGCCGCCGACGACCGGCGAATATGTTGGCCTCGCAGAGGCCAAACTTAGGCTGGCCGAGGCTTCGCAGCTGGAGGCCGAGGCGAGGGAGGTGGCGGCGATATTCGACCCGGGAGCCCCCGTGCCGAGACCATCGCGGTCGAGCGTCCCGCTCCCGGACGAGACGGATATAGCGGAAAATTTCCGCAACCGTCCGACGCGGGATGTCGCGGCCGCTATATTGGAGAGCCTGGATGAAGTGGCCAGGATCTCCGGCGTGTCAAAGGGGCTGAAGGGCAATTTGGCCCGCGCCCTGAGGGTGGCCGCCTTAAACGGCAGGGTAGGGGTGTCGGAGCTGGCAGTGAGGTCAGCTACCGACGCCACGCGTGTCCTGGAGGCCGAAAATGCAGTTCTCAGGGGGCAAATGACGGAGCTGCAGGCGGAGGTGGCCCGGCTCCGGCAGGTGGTGGAGGCGAGAACGGCTGCTGCCGCAATGCCTCCGCCACGGCGCCCGGGAGAGGGCTCAGTATCGCCGCCGATCGTCGGCGCCCGGGATTGCCATCGCTCCGGGCAAGAAAAGTCCTCGCCACCACCTGCGGCTGCGCCCGCAGATTTTCTGGCGCAAATAGGCGCCCTGATGGACGCCAAATTGGCGTCATTCAGGAAGGAGCTCGCGCCGCGAACGGACTCGGCCCTACGATCGGTGGCCCCTGGACCGTCCGTCCCCTCACAGTCTTCGGACGGGGTGGGGCGGAGGGCGAAGAAGAAAAAGAAAGGTGGGAAATCTGGGGCGGCTATAGCGGCCCAGACGGAGCCCGCTCGACCTCGAGCAGAATTGGCCCCACACTCCGCCGCGCCTCCACCTCAGGAGGCGTGGTCCCAGGTGGTTGGCCGGAAGGCCAAAAAGGCGGCTGCCAAGGCCACTGCGGCCGCGAATAGAAAAGGACGGGTGGTCCCGGCGGCCCCCAGGAAGACACCCCTGCCTCCTCGACCGCCACGCACAGCAGCGGTTACCATAACGGTTCCGTCTGGCGTGGACATTACTTACGCGCAGGCGATGGCCACTGCCAGGTCCAAGGTTGACCTGGCAGAAATTGGCATCGCCTCGCTGAGGCCGCGAAGGGCGGTGACTGGGGGGTTAATTTTGGAGGTCCCTGGCACCGATGGGGCCGCCAAGGCCACCGTCCTCGCCACAAAAGTGGCGGAAGCGCTGGCAGGCACCGGCGTAAAGGTCGCGCGTCCGGTCAAAAAAGCTGACCTTAGGGTGCGCGGCCTGGTCGACTCGACCACGCCGGCGGAGGTCGCTGCGGCTGTTGCCCGCGTGGGCGGGTGCAGCGAGGGGGACATCAATACCGGCGAAATCCGGGCTTCCCCCTCGGGATTGGGCACCCTCTGGGTCCGATGTCCTGCCGCGGCCGCTCGCAAGGTTGCTGTCGCGGGCCGGATAACTGTCGGCTGGACCCAGGCAGCCGTGGAGGCCCTGAGTGCCCGGCCCCTGCAGTGTTACCGTTGCCTTGGTGTTGGCCACACCAGTCAGCGGTGCACTTCTGCCGAGGATAGGTCCAACTGCTGCTATAGATGCGGCAGTCGGGACCATAAGGTGGCAGCCTGTACGGCCACGCCCAATTGTCCGCTTTGTGCGGGCGCGGGCAAGCCGTCTGGTCACCGCCTCGGGAGCCGGGCATGTCCTGCCGGTGCGGGGCGAGGCAAGGGGGGCGGCCAAAGGTCGTCTGCCAGATTTAATAAAAAAGGGAAGGGAACCACGATGGCCAAGGCAGCGACCACCGTGGCCAGCAACGAAAAGGCGGCACCTCCTGATGCTACCGCCGCACCCGCGGGGGCGGATGGGACCAATAAAGTCCCAGACGCCACCGCATCCGCGGCCGTGACGGCGATGGACACGGCTGTGTAATGGGGCCCCCGGGCCCGATAATACAAGTTAACCTCAACTGCTCGGCCAGAGCGCAGGATCTCATGTTTCAATGCCTGGCCGAGCGGGGTGCCGGGTTGGCAGTCGTGGCGGAGCCGCACAGGGTCCCCAAACATCCACACTGGATGGGGGACTCGATTGGCTCCGCCGCGATTATTTGGGCTGGGAGGCCGGGGTCCCCGCCGTGCTCGCTTATCGAGCGCGGCCTGGGATACGTGGCCGTTGATTGGGGCGGCACCGCGGTTGTGGCGATATACGCACCTCCAAGGTGGTCCCTCGAAGAGTTTGAGCAGTATCTGGACGGGGTAGGGAGATGCGTCTCCCGCTGCCATCCCCGTCCGGTGCTGGTCCTGGGGGACTTTAATGCCAAGGCCACGGCTTGGGGTTCCCCCGGGACTGATTCGAGGGGCCGGGAGGTGCTGGATTGGGCGGCGGGACTGGAGCTCCGTCTTCTGAACACGGGCTCGGTCCATACGTGCGTGCGGCATAACGGGGGGTCCATCGTTGACCTTTCGTGGGCAACGCCCCCGGCCGCGCGCCGTATTACGGGGTGGAGGGTGGCGGAAGGGGTCGAGACGTTGTCTGACCACAGATACATAGTTCTCGACCTCTCCGGCGCCCCACCATCGACACCCCGTCGTCGCCCCGCCGATGAGGGTTCGCCTCAGCCGCGGTGGGCGCTGAAGCGCCTCGACCAGGACGCTCTGATGGCGGCAGCACACGTCGTGGCCTGGCCAGCAACACCGGCTGGGCCAGTCGACGGGAATGGGGAGGCCCAGTGGTTCCGGGGCGCAATGACGTCGATTTGCGACGTCGCCATGCCCCGGGCCAGGGTCTTCCCGAGGAAGGCGGTGTACTGGTGGTCGCGAGAAATAGCGGAATTACGCACCGAGTGCGTCCGCGCGCGACGCCAGTACGCTCGCGCCCGTCGACGACGACGTACGGACGACGTGCTGGCTGCCCAGCTGTATGGGAGATATCGGGAGAAGGTGGTCGCCCTGCAGCTGGCCATCAGGCGAGCGAAGGACCAGGCCTGGCGCGATCTCCTCGGCTCTCTGAACCGAGATCCGTGGGGGCGCCCATACAAGATGGCATTGGGACGATTACGTCCCTGGGCGCCCCCCGTGACGGAGAGCCTGGATCCGGGGCTGCTCGGGCGGGTCGTGGACGCTTTATTCCCCGTTAGCGGGGAGGCGTTCCGGCCCGTCCCTGAGCCAGAGGAACATGAGTGGTCCCCGGATCTTGAGGTCGCGCCGGAGGAGATGGCCGGGGTCGTCAAATGGCTCCGGGGCAAGAATACCGCTCCGGGGCCGGACGGTATCCCCGGCCGGGTCTGGTTGCTCGCCGCGAGCGTCCTGGGGGAGAGGCTGAGGAGCCTCTACTCTGGGCTCCTGAAGTCGGGGACGTTCCCCGACCTATGGAGAGAAAGTCGGATGGTCCTCTTGAGGAAGGATGGGAGGCCGGGGGATTCTCCCTCCGCGTTCCGGCCCATTTGTCTCCTGGATGAGGCGGGCAAGATCTTCGAGAAGATCATTGTTGCCCGCCTCTCCAGACACCTGTCCCGCGACGGCCCAGATCTGGCGGACTGCCAGTTTGGCTTCCGGGAGCGGCGATCGACGGTCGACGCTATCGACCGTCTCAAGTCCCTCTCGGACAATGCCGTGGCAAGGGGCGGGGTGTGCTTGGCGGTGTCCATTGACATCGTCAATGCGTTCAACACCCTGCCCTGGTCCGCCATTAGGGAGGCCCTCGTCGATCACCAGGTGCCTCCCTATCTGAGGCGGGTGATCGGGGCCTACCTGCGGGACAGGTGGGTTGAATACCCGGGCCGGTACGGGGTGATACGGAGGGAAGTGGACCGCGGGGTCCCGCAGGGGTCCGTTTTAGGACCGCTCCTGTGGGACCTGGGTTACAACGCGGTCCTGGAAAAGGCCTCCCTGCCCGACGGTGCCACCCTCGTCTGCTACGCGGACGACACGTTGGTGGTCGCCGTCGGGAGTACCTTCGAGAGGACCATCCGACGAGCAGCGGTTGCGGTGGCAGCCGTCGTCGCGAGGATCCGCGATCTGGGGCTGAAAATAGCCCCGGAGAAGGCCGAGGCTGTCTGGTTTCACGGACGGCCTCGGTCTCGGCCACCGGCCAGATCGTGGATCCGGGTTGGAGAAGCCTGCGTCGAGGTGAAGTCCGAGTTGAAATATCTCGGACTGATCCTCGACAGCCGCTGGAGCTTCGATGCGCATCTCGACCGTCTCGTCCCCCGAGTCGAAAAGGCGGCGGCCTCTTTGGGCCGCCTGCTGCCCAACCTCGGGGGACCGGGAGATTTGGTGCGCCGCCTATACCTGGGCGTGGTGCGGTCTATGGCCTTATACGGTGCCCCAATCTGGGCGCCGTACGTGATGACCAGCCGGCGCAACACGCTGTTGTTGCGCCGGCTGCAGAGGCGGATGGCCATCCGCCTCATAAGAGGTTACCGCACCACGTCTACCGTGGCGGCGCTTGCTCTGGCGGGAGAACTTCCCTTCGAGCTTCAGGCGGCGGTGCGCGCCTATGTTTATGGGCGCACAAGCATCGCCAGCCGTGCTCGAGGGGCCCCGCCGGAGCGAGAGACGGTCGAGGGCTTCGAGCTCCAGGCCCGGAGACTAGCGCTGGCCAGATGGCGTGCCGAGCTTTGCTCCCACGCCGGCGAGCGCGTCCCCGGGGCTCTCCTGCCGCACTTCACCTCGTGGCGGGAGAGACGGCATGGCAGGCTCTCCTACCGAGCGACGCAGGTGTTCACCGGGCATGGCTGCTTCGGTGTCTACCTGTGTCGCATCGGGCGGGAAGCGACGACGGTGTGCCACCATTGTGGCGCGGAGGAAGACTCGGCGCAGCACACGCTGGAGGAATGTCCCGCCTTTTCAGCGCTGCGCCGAGTCCTAAAACGAGAAGTCGGCCACGACCTCGCACTCTCCAGCCTAGTTGGGGCCATGCTGGAGGGCCCGGGGAAGTGGGCGGCAGCAATCTCTTTCTGCGAGGAGGTTATGTCGCGGAAGGAGGCTGCCGAGCGGGATCGGGAGCTTACAGATCCCGCCCGACGTGCCCGGGGGCGGCGTGCGCGCCCACGCCGAGAAACCCCGGGCAGCTGAGAGTAGGCGGGCGGCGGGTGTACCAGTACATGCTGGTTTCATTGCCCGCCGCCCGCCAACAGAGGAGGACGCCCACTGTTGGGGATGGGGGATGACGAGTCGCCTGAAGGAGGCGAGGGTTAACTGTAATCCTCCTCCAATATACTCGTCGTCCCCCCGGCGTCCGCTGTGATCAGGGCGGGGGCCCTGGTCACCTATCGCGCGGTCGCCGTGTCGGGGCGGTGCGGGGAGCGACCCCTCGCGCCGCCGAATTTAAATGGATTTTAGGGGGGAGGATTTATTTTATTTCCCCCCGGGACGCGGCCGGCCATCGTTACCATCCTGATGGCCGGCCAGGCGAGGGGGAGCCGCGGTAGTGTTCTTCAAGAGTTCCCGTGGCTCCCCCGTTGAATCGCCAGCGATCGGTCCTGCGTCCTCAGGTCGCCGTGGAGGTTTTAGTGGGTCAAACCCCACACTACCCTCGTCCCGCTCCCCCGGGCGGGGCGGGGGTGTCTGGCGAGCAGATTTCCTCCACGTAAAATAAAAAAAAAAAAAAAAGGTTATGTCAAGGTTATGTCAAGGTTATGTCAAGGTTATGTCAAGGTTCCCCCCCGAGTCCGCTACCTTGTCGTGGTGGGGGGGCTTCGTGCCCTAATGATCCTCAAGGCTGTGCCGGCGGGGAATTTATTCCCTGGCAGGTTCTACCATGCCGGAGTGGCTTGAGGTGAGGGGCCAACTAAAGTCGGACACATACCGTAAACCTGTGGTCATGTTTTACAGGAACGGGGGTCTTGCCTTAACCGGCCGGGCCGCGAGGATGACAACCTCTCTAAAAAATCCCTAGCCCCAAGCAGTGTTGCGCGGTGATGAGGGTGTAGCTGGAGTAAGCGCCAGCTATGGTTGGTGGGTGCACCAATCTTTAGCGGACAACCCCGGGGTACCTGGCGACCCCCGGGTGTATTAGCCTTCCCCGGGTATGGCGGCTCTGCCCGGGGTGACCTTCTTTCCGACCACACTCGTGGGACCAATTATGGATTCTTTTAAACAAATAACCGGGGAGGGGGGAAACGAGCGTGAGGTGGAGGTGCGCGGGCCTATCGTGCGCCTCAAAAGATGTGCAGAGCCGGTGTCGCGGAGGCATTCTGCAACACGCGGTAAAAAGAGGACCGCAGCGGGCCTTGGTGAGTGCGATGACGGGGAGGAGTCAGATTTCTCTGTCTCCTCCCACCACTCATCGCAGAGTGTCCCGGGCTCTTCGTCGGCGAGGAAGAGAGGACGGCCGCCGACGACCGGCGAATATGTTGGCCTCGCAGAGGCCAAACTTAGGCTGGCCGAGGCTTCGCAGCTGGAGGCCGAGGCAAGGGAGGTGGCGGCGATATTCGACCCGGGAGCCCCCGTGCCGAGACCATCGCGGTCGAGCGTCCCGCTCCCGGACGAGACGGATATAGCGGAAAATTTCCGCAACCGTCCGACGCGGGATGTCGCGGCCGCTATATTGGAGAGCCTGGATGAGGTGGCCAGGATCTCCGGTGTGTCAAAGGGGCTGAAGGGCAACTTGGCCCGCGCCCTGAGGGTGGCCGCTTTAAACGGCAGGGTAGGGGTGTCCGAGCTTGCGGTTAGGTCAGCTACCGACGCCACGCGTGCCCTGGAGGCTGAGAATGCCGTCCTCAGGGGGCAAATGACGGAGCTGCGGGCGGAGGTGGCCCGGCTCCGGCAGGTGGTGGAGGCGAGTACGGCTGCTGCCGCAATGCCTCCGCCGCCGCGCCCGGGAGAGGGCTCAGTATCGCCGCCGATCGTCGCCGCCCGGGACTGCCAACGCTCCGGGCAAGAAAAGTCCTCGCCCCCACCTGCGGTTGCGCCCACAGATTTTCTGGCGCAGATAAGCGCCCTGATAGACGCCAAATTGGCGTCATTCAGGAGGGAGCTCGCGCCGCGAACGGACTCGGCCCTGCGATCGGTGGCACCTGGGCCGTCCGTCCCCTCACAGTCTTCGGACAGGGTGGGGCGGAAGACGAAGAAGAAGAAGAAAGGTGGGAAAGCTGGGGCGGCTATAGCGGCCCAGACGGAGCCCGCTCGACCTCGAGCAGAATTGGCCCCACACTCCGCCGCGCTTCCACACCAGGAGGCGTGGTCCCAGGTGGTTGGGCGGAAGGCCAAAAAGGCGGCTGCCAAGGCCACTGCGGCCGCGAATAGAAAAGGACGGGTGGTCCCGGCGGCGCCCAGGAAGACACCCCTGCCTCCTCGACCGCCACGCACAGCAGCGGTTACCATAACGGTTCCGTCTGGCGTGGACATTACTTACGCGCAGGCGATGGCCACTGCCAGGTCCAAGGTGGATCTGGCAGAAATTGGCATCGCCTCGCTGAGGCCGCGAAGGGCGGTGACTGGGGGGTTAATTTTGGAGGTCCCTGGTACCGATGGGGCCGCCAAGGCCACCGTCCTCGCCACAAAAGTGGCGGAAGCGCTGGCTGGCACCGGCGTAAAGGTCGCGCGTCCGGTCAAAAAAGCTGACCTTAGGGTGCGCGGCCTGGTCGATTCGACCACGCCGGCGGAGGTCGCTGCGGCTGTTGCCCGCGTGGGCGGGTGCAGCGAGGGGGACATCAATACCGGCGAAATCCGGTCTTCCCCCTCGGGATTGGGCACCCTCTGGGTCCGATGTCCTGCCGCGGCCGCTCGCAAGGTTGCTGTCGCGGGCCGGATAACCGTCGGCTGGACCCAGGCAGCCGTGGAGGCCCTGAGTGCCCGGCCTCTGCAGTGTTACCGTTGCCTTGGTGTTGGCCACACCAGTCAGCGGTGCACTTCTGCCGAGGATAGGTCCGACTGCTGCTATAGATGCGGCAGTCGGGACCATAAGGTGGCAGCCTGTACGGCCACGCCCAATTGTCCCCTTTGTGCGGGCGCGGGCAAGCCGTCTGGTCACCGCCTCGGCAGCCAGGCATGTCCTGCTAGTACGGGGCGAGGCAAGGGAGGCGGCCAAAGGCCGTCTGCCAGATTTAATAAAAAGAGGAAGGAAACCACGATGGCCAAGGCAGCGACCACCGTGGCCAGCAACGAAAAGGCGGCACCGCCTGATGCTACCGCCGCGCCCGCGTGGGCGGATGGGGCCACTAAAGTCCCAGACGCCACCGCATCCGCGGCCGTGACGGCGATGGACACGGCTGTGTAATGGGGCCCGCGGGCCCGATAATACAAGTTAACCTCAACTGCTCGGCCAGAGCGCAGGACCTCCTGTTTCAATGCATGGCCGAGCGGGGTGCCGGGTTGGCAGTCGTGGCGGAGCCGCACAGGGTCCCCAAACATCCACACTGGATGGGGGACTCGATTGGCTCCGCCGCGATTATTTGGGCAGGGAGGCCGGGGTCCCCGCCGTGCTCGCTTATCGAGCGCGGCCTGGGATACGTGGCCGTTGATTGGGGCGGCACCGCGGTTGTGGCGATATACGCACCTCCAAGGTGGTCCCTCGAAGAGTTTGAGCAGTATCTGGACGGGGTAGGGAGATGCGTCTCCCGCTGCCATCCCCGTCCGGTGCTGGTCCTGGGGGACTTCAATGCCAAGGCCACGGCTTGGGGTTCCCCCGGGACTGACTCGAGGGGCCGGGAGGTGCTGGATTGGGCGGCGGGACTGGAGCTCCGTCTCCTGAACACGGGTTCGGTCCATACGTGCGTGCGGCATAACGGGGGGTCCATCGTTGACCTTTCGTGGGCAACGCCCCCGGCCGCGCGCCGCATTACGGGGTGGAGGGTGGCGGAAGAGGTCGAGACGTTGTCTGACCACAGATACATAGTTCTCGGCCTCTCCGCCGCCCCACCATCGACACCCCGACGTCGCCCCGCCGATGAGGGTTCGCCTCAACCGCGGTGGGCGCTGAAGCGCCTCGACCAGGACGCTCTGATGGCGGCAGCACACGTCGTGGCCTGGCCAGCAACATCGGCCGGGCCAGTCGACGGGAATGGGGAGGCCCGTTGGTTCCGGGGCGCAATGACATCGGTTTGCGACGTCGCCATGCCCCGGGCCAGGGTCTTCCCGAGAAAGGCGGTGTACTGGTGGTCGCGCGATATAGCGGAATTACGCACCGAGTGCGTTCGCGCGCGACGCCAGTACGCTCGCGCCCGTCGACGACGACGAACGGACGACGTGCTGGCTGCCCAACTGTACGGGCGATATCGGGAGAAGGTGGTCGCCCTGCAGCTGGCCATCAGGCGTGCGAAGGACCAGGCCTGGCGCGATCTCCTCGACTCTCTGAACCGAGATCCGTGGGGGCGCCCATACAAGATGGCATTGGGACGACTGCGTCCCTGGGCGCCCCCCGTGACGGAGAGCCTGGATCCGGGGCTGCTCGGGCGGGTCGTGGACGCTTTATTCCCCGTTAGCGGGGAGGCGTCCCGGCCCGTCCCTGAGCCAGAGGAACATGAGTGGTCCCCGGATCTTGAGGTCGCGCCGGAGGAGATGGCCGGGGTCGTCAAATGGCTCCGGGGCAAGAATACCGCCCCGGGGCCGGACGGTATCCCCGGCCGGGTCTGGCTGCTCGCCGCGAGCGTCCTGGGCGAGAGGCTGAGGAGCCTCTACTCTGGGCTCCTGAGGTCGGGGACGTTCCCCGACCTATGGAGAGAAAGTCGGATGGTCCTCTTGAGGAAGGATGGGAGGCCGGGGGATTCTCCCTCCGCGTACCGGCCCATTTGTCTCCTGGATGAGGCGGGCAAGATCTTCGAGAAGATCATTGTTGCCCGCCTCTCCAGGCACCTGTCCCGCGACGGCCCAGATCTGGCGGACTGCCAGTTTGGCTTCCGGGAGGGGCGATCGACGGTCGACGCTATCGTCCGTCTCAAGTCCCTCTCGGACAATGCCGTGGCAAGGGGCGGGGTGTGCTTGGCGGTGTCCATTGACATCGTCAATGCGTTCAACACCCTGCCCTGGTCCGCCATTAGGGGGGCCCTCGTCGATCACCAGGTGCCTCCCTATCTGAGGCGGGTGATCGGGGCCTACCTGCGGGACAGGTGGGTCGAATACCCGGGCCGGTACGGGATGATACGGAGGGAAGTGGACCGCGGGGTCCCGCAGGGGTCTGTTTTAGGACCGCTCCTGTGGGACCTGGGTTACAACGCGGTCCTGGAAAAGGCCTCCCTGCCCGACGGTGCCACCCTCGTCTGCTACGCGGACGACACGTTGGTGGTCGCCGTCGGAAGTACCTTCGAGAGGACCATCCGACGAGCAGAGGTTGCGGTGGCAGCCGTCGTCGCGAGGATCCGCGATCTGGGGCTGAAAATAGCCCCGGAGAAGGCCGAGGCTGTCTGGTTCCACGGACGGCCTCGGTCTCGGCCACCGGCCAGATCGTGGATCCGGGTTGGAGAAGCCTGCGTCGAGGTGAAGTCCCAGTTGAAATATCTCGGACTGATCCTCGACAGCCGCTGGAGCTTCGATGCGCATCTCGACCGTCTCGTCCCCCGAGTCGAAAAGGCGGCGGCCTCTTTGGGCCGCCTGCTGCCCAACCTCGGGGGACCGGGAGATTTGGTGCGCCGCCTATACCTGGGCGTGGTGCGGTCTATGGCCTTATACGGTGCCCCAATCTGGGCGCCGTACGTGATGACCAGCCGGCGCAACACGCTGTTGTTGCGCCGGCTGCAGAGGCGGATGGCCATCCGCCTCATAAGAGGTTACCGCACCACGTCTACCGTGGCGGCGCTTGCTCTGGCGGGAGAACTTCCCTTCGAGCTTCAGGCGGCGGTGCGCGCCTATGTTTATGGGCGCACAAGCATCGCCAGCCGTGCTCGAGGGGCCCTGCCGGAGCGAGAGACGGTCGAGGGCTTCGAGCTCCAGGCCCGGCGACTAGCGCTCGCCAGATGGCGTGCCGAGCTTTGCTCCCACGCCGGCGAGCGCGTCCCCGGGGCTCTCCTGCCGCACTTCACCTCGTGGCGGGAGAGACGGCATGGCAGGCTCTCCTACCGAGCGACGCAGGTGTTCACCGGGCATGGCTGCTTCGGTGTCTACCTGTGTCGCATCGGGCGGGAAGCGACGACGGCGTGCCACCACTGTGGCGCGGAGGAGGACTCGGCGCAGCACACGCTGGAGGAATGTCCCGCCTTTTCAGCGCTGCGCCGAGTCCTAAAACGGGAAGTCGGCCACGACCTCGCACTCTCCAGCCTAGTTGGGGCCATGCTGGAGCGCCCGGGGAAGTGGGCGGCAGCAATCTCTTTCTGCGAGGAGGTTATGTCGCGGAAGGAGGCTGCCGAGCGGGATCGGGAGCTTACAGATCCCGCCCGACGTGCCCGGGGACGGCGTGCGCGCCCGCGCCGAGAAACCCCGGGCAGCTGAGAGTAGGCGGGCGGCGGGTGTACCAGAACATGCTGGTTTCATTGCCCGCCGCCCGCCAACAGAGGAGGACCTCCACTGTTGGGAGTGGGGGATGACGAGTCGTCTGAGGGAGGCGAGTGTTAACTGTGATCCTCCTCCGATATACTCGTCGTCCCCCCGGCGGCCGCTGTGATCAGGGCGGGGGCCCTGGTCACCTATCGCGCGGTCGCCGTGTCGGGGCGGTTCGGGGTGCGACCCCTCGCGCCGCCGAATTTAATTGGATTTTAGGGGGGAGGATTTATTTTATTTCCCCCCGGGACGCGGCCGGCCATCGTTACCATCTTGATGGCCGGCCAGGCGAGGGGGAGCCGCGGTAGTGTTCTTCAAGAGTTCCCGTGGCTCCCCCGTTGAATCGCCAGCGATCGGTTCTGCGTCCTCAGGTCGCCGTGGAGGTTTTAGTGGGTCAAACCCCACACTACCCTCGTCCCGCTCCCCCGGGCGGGGCGGGGGTGTCTGGCAAGCAGATTTCCTCCACGTAAAATAAAAAAAAAAAAAAAAAAAAAAAAAAAAAAAAAAGGTTATGTCAAGGTTATGTCAAGGTTATGTCAAGGTTATGTCAAGGTTATGTCAAGGTTATGTCAAGGTTATGTCAAGGTTCCCCCCCGTGTCCGCTACCTTGTCGTGGTGGGGGGGCTTCGTGCCCTAATGATCCTCAAGGCTGTGCCGGCGGGGAATTTATTCCCTGGCAGGTTCTACCATGCCGGAGTGGCTTGAGGTGAGGGGCCAACTAAAGTCGGACACATACCGTAAACCTGTGGTCATGTTTTACAGGAACGGGGGTCTTGCCTTAACCGGCCGGGCCGCGAGGATGACAACCTCTCTAAAAAATCCCTAGCCCCAAGCAGTGTTGCGCGGTGAAGAGGGCGTAGCTGGAGTAAGCGCCAGCTATGGTTGGTGGGTGCACCAATCGTTAGCGGACAACCCCGGGGTACCTGGCGACCCCCCGGGCGTATTAGCCTTCCCCGGGTATGGCGGCTCTACCCGGGGTGACCTCCTTTCCGACCACACTCGTGGGACCAATTATGGATTCTTTTTCACAAACAACCGGGGAGGGGGGAAACGAGCGTGAGGTGGAGGTGCGCGGGCCTATCGTGCGCCTCCAAAGATGTACAGAGCCGGTGTCGCGGAGGCATTCTGCAACACGCGGCAAAAAGAGGACCGCAGCGGGCCTTGGTGAGTGCGATGACGGGGAGGAGTCAGATTTCTCTGTCTCCTCCCACCACTCATCGCAGAGTGTCCCGGGCTCTTCGTCGGCGAGGAAGAGAGGACGGCCGCCGACGACCGGCGAATATGTTGGCCTCGCAGAGGCCAAACTTAGGCTGGCCGAGGCTTCGCAGCTGGAGGCCGAGGCAAGGGAGGTGGCGGCGATATTCGACCCGGGTGCCCCCGTGCCGAGACCATCGCGGTCGAGCGTCCCGCTCCCGGACGAGACGGATATCGCGGAAAATTTCCGCAACCGTCCGACGCGGGATGTCGCGGCCGCTATATTGGAGAGCCTGGATGAGGTGGCCAGGATCTCCGGCGTTTCGAAGGGGCTGAAGGGCAACTTGGCCCGCGCCCTGAGGGTGGCCGCTTTAAACGGCAGGGTGGGGGTGTCCGAGCTTGCGGTTAGGTCAGCAACCGACGCCACGCGTGTCCTGGAGGCCGAGAATGCCGTCCTCAGGGGGCAAATGACGGAGCTGCAGGCGGAGGTGGCCCGGCTCCGGCAGGTGGTGGAGGCGAGAACGGCTGCTGCTGCAATGCCTCCGCCGCCACGCCCGAGAGAGGGCTCAGTATCGCCGCCGATCGTCGGCGCCCGGGATTGCCATCGCTCCGGGCAAGAAAAGTCCTCGCCACCACCTGCGGCTGCGCCCGCAGACTTTCTGGCGCAAATAGGCGCCCTGATAGACGCCAAATTGGCGTCATTCAGGAGGGAGCTCGCGCCGCGAACGGACTCGGCCCTGCGATCGGTGGCCCCTGGGCCGTCCGTCCCCACACAGTCTTCGGACAGGGTGGGGCGGCGGGCGAAGAAGAAAAAGAAAGGTGGGAAATCTGGGGCGGCTATAGCGGCCCAGATGGAGCCCGCTCGACCGCGAGCAGAATCGGCGCTACCCTCTGCCGCGCCACCACCCCAGGAGGCGTGGTCCCAGGTGGTTGGCCGGAAGGCCAAAAAGGCGGCTGCCAAGGCCACTGCGGCCGCGAATAAAAAAGGACGGGTGGTCCCGGCGGCCCCCAGGAAGACACCCCTGCCTCCTCGACCGCCACGCACAGCAGCGGTTACCATAACGGTTCCGTCTGGCGTGGACATTACTTACGCCCAGGCGATGGCCACTGCCAGGTCCAAGGTGGACCTGGCAGAAATTGGCATCGCCTCGCTGAGGCCGCGAAGGGCGGTGACTGGGGGGTTAATTTTGGAGGTCCCTGGTACCGATGGGGCCGCCAAGGCCACCGTCCTCGCCACAAAAGTGGCGGAAGCACTGGCAGGCACCGGCGTAAAGGTCGCGCGTCCGGTCAAAAAAGCTGACCTTAGGGTGCGCGGCCTGGTCGATTCGACCACGCCGGCGGAGGTCGCGGCGGCTGTTGCCCGCGTGGGCGGGTGCAGCGAGGGGGACATCAATACCGGCGAAATTCGGTCTTCCCCCTCGGGATTGGGCACCCTCTGGGTCCGATGTCCTGCCGCGGCCGCTCGCAAGGTTGCTGTCGCGGGCCGGATAACCGTCGGCTGGACCCAGGCAGCCGTGGAGGCCCTGAGTGCCCGGCCTCTGCAGTGTTACCGTTGCCTTGGTGTTGGCCACACCAGTCAGCGGTGCACTTCTGCCGAGGATAGGTCCGACTGCTGCTATAGATGCGGCAGTCGGGACCATAAGGCGGCAGCCTGTACGGCCACGCCCAATTGTCCGCTTTGTGCGGGCGCGGGCAAGCCGTCTGGTCACCGCCTCGGCAGCCGGGCTTGCTCTGCCAGTGCGGGGCGGGGCAGGGGAGGCGGCCAAAGGCCGTCTGCCAGGTATAATAAAATGGGGAGGGAAACCACGATGGCCAAGGCAGCGACCACCGTGGCCAGCAACGAAAAGGTAGCATCGCCTGATGCTACCGCCGCGCCCGCGTGGGCGGATGGGGCGACTAAAGTCCCAGACGCCACCGCATGCGCGGCCGTGACGGCGATGGACACGGCTGTGTAATGGGGCCCCCGGGCCCGATAATACAAGTGAACCTCAACTGCTCGGCCAGAGCGCAGGATCTCCTGTTTCAATGCCTGGCCGAGAGGGGTGCCGGGTTGGCAGTCGTGGCGGAGCCGCACAACGTCCCCAAACATCCACACTGGATGGGGGACTCGATTGGCTCCGCCGCGATTATTTGGGCTGGGAGGTCGGGGTCCCCGCCGTGCTCGCTTATCGAGCGCGGCCTGGGATACGTGGCCGTTGATTGGGGCGGCACCGCGGTTGTGGCGATATACGCACCTCCAAGGTGGTCCCTCGAAGAGTTTGAGCAGTATCTGGACGGGGTAGGGAGATGCGTCTCCCGCTGCCATCCCCGTCCGGTGCTGGTCCTGGGGGACTTCAATGCCAAGGCCACGGCTTGGGGTTCCCCCGGGACTGACTCGAGGGGCCGGGAGGTGCTGGATTGGGCGGCGGGACTGGAGCTCCGTCTCCTGAATACGGGCTCGGTCCATACGTGCGTGCGGCATAACGGGGGGTCCATCGTTGACCTTTCGTGGGCAACGCCCCCGGCCGCGCGCCGTATTACGGGGTGGAGGGTGGCGGAAGGGGTCGAGACGTTGTCTGACCACAGATACATAGTTCTCGACCTCTCCGCCGTCCCACCATCGACACCCCGTCGTCGTCCCGCCGATGAGGGTTCGCCTCAACCGCGGTGGGCGCTGAAGCGCCTCGACCAGGACGCTCTGATGGCGGCGGCCCACGTCGTGGTCTGGCCAGCAACACCGGCCGGGCCAGTCGACGGGAATGGGGAGGCCCATTGGTTCCGGTGCGCAATGACGTCGATTTGCGACGTCGCCATGCCCCGGGCCAGGGTCTTCCCGAGGAAGGCGGTGTACTGGTGGTCGCGCGAGATAGCGGAATTACGCACCGAGTGCGTTCGCGCGCGACGCCAGTACGCTCGCGCCCGTCGACGACGACGAACGGACGACGTGCTGGCTGCCCAGCTGTACGGGCTATATCGGGAGAAGGTGGTCGCCCTGCAGCTGGCCATCAGGCGGGCAAAGGACCAGGCCTGGCGCGATCTCCTCGGCTCTCTGAACCGAGATCCGTGGGGGCGCCCATACAAGATGGCATTGGGACGATTACGTCCCTGGGCGCCCCCCGTGACGGAGAGCCTGGATCCGGGGCTGCTCGGGCGGGTCGTGGACGCTTTATTCCCCGTTAGCGGGGATGCGTCCCGGCTCGTCCCTGAGCCAGAGGAACATGGGTGGTCCCCGGATCTTGAGGTCGCGCCGGAGGAGATGGCCGGGGTCGTCAAATGGCTCCGGGGCAAGAATACCGCCCCGGGGCCAGACGGTATCCCCGGCCGGGTCTGGTTGCTCGCCACGAGCGTCCTGGGGGAGAGGCTGAGGAGCCTCTACTCTGGGCTCCTGAGGTCGGGGACGTTCCCCGACCTATGGAGAGAAAGTCGGATGGTCCTCTTGAGGAAGGATGGGAGGCCGGGGGATTCTCCCTCCGCGTACCGGCCTATTTGTCTCCTGGATGAGGCGGGCAAGATCTTCGAGAAGATCATTGTTGCCCGCCTCTCCAGACACCTGTCCCGCGACGGCCCAGATCTGGCGGACTGCCAGTTTGGCTTCCGGGAGGGGCGATCGACGGTCGACGCTATCGACCGTCTCAAGTCCCTCTCGGACAATGCCGTGGCAAGGGGCGGGGTGTGCTTGGCGGTGTCCATTGACATCGTCAATGCGTTCAACACCCTGCCCTGGTCCGCCATTAGGGAGGCCCTCGTCGATCACCAGGTGCCTCCCTATCTGAGGCGGGTGATCGGGGCCTACCTGCGGGACAGGTGGGTTGAATACCCGGGCCGGTGCGGGATGATACGGAGGGAAGTGGACCGCGGGGTCCCGCAGGGGTCCGTTTTAGGACCGCTCCTGTGGGACCTGGGTTACAACGCGGTCCTGGAGAAGGCCTCCCTGCCCGACGGTGCCACCCTCGTCTGCTACGCGGACGACACGTTGGTGGTCGCCGTCGGGAGTACCTTCGAGAGGACCATCCGGCGAGCAGAGGTTGCGGTGGCAGCCGTCGTCGCGAGGATCCGCGATCTGGGGCTGAAAATAGCCCCGGAGAAGGCCGAGGCTGTCTGGTTTCACGGCCGGCCTCGGTCACGGCCACCGGCCAGATCGTGGATCCGGGTTGGAGAAGCCTGCGTAGAGGTGAAGTCCGAGTTGAAATATCTCGGACTGATCCTCGACAGCCGCTGGAGCTTCGATGCGCATCTCGACCGTCTCGTCCCCCGAGTCGAAAAGGCGGCGGCCTCTTTGGGCCGCCTGCTGCCCAACCTCGGGGGACCGGGAGATTTGGTGCGCCGCCTATACCTGGGCGTGGTGCGGTCTATGGCCTTATACGGTGCCCCAATCTGGGCGCCGTACGTGATGACCAGCCGGCGCAACACGCTGTTGTTGCGCCGGCTGCAGAGGCGGATGGCCATCCGCCTCATAAGAGGTTACCGCACCACGTCTACCGTGGCGGCGCTTGCTCTGGCGGGAGAACTTCCCTTCGAGCTTCAGGCGGCGGTGCGCGCCTATGTTTATAGGCGCACGAGCATCGCCAGCCGTGCTCGAGGGGCCCCGCCGGAGCGAGAGACGGTCGACGGCTTCGAGCTCCAGGCCCGGCGACTAGCGCTCGCCAGATGGCGTGCCGAGCTTTGCTCCCACGCCGGCGAGCGCGTCCCCGGGGCTCTCCTGCCGCACTTCACCTCGTGGCGGGAGAGACGGCATGGCAGGCTCTCCTACCGAGCGACGCAGGTGTTCACCGGGCATGGCTGCTTCGGTGTCTACCTGTGTCGCGTCGGGCGGGAAGCGACGGCGGTGTGCCACCACTGTGGCGCGGAGGAAGACTCGGCGCAGCACACGCTGGAGGAATGTCCCGCCTTTTCAGCGCTGCGCCGAGTCCTAAAACGGGAAGTCGGCCACGACCTCGCACTCTCCAGCCTAGTTGGGGCCATGCTGGAGGGCCCGGGGAAGTGGGCGGCAGCAATCTCTTTCTGCGAGGAGGTTATGTCGCGGAAGGAGGCTGCCGAGCGGGATCGGGAGCTTACAGATCCCGCCCGACGTGCCCGGGGACGGCGTGCGCGCCCGCGCCGAGAAACCCCGGGCAGCTGAGAGTAGGCGGGCGGCGGGTGTACCAGAACATGCTGGTTTCATTGCCCGCCGCCCGCCAACAGAGGAGGACCTCCACTGTTGGGAGTGGGGGATGACGAGTCGTCTGAGGGAGGCGAGTGTTAACTGTGATCCTCCTCCGATATACTCGTCGTCCCCCCGGCGGCCGCTGTGATCAGGGCGGGGGCCCTGGTCACCTATCGCGCGGTCGCCGTGTCGGGGCGGTTCGGGGTGCGACCCCTCGCGCCGCCGAATTTAAATGGATTTTAGGGGGGAGGATTTTATTTTATTTCCCCCCCGGGACGCGGCCGGCCATCGTTACCATCTTGATGGCCGGCCAGGCGAGGGGGAGCCGCGGTAGTGTTCTTCAAGAGTTCCCGTGGCTCCCCCGTTGAATCGCCAGCGATCGGTTCTGCGTCCTCAGGTCGCCGTGGAGGTTTTAGTGGGTCAAACCCCACACTACCCTCGTCCCGCTCCCCCGGGCGGGGCGGGGGTGTCTGGCAAGCAGATTTCCTCCACGTAAAATAAAAAAAAAAAAAAAAAAAAAAAAAAAAAAAAAAGGTTATGTCAAGGTTATGTCAAGGTTCCCCCCCGTGTCCGCTACCTTGTCGTGGTGGGGGGGCTTCGTGCCCTAATGATCCTCAAGGCTGTGCCGGCGGGGAATTTATTCCCTGGCAGGTTCTACCATGCCGGAGTGGCTTGAGGTGAGGGGCCAACTAAAGTCGGACACATACCGTAAACCTGTGGTCATGTTTTACAGGAACGGGGGTCTTGCCTTAACCGGCCGGGCCGCGAGGATGAAAACCTCTCTAAAAAATCCCTAGCCCCAAGCAGTGTTGCGCGGTGATGAGGGTGTAGCTGGAGTAAGCGCCAGCTATGGTTGGTGGGTGCACCAATCTTTAGCGGACAACCCCGGGGTACCTGGCGACCCCCGGGTGTATTAGCCTTCCCCGGGTATGGCGGCTCTGCCCGGGGTGACCTTCTTTCCGACCACACTCGTGGGACCAATTATGGATTCTTTTTCACAAATAACCGGGGAGGGGGGAAACGAGCGTGAGGTGGAGGTGCGCGGGCCTATCGTGCGCCTCAAAAGATGTACAGAGCCGGTGTCGCGGAGGCATTCTGCAACACGCGGCAAAAAGAGGACCGCAGCGGGCCTTGGTGAGTGCGATGAGGGGGAGGAGTCAGATTTCTCTGTCTCCTCAAACCACTCATCGCAAAGTGTCCCGGGCTCGTCGTCAGCGAGGAAAAGAGGACGGCCGCCGACGACCGGCGAATATGTTGGCCTCGCAGAGGCCAAACTTAGGCTGGCCGAGGCCTCGCAGTTGGAGGCCGAGGCAAGGGAGGTGGCGGCGATATTCGACCCGGGTGCCCCCGTGCCGAGACCATCGCGGTCGAGCGTCCCGCTCCCGGACGAGACGGATATAGCGGAAAATTTCCGCAACCGTCCGACGCGGGATGTCGCGGCCGCTATATTGGAGAGCCTGGATGAAGTGGCCAGGATCTCCGGCGTTTCGAAGGGGCTGAAGGGCAACTTGGCCCGCGCCCTGAGGGTGGCCGCTTTAAACGGCAGGGTGGGGGTGTCCGAGCTTGCGGTTAGGTCAGCTACCGACGCCACGCGTGCCCTGGAGGCCGAGAATGCCGTCCTCAGGGGACAAATGACGGAGCTGCAGGCGGAGGTGGCCCGGCTCCGGCAGGTGGTGGAGGCGAGAACGGCTGCTGCCGCAATGCCTCCGCCGCCGCGCCCGGGAGAGGGCTCAGGTTCGCCGCCGATCGTCGCCGCCCGGGTCTGCCAACGCTCCGGGCAAGAAAAGTCCTCGCCCCCAGCTGCGGCTGCGCCCGCAGATTTTCTGGTGCAGATAAGCGCCCTGATAGACGCCAAATTGGCGTCATTCAGGAGGGAGCTCGCGCCGCGAAAGGACTCGGCCCTGCGATCGGTGGCCCCTGGGCCGTCCGTCCCCTCACAGACTTCGGACAGGGTGGGGCGGAAGACGAAGAAGAAGAAGAAAGGTGGGGAAGCTGGGGCGGATATAGCGGCCCAGACGGTGCCCGCCCGACCGCGAGCAGAACCGGCGCTACCCTCTGCCGCGCCTCCACCCCAGGAGGCGTGGTCCCAGGTGGTTGGCCGGAAGGCCAAAAAGGCGGCTGCCAAGGCCACTGCGGCCGCGAATAAAAAAGGTCGGGTGGTCCCGGCGGCCCCCAGGAAGACACCCCTGCCTCCTCGACCGCCACGCACAGCAGCGGTTACCATAACGGTTCCGTCTGGCGTGGACATTACTTACGCGCAGGCGATGGCCACTGCCAGGTCCAAGGTGGACCTGGCAGAAATTGGCATCGCCTCGCTGAGGCCGCGAAGGGCGGTGACTGGAGGGTTAATTTTGGAGGTCCCTGGCACCGATGGGGCCGCCAAGGCCACCGTCCTCGCCACAAAAGTGGCGGAAGCGCTGGCAGGCACCGGCGTAAAGGTCGCGCGTCCGGTCAAAAAAGCTGACCTTAGGGTGCGCGACCTGGTCGATTCGACCACGCCGGCGGAGGTCGCTGCGGCTGTTGCCCGCGTGGGCGGGTGCAGCGAGGGGGACATCAATACCGGCGAAATCCGGTCTTCCCCCTCGGGATTGGGCACCCTCTGGGTCCGATGTCCTGCCGCGGTCGCTCGCAAGGTTGCTGTCGCGGGCCGGATAACCGTCGGCTGGACCCAGGCAGCCGTGGAGGCCCTGAGTGCCCGGCCTCTGCAGTGTTACCGTTGCCTTGGTGTTGGCCACACCAGTCAGCGGTGCACTTCTGCCGAGGATAGGTCCGACTGCTGCTATAGATGCGGCAGTCGGGACCATAAGGTGGCAGCCTGTACGGCCACGCCCAATTGTCCCCTTTGTGCGGGCGCGGGCAAGCCGTCTGGTCACCGCCTCGGCAGCCGGGCATGTCCTGCCAGTGCGGGGCGAGGCAAGGTAGGCGGCCAAAGGCCGTCTGCCAGATTGAACAAAAAAAGGAGGGAAACTACGATGGCCAAGGCAGCGACCACCGTGGCCAGCAACGAAAAGGCGGCACCGCCTGATGCTACCGCCGCGCCCGCGGGGGCGGATGGGGCCATTAAAGTCCCTGACGCCACCGCATCCGCGGCCGTGACGGCGATGGACACGGCTGTGTAATGGGGCCCCCGGGCCCGATAATACAAGTTAACCTCAACTGCTCGGCCAGAGCGCAGGATCTCCTGTTTCAATGCCTGGCCGAGCGGGGTGCCGGGTTGGCAGTCGTGGCGGAGCCGCACAGGGTCCCCAAACATCCACACTGGATGGGGGACTCGATTGGCTCCGCCGCGATTATTTGGGCTGGGAGGTCGGGGTCCCCGCCGTGCTCGGTTATCGAGCGCGGCCTGGGATACGTGGCCGTTGATTGGGGCGGAACCGCGGTTGTGGCGATATACGCACCTCCAAGGTGGTCCCTCGAAGAGTTTGAGCAGTATCTGGACGGGGTAGGGAGATGCGTCTCCCGCTGCCATCCCCGTCCGGTGCTGGTCCTGGGGGACTTCAATGCCAAGGCCTCGGCTTGGGGTTCCCCCGGGACTGACTCGAGGGGCCGGGAGGTGCTGGATTGGGCGGCGGGACTGGAGCTCCGTCTCCTGAACACGGGCTCGGTCCATACGTGCGTGCGGCATAACGGGGGGTCCATCGTTGACCTTTCGTGGGCAACGCCCCAGGCCGCGCGCCGTATTACGGGATGGAGGGTGGCGGAAGGGGTCGAGACGTTGTCTGACCACAGATACATAGTTCTCGACCTCTCCGCAGCCCCACCATCGACACCCCGTCGTCGCCCCGCCGATGAAGGTTCGCCTCAGCCGCGGTGGGCGCTGAAGCGCCTCGACCAGGACGCTCTGATGGCGGCAGCACACGTCGTGGCCTGGCCAGCAACACCGGCCGGGCCAGTCGACGGGAATGGGGAGGCCCATTGGTTCCGGGGCGCAATGACGTCGATTTGCGACGTCGCCATGCCCCGGGCCAGGGTCTTCCCGAGGAAGGCGGTGTACTGGTGGTCGCGCGCGATAGCGGAATTACGCACCGAGTGCGTCCGCGCGCGACGCCAGTACGCTCGCGCCCGTCGACGACGACGTACGGACGACGTGCTGGCTGCCCAACTGTACGGGCGATATCGGGAGAAGGTGGTCGCCCTGCAGCTGGCCATCAGGCGGGCAAAGGACCAGGCCTGGCGCGATCTCCTCGGCTCTCTGAACCGAGATCCGTGGGGGCGCCCATACAAGATGGCATTGGGACGATTACGTCCCTGGGCGCCCCCCGTGACGGAGATCCTGGATCCGGGGCTGCTCGGGCGGGTCGTGGACGCTTTATTCCCCGTTAGCGGGGAGGCGTCCCTTCCTGTCCCTCAGCCAGAGGAACATGAGTGGTCCCCGGATCTTGAGGTCGCGCCGGAGGAGATGGCCGGGGTCGTCAAATGGCTCCGGGGCAAGAATACCGCCCCGGGGCCGGACGGTATCCCCGGCCGGGTCTGGTTGCTCGCCGCGAGCGTCCTGGGGGAGAGGCTGAGGAGCCTCTACTCTGGGCTCCTGAGGTCGGGGACGTTCCCCGACCTATGGAGAGAAAGTCGGATGGTCCTCTTGAGGAAGGATGGGAGGCCGGGGGATTCTCCCTCCGCGTACCGGCCCATTTGTCTCCTGGATGAGGCGGGCAAGATCTTCGAGAAGATCATTGTTGCCCGCCTCTCCAGACACCTGTCCCGCTACGGCCCCGATCTGGCGGACTGCCAGTTTGGCTTCCGGGAGGGGCGATCGACGGTAGACGCTATCGACCGTCTCAAGTCCCTCTCGGACAATGCCGTGGCAAGGGGCGGGGTGTGCTTGGCGGTGTCCATTGACATCGTCAATGCGTTCAACACCCTGCCCTGGTCCGCCATTAGGGAGGCCCTCGTCCATCACCAGGTGCCTCCCTATCTGAGGCGGGTGATCGGGGCCTACCTGCGGGACAGGTGGGTTGAATACCCGGGCCGGTGCGGGATGATACGGAGGGAAGTGGACCGCGGGGTCCCGCAGGGGTCCGTTTTAGGACCGCTCCTGTGGGACCTAGGTTACAACGCGGTCCTGGAAAAGGCCTCCCTGCCCGACGGTGCCACCCTCGTCTGCTACGCGGACGACACGTTGGTGGTCGCCGTCGGGAGTACCTTCGAGAGGACCATCCGTCGAGCAGAGGTTGCGGTGGCAGCCGTCGTCGCGAGGATCCGCGATCTGGGGCTGAAAATAGCCCCGGAGAAGGCCGAGGCTGTCTGGTTTCACGGACGGCCTCGGTCTCGGCCACCGGCCAGATCGTGGATCCGGGTTGGAGAAGCCTGCGTCGAGGTGAAGTCCGAGTTGAAATATCTCGGACTGATCCTCGACAGCCACTGGTGCTTCGATGCGCATCTCGACCGTCTCGTCCCCCGAGTCGAAAAGGCGGCGGCCTCTTTGGGCCGCCTGCTGCCCAACCTCGGGGGACCGGGAGATTTGGTGCGCCGCCTATACCTGGGCGTGGTGCGGTCTATGGCCTTATACGGTGCCCCAATATGGGCGCCGTACGTGATGACCAGCCGGCGCAACACGCTATTGTTGCGCCGGCTGCAGAGGCGGATGGCCATCCGCCTCATAAGAGGTTACCGCACCACGTCTACCGTGGCGGCGCTTGCTCTGGCGGGAGAACTTCCCTTCGAGCTTCAGGCGGCGGTGCGCGCCTATGTTTATGGGCGCACAAGCATCGCCAGACGTGCTCGAGGGGCCCCGCCGGAGCGAGAGACGGTCGAGGGCTTCGAGCTCCAGGCCCGGAGACTAGCGCTCGCCAGATGGCGTGCCGAGCTTTGCTCCCACGCCGGCGAGCGCGTCCCCGGGGCTCTCCTGCCGCACTTCACCTCGTGGCGGGAGAGACGGCATGGCAGGCTCTCCTACCGAGCGACGCAGGTGTTCACCGGGCATGGCTGCTTCGGTGTCTACCTGTGTCGCATCGGGCGGGAAGCGACGACGGTGTGCCACCATTGTGGCGCGGAGGAAGACTCGGCGCAGCACACGCTGGAGGAATGTCCAGCCTTTTCAGCGCTGCGCCGAGTCCTAAAACGGGAAGTCGGTCACGACCTCGCACTCTCCAGCCTAGTTGGGGCCATGCTGGAGGGCCCGGGGAAGTGGGCGGCAGCAATCTCTTTCTGCGAGGATGTTATGTCGCGGAAGGAGGCTGCCGAGCGGGATCGGGAGCTTACAGATCCCGCCGGACGTGCCCGGGGACGGCGTGCGCGCCCACGCCGAGAAACCCCGGGCAGCTGAGAGTAGGCGGGCGGCGGGTGTACCAGAACATGCTGGTTTCATTGCCCGCCGCCCGCCAACAGAGGAGGACCTCCACTGTTGGGAGTGGGGGATGACGAGTCGCCTGATGGAGGGGAGGGTTAACTGTGATCCTCCTCCAATATACTCGTCGTCCCCCCGGCGGCCGCTGTGATCGGGGCGGGGGCCCTGGTCACCTATCGCGCGGTCGCCGTGTCGGGGCGGTGCGGGGTGCGACCCCTCGCGCCGCCGAATTTAATTGGATTTTAGGGGGGAGGATTTATTTTATTTCCCCCCGGGACGCGGCCGGCCATCGTTACCATCTTGATGGCCGGCCAGGCGAGGGGGAGCCGCGGTAGTGTTCTTCAAGAGTTCCCGTGGCTCCCCCGTTGAATCGCCAGCGATCGGTCCTGCGTCCTCAGGTCGCCGTGGAGGTTTTAGTGGGTCAAACCCCACACTACCCTCGTCCCGCTCCCCCGGGCGGGGCGGGGGTGTCTGGAGAGCAGATTTCCTCCACGTAAAATAAAAAAAAAAAAAAAAAGGTTATGTCAAGGTTATGTCAAGGTTATGTCAAGGTTATGTCAAGGTTATGTCAAGGTTATGTCAAGGTTATGTTATGTCAAGGTTATGTCAAGGTTATGTCAAGGTTATGTCAAGGTTATGTCAAGGTTATGTCAAGGTTATGTCAAGGTTATGTCAAGGTTATGTCAAGGTTATGTCAAGGTTATGTCAAGGTTATGTCAAGGTTATGTCAAGGTTATGTCAAGGTTATGTCAAGGTTATGTCAAGGTTATGTCAAGGTTATGTCAAGGTTATGTCAAGGTTATGTCAAGGTTATGTCAAGGTTATGTCAAGGTTATGTCAAGGTTATGTCAAGGTTATGTCAAGGTTATGTCAAGGTTATGTCAAGGTTATGTCAAGGTTATGTCAAGGTTATGTCAAGGTTATGTCAAGGTTATGTCAAGGTTATGTCAAGGTTATGTCAAGGTTATGTCAAGGTTATGTCAAGGTTATGTCAAGGTTATGTCAAGGTTATGTCAAGGTTATGTCAAGGTTATGTCAAGGTTATGTCAAGGTTATGTCAAGGTTATGTCAAGGTTATGTCAAGGTTATGTCAAGGTTATGTCAAGGTTATGTCAAGGTTATGTCAAGGTTATGTCAAGGTTATGTCAAGGTTATGTCAAGGTTATGTCAAGGTTATGTCAAGGTTATGTCAAGGTTATGTCAAGGTTATGTCAAGGTTATGTCAAGGTTATGTCAAGGTTATGTCAAGGTTATGTCAAGGTTATGTCAAGGTTATGTCAAGGTTATGTCAAGGTTATGTCAAGGTTATGTCAAGGTTATGTCAAGGTTATGTCAAGGTTATGTCAAGGTTATGTCAAGGTTATGTCAAGGTTATGTCAAGGTTATGTCAAGGTTATGTCAAGGTTATGTCAAGGTTATGTCAAGGTTATGTCAAGGTTATGTCAAGGTTATGTCAAGGTTATGTCAAGGTTATGTCAAGGTTATGTCAAGGTTATGTCAAGGTTATGTCAAGGTTATGTCAAGGTTATGTCAAGGTTATGTCAAGGTTATGTCAAGGTTATGTCAAGGTTATGTCAAGGTTATGTCAAGGTTATGTCAAGGTTATGTCAAGGTTATGTCAAGGTTATGTCAAGGTTATGTCAAGGTTATGTCAAGGTTATGTCAAGGTTATGTCAAGGTTATGTCAAGGTTATGTCAAGGTTATGTCAAGGTTATGTCAAGGTTATGTCAAGGTTATGTCAAGGTTATGTCAAGGTTATGTCAAGGTTATGTCAAGGTTATGTCAAGGTTATGTCAAGGTTATGTCAAGGTTATGTCAAGGTTATGTCAAGGTTATGTCAAGGTTATGTCAAGGTTATGTCAAGGTTATGTCAAGGTTATGTCAAGGTTATGTCAAGGTTATGTCAAGGTTATGTCAAGGTTATGTCAAGGTTATGTCAAGGTTATGTCAAGGTTATGTCAAGGTTATGTCAAGGTTATGTCAAGGTTATGTCAAGGTTATGTCAAGGTTATGTCAAGGTTATGTCAAGGTTATGTCAAGGTTATGTCAAGGTTATGTCAAGGTTATGTCAAGGTTATGTCAAGGTTATGTCAAGGTTATGTCAAGGTTATGTCAAGGTTATGTCAAGGTTATGTCAAGGTTATGTCAAGGTTATGTCAAGGTTATGTCAAGGTTATGTCAAGGTTATGTCAAGGTTATGTCAAGGTTATGTCAAGGTTATGTCAAGGTTATGTCAAGGTTATGTCAAGGTTATGTCAAGGTTATGTCAAGGTTATGTCAAGGTTATGTCAAGGTTATGTCAAGGTTATGTCAAGGTTATGTCAAGGTTATGTCAAGGTTATGTCAAGGTTATGTCAAGGTTATGTCAAGGTTATGTCAAGGTTATGTCAAGGTTATGTCAAGGTTATGTCAAGGTTATGTCAAGGTTATGTCAAGGTTATGTCAAGGTTATGTCAAGGTTATGTCAAGGTTATGTCAAGGTTATGTCAAGGTTATGTCAAGGTTATGTCAAGGTTATGTCAAGGTTATGTCAAGGTTATGTCAAGGTTATGTCAAGGTTATGTCAAGGTTATGTCAAGGTTATGTCAAGGTTATGTCAAGGTTATGTCAAGGTTATGTCAAGGTTATGTCAAGGTTATGTCAAGGTTATGTCAAGGTTATGTCAAGGTTATGTCAAGGTTATGTCAAGGTTATGTCAAGGTTATGTCAAGGTTATGTCAAGGTTATGTCAAGGTTATGTCAAGGTTATGTCAAGGTTATGTCAAGGTTATGTCAAGGTTATGTCAAGGTTATGTCAAGGTTATGTCAAGGTTATGTCAAGGTTATGTCAAGGTTATGTCAAGGTTATGTCAAGGTTATGTCAAGGTTATGTCAAGGTTATGTCAAGGTTATGTCAAGGTTATGTCAAGGTTATGTCAAGGTTATGTCAAGGTTATGTCAAGGTTATGTCAAGGTTATGTCAAGGTTATGTCAAGGTTATGTCAAGGTTATGTCAAGGTTATGTCAAGGTTATGTCAAGGTTATGTCAAGGTTATGTCAAGGTTATGTCAAGGTTATGTCAAGGTTATGTCAAGGTTATGTCAAGGTTATGTCAAGGTTATGTCAAGGTTATGTCAAGGTTATGTCAAGGTTATGTCAAGGTTATGTCAAGGTTATGTCAAGGTTATGTCAAGGTTATGTCAAGGTTATGTCAAGGTTATGTCAAGGTTATGTCAAGGTTATGTCAAGGTTATGTCAAGGTTATGTCAAGGTTATGTCAAGGTTATGTCAAGGTTATGTCAAGGTTATGTCAAGGTTATGTCAAGGTTATGTCAAGGTTATGTCAAGGTTATGTCAAGGTTATGTCAAGGTTATGTCAAGGTTATGTCAAGGTTATGTCAAGGTTATGTCAAGGTTATGTCAAGGTTATGTCAAGGTTATGTCAAGGTTATGTCAAGGTTATGTCAAGGTTATGTCAAGGTTATGTCAAGGTTATGTCAAGGTTATGTCAAGGTTATGTCAAGGTTATGTCAAGGTTATGTCAAGGTTATGTCAAGGTTATGTCAAGGTTATGTCAAGGTTATGTCAAGGTTATGTCAAGGTTATGTCAAGGTTATGTCAAGGTTATGTCAAGGTTATGTCAAGGTTATGTCAAGGTTATGTCAAGGTTATGTCAAGGTTATGTCAAGGTTATGTCAAGGTTATGTCAAGGTTATGTCAAGGTTATGTCAAGGTTATGTCAAGGTTATGTCAAGGTTATGTCAAGGTTATGTCAAGGTTATGTCAAGGTTATGTCAAGGTTATGTCAAGGTTATGTCAAGGTTATGTCAAGGTTATGTCAAGGTTATGTCAAGGTTATGTCAAGGTTATGTCAAGGTTATGTCAAGGTTATGTCAAGGTTATGTCAAGGTTATGTCAAGGTTATGTCAAGGTTATGTCAAGGTTATGTCAAGGTTATGTCAAGGTTATGTCAAGGTTATGTCAAGGTTATGTCAAGGTTATGTCAAGGTTATGTCAAGGTTATGTCAAGGTTATGTCAAGGTTATGTCAAGGTTATGTCAAGGTTATGTCAAGGTTATGTCAAGGTTATGTCAAGGTTATGTCAAGGTTATGTCAAGGTTATGTCAAGGTTATGTCAAGGTTATGTCAAGGTTATGTCAAGGTTATGTCAAGGTTATGTCAAGGTTATGTCAAGGTTATGTCAAGGTTATGTCAAGGTTATGTCAAGGTTATGTCAAGGTTATGTCAAGGTTATGTCAAGGTTATGTCAAGGTTATGTCAAGGTTATGTCAAGGTTATGTCAAGGTTATGTCAAGGTTATGTCAAGGTTATGTCAAGGTTATGTCAAGGTTATGTCAAGGTTATGTCAAGGTTATGTCAAGGTTATGTCAAGGTTATGTCAAGGTTATGTCAAGGTTATGTCAAGGTTATGTCAAGGTTATGTCAAGGTTATGTCAAGGTTATGTCAAGGTTATGTCAAGGTTATGTCAAGGTTATGTCAAGGTTATGTCAAGGTTATGTCAAGGTTATGTCAAGGTTATGTCAAGGTTATGTCAAGGTTATGTCAAGGTTATGTCAAGGTTATGTCAAGGTTATGTCAAGGTTATGTCAAGGTTATGTCAAGGTTATGTCAAGGTTATGTCAAGGTTATGTCAAGGTTATGTCAAGGTTATGTCAAGGTTATGTCAAGGTTATGTCAAGGTTATGTCAAGGTTATGTCAAGGTTATGTCAAGGTTATGTCAAGGTTATGTCAAGGTTATGTCAAGGTTATGTCAAGGTTATGTCAAGGTTATGTCAAGGTTATGTCAAGGTTATGTCAAGGTTATGTCAAGGTTATGTCAAGGTTATGTCAAGGTTATGTCAAGGTTATGTCAAGGTTATGTCAAGGTTATGTCAAGGTTATGTCAAGGTTATGTCAAGGTTATGTCAAGGTTATGTCAAGGTTATGTCAAGGTTATGTCAAGGTTATGTCAAGGTTATGTCAAGGTTATGTCAAGGTTATGTCAAGGTTATGTCAAGGTTATGTCAAGGTTATGTCAAGGTTATGTCAAGGTTATGTCAAGGTTATGTCAAGGTTATGTCAAGGTTATGTCAAGGTTATGTCAAGGTTATGTCAAGGTTATGTCAAGGTTATGTCAAGGTTATGTCAAGGTTATGTCAAGGTTATGTCAAGGTTATGTCAAGGTTATGTCAAGGTTATGTCAAGGTTATGTCAAGGTTATGTCAAGGTTATGTCAAGGTTATGTCAAGGTTATGTCAAGGTTATGTCAAGGTTATGTCAAGGTTATGTCAAGGTTATGTCAAGGTTATGTCAAGGTTATGTCAAGGTTATGTCAAGGTTATGTCAAGGTTATGTCAAGGTTATGTCAAGGTTATGTCAAGGTTATGTCAAGGTTATGTCAAGGTTATGTCAAGGTTATGTCAAGGTTATGTCAAGGTTATGTCAAGGTTATGTCAAGGTTATGTCAAGGTTATGTCAAGGTTATGTCAAGGTTATGTCAAGGTTATGTCAAGGTTATGTCAAGGTTATGTCAAGGTTATGTCAAGGTTATGTCAAGGTTATGTCAAGGTTATGTCAAGGTTATGTCAAGGTTATGTCAAGGTTATGTCAAGGTTATGTCAAGGTTATGTCAAGGTTATGTCAAGGTTATGTCAAGGTTATGTCAAGGTTATGTCAAGGTTATGTCAAGGTTATGTCAAGGTTATGTCAAGGTTATGTCAAGGTTATGTCAAGGTTATGTCAAGGTTATGTCAAGGTTATGTCAAGGTTATGTCAAGGTTATGTCAAGGTTATGTCAAGGTTATGTCAAGGTTATGTCAAGGTTATGTCAAGGTTATGTCAAGGTTATGTCAAGGTTATGTCAAGGTTATGTCAAGGTTATGTCAAGGTTATGTCAAGGTTATGTCAAGGTTATGTCAAGGTTATGTCAAGGTTATGTCAAGGTTATGTCAAGGTTATGTCAAGGTTATGTCAAGGTTATGTCAAGGTTATGTCAAGGTTATGTCAAGGTTATGTCAAGGTTATGTCAAGGTTATGTCAAGGTTATGTCAAGGTTATGTCAAGGTTATGTCAAGGTTATGTCAAGGTTATGTCAAGGTTATGTCAAGGTTATGTCAAGGTTATGTCAAGGTTATGTCAAGGTTATGTCAAGGTTATGTCAAGGTTATGTCAAGGTTATGTCAAGGTTATGTCAAGGTTATGTCAAGGTTATGTCAAGGTTATGTCAAGGTTATGTCAAGGTTATGTCAAGGTTATGTCAAGGTTATGTCAAGGTTATGTCAAGGTTATGTCAAGGTTATGTCAAGGTTATGTCAAGGTTATGTCAAGGTTATGTCAAGGTTATGTCAAGGTTATGTCAAGGTTATGTCAAGGTTATGTCAAGGTTATGTCAAGGTTATGTCAAGGTTATGTCAAGGTTATGTCAAGGTTATGTCAAGGTTATGTCAAGGTTATGTCAAGGTTATGTCAAGGTTATGTCAAGGTTATGTCAAGGTTATGTCAAGGTTATGTCAAGGTTATGTCAAGGTTATGTCAAGGTTATGTCAAGGTTATGTCAAGGTTATGTCAAGGTTATGTCAAGGTTATGTCAAGGTTATGTCAAGGTTATGTCAAGGTTATGTCAAGGTTATGTCAAGGTTATGTCAAGGTTATGTCAAGGTTATGTCAAGGTTATGTCAAGGTTATGTCAAGGTTATGTCAAGGTTATGTCAAGGTTATGTCAAGGTTATGTCAAGGTTATGTCAAGGTTATGTCAAGGTTATGTCAAGGTTATGTCAAGGTTATGTCAAGGTTATGTCAAGGTTATGTCAAGGTTATGTCAAGGTTATGTCAAGGTTATGTCAAGGTTATGTCAAGGTTATGTCAAGGTTATGTCAAGGTTATGTCAAGGTTATGTCAAGGTTATGTCAAGGTTATGTCAAGGTTATGTCAAGGTTATGTCAAGGTTATGTCAAGGTTATGTCAAGGTTATGTCAAGGTTATGTCAAGGTTATGTCAAGGTTATGTCAAGGTTATGTCAAGGTTATGTCAAGGTTATGTCAAGGTTATGTCAAGGTTATGTCAAGGTTATGTCAAGGTTATGTCAAGGTTATGTCAAGGTTATGTCAAGGTTATGTCAAGGTTATGTCAAGGTTATGTCAAGGTTATGTCAAGGTTATGTCAAGGTTATGTCAAGGTTATGTCAAGGTTATGTCAAGGTTATGTCAAGGTTATGTCAAGGTTATGTCAAGGTTATGTCAAGGTTATGTCAAGGTTATGTCAAGGTTATGTCAAGGTTATGTCAAGGTTATGTCAAGGTTATGTCAAGGTTATGTCAAGGTTATGTCAAGGTTATGTCAAGGTTATGTCAAGGTTATGTCAAGGTTATGTCAAGGTTATGTCAAGGTTATGTCAAGGTTATGTCAAGGTTATGTCAAGGTTATGTCAAGGTTATGTCAAGGTTATGTCAAGGTTATGTCAAGGTTATGTCAAGGTTATGTCAAGGTTATGTCAAGGTTATGTCAAGGTTATGTCAAGGTTATGTCAAGGTTATGTCAAGGTTATGTCAAGGTTATGTCAAGGTTATGTCAAGGTTATGTCAAGGTTATGTCAAGGTTATGTCAAGGTTATGTCAAGGTTATGTCAAGGTTATGTCAAGGTTATGTCAAGGTTATGTCAAGGTTATGTCAAGGTTATGTCAAGGTTATGTCAAGGTTATGTCAAGGTTATGTCAAGGTTATGTCAAGGTTATGTCAAGGTTATGTCAAGGTTATGTCAAGGTTATGTCAAGGTTATGTCAAGGTTATGTCAAGGTTATGTCAAGGTTATGTCAAGGTTATGTCAAGGTTATGTCAAGGTTATGTCAAGGTTATGTCAAGGTTATGTCAAGGTTATGTCAAGGTTATGTCAAGGTTATGTCAAGGTTATGTCAAGGTTATGTCAAGGTTATGTCAAGGTTATGTCAAGGTTATGTCAAGGTTATGTCAAGGTTATGTCAAGGTTATGTCAAGGTTATGTCAAGGTTATGTCAAGGTTATGTCAAGGTTATGTCAAGGTTATGTCAAGGTTATGTCAAGGTTATGTCAAGGTTATGTCAAGGTTATGTCAAGGTTATGTCAAGGTTATGTCAAGGTTATGTCAAGGTTATGTCAAGGTTATGTCAAGGTTATGTCAAGGTTATGTCAAGGTTATGTCAAGGTTATGTCAAGGTTATGTCAAGGTTATGTCAAGGTTATGTCAAGGTTATGTCAAGGTTATGTCAAGGTTATGTCAAGGTTATGTCAAGGTTATGTCAAGGTTATGTCAAGGTTATGTCAAGGTTATGTCAAGGTTATGTCAAGGTTATGTCAAGGTTATGTCAAGGTTATGTCAAGGTTATGTCAAGGTTATGTCAAGGTTATGTCAAGGTTATGTCAAGGTTATGTCAAGGTTATGTCAAGGTTATGTCAAGGTTATGTCAAGGTTATGTCAAGGTTATGTCAAGGTTATGTCAAGGTTATGTCAAGGTTATGTCAAGGTTATGTCAAGGTTATGTCAAGGTTATGTCAAGGTTATGTCAAGGTTATGTCAAGGTTATGTCAAGGTTATGTCAAGGTTATGTCAAGGTTATGTCAAGGTTATGTCAAGGTTATGTCAAGGTTATGTCAAGGTTATGTCAAGGTTATGTCAAGGTTATGTCAAGGTTATGTCAAGGTTATGTCAAGGTTATGTCAAGGTTATGTCAAGGTTATGTCAAGGTTATGTCAAGGTTATGTCAAGGTTATGTCAAGGTTATGTCAAGGTTATGTCAAGGTTATGTCAAGGTTATGTCAAGGTTATGTCAAGGTTATGTCAAGGTTATGTCAAGGTTATGTCAAGGTTATGTCAAGGTTATGTCAAGGTTATGTCAAGGTTATGTCAAGGTTATGTCAAGGTTATGTCAAGGTTATGTCAAGGTTATGTCAAGGTTATGTCAAGGTTATGTCAAGGTTATGTCAAGGTTATGTCAAGGTTATGTCAAGGTTATGTCAAGGTTATGTCAAGGTTATGTCAAGGTTATGTCAAGGTTATGTCAAGGTTATGTCAAGGTTATGTCAAGGTTATGTCAAGGTTATGTCAAGGTTATGTCAAGGTTATGTCAAGGTTATGTCAAGGTTATGTCAAGGTTATGTCAAGGTTATGTCAAGGTTATGTCAAGGTTATGTCAAGGTTATGTCAAGGTTATGTCAAGGTTATGTCAAGGTTATGTCAAGGTTATGTCAAGGTTATGTCAAGGTTATGTCAAGGTTATGTCAAGGTTATGTCAAGGTTATGTCAAGGTTATGTCAAGGTTATGTCAAGGTTATGTCAAGGTTATGTCAAGGTTATGTCAAGGTTATGTCAAGGTTATGTCAAGGTTATGTCAAGGTTATGTCAAGGTTATGTCAAGGTTATGTCAAGGTTATGTCAAGGTTATGTCAAGGTTATGTCAAGGTTATGTCAAGGTTATGTCAAGGTTATGTCAAGGTTATGTCAAGGTTATGTCAAGGTTATGTCAAGGTTATGTCAAGGTTATGTCAAGGTTATGTCAAGGTTATGTCAAGGTTATGTCAAGGTTATGTCAAGGTTATGTCAAGGTTATGTCAAGGTTATGTCAAGGTTATGTCAAGGTTATGTCAAGGTTATGTCAAGGTTATGTCAAGGTTATGTCAAGGTTATGTCAAGGTTATGTCAAGGTTATGTCAAGGTTATGTCAAGGTTATGTCAAGGTTATGTCAAGGTTATGTCAAGGTTATGTCAAGGTTATGTCAAGGTTATGTCAAGGTTATGTCACGTCCCCATCATCATGGACGTGGGGGCTGCCCCCAACGACGCGCGGGGTCCTGTGACGCGTCAGGCCGGCCGACGACGGCGACCTCGGTGGGGTATCAAGCAGCTAAACACTGACTTGCTAAAAGCTGCAGCATTAGCAGCATCGTGGGGAGGGCGCGGATTTTCAGAGGGTGGGCAGGTGCATCCTGAACGGGGGGCCGAACTGCTGCGGAAGGCGTTGTGGTCAATTTCTGACACTGCAATGCCCCGCAGTAGCGACGCCAACCGGATGGCACCCGTATACTGGTGGTCGGCTGAAATAGCCAGGCTGCGTGCTGCGGGACACGCAGCCCGCAGAAAGTACACGCGAGCGCGCCGGCGGGCATCGAGCACTCGGGCAACCGTGCTTGAGTGCTATCGCGAGTACCGCGACGCGCTGTCGGAGCTCCGAAAGGAGGTCGCCAGGGCCAAGGATCAGGCATGGCGAGAGCTCGTCGAAACATTAGACGCGGATCCCTGGGGGAGGCCCTACAAAATAGTTATGGGCAGGCTTCGTGCGCGGGCCCCTCCAGCTACAGCGGCGTTAAAGCCCCAGCTCCTCGACAGAGTAATTGGGGGTCTCTTTCCCTCCGAGGGAGATCCTGAGGAGGCCGTAACAGGCCTCGCGGAAGAACATCGAGCGGGGGCGGACGCTGCGTGGAACGAGGGGCTGGCGGTAACGGAGGACGAGCTCCGCCAAGCCGCGAGTCGGATAGGGAGTAGGACGCCTGGCCTGGACGGCGTCCATGGTCGGGTGCTGGCCTTGGCCCTGTCGGCGCTTGGCTCTGACATAAGGCAGCTGTTTGACAGCTGTCTCAGGGAGGGAACCTTTCCGTCACCGTGGCGGAAAGGAATGTTAGTATTAATCCCCAAAAAGGGGAGAGACGCGGGCTCGCCATCTGCGTGGCGACCGCTTTGCCTCTTAAACGAAGAGGCGAAGCTATTCGAGAGAATTTTGGCGCGCAGACTTGTGGCTCACCTGGCGAGCGAGGCGGCTCCCGGACTTAGTAGTGCCCAGTACGGCTTCCGGGAGGGCTTCTCTACTGTGGACGCTGTCCGCAGGCTGAGGGCGCTCTCGGACACCGCGACACAGGGGGGCGGTGTTGCACTGGCGGTGTCACTTGACATTGCCAATGCCTTCAGCTCCGTTCCCTGGGCGTGTATTTTAGAAGAGTTGCGGTACCAGCGGGTGCCGCAGTACTTACAGCGGATAATAGGGAGCTACCTCTCCGACAGGTGGGTGGAATATCCTGTCGCCGCGGGGATGGCGAGCCGGCGAGTCGTGCGCGGTGTCCCGCAGGGGTCCGTTTTAGGTCCCCTGCTGTGGAACATCGCGTATGACCGAGTACTGCGCGAGGGGGGGAAAATGCCTGCCGGTGCGAGCATCATCTGCTACGCAGATGATACGCTGATTGTGTCCGCCGGCAGGACATGGAGGGAGGCCCTGCTTCGCGGTGAACTGGGGACAATTAGAGTAGTTAAAGCCATCCGGGCATTGGGCCTAGAGGTGTCGGCGAGTAAGACCGAAGCCATGTGGTTTCATGGCAAAGGCCGCTCGCGGGCACCTCCCCTCTGCGGGATGGACGTGGGGGTGGGACGGATCGCTGTCGGGGGGGGGTTTAGGTACCTCGGGATCGCGCTCGACGGTGCCTGGACGTTCGGCCGGCACTTCGAGCTCCTGGCTCCCCGGGTGGAGGGTGCGATCGCTGCGCTCGGTCGCATACTTCCTAACCTGGGGGCACCCGGGGGACGGGTCCGTCGATTGTTTGCGGGAATGGTGCGGGGATTATCCCTTTATGGGGCCCCTGTATGGGCGCGCGACATTATTGTCGGCCGGCGCGGTGGGCCTCTGGCCATACTGCGCCGTCTGGAGCGCAGGCTGGCGATTAGGGTCGTGCGGGGGTACCGCACCATATCTCACGCATCAGCGATGGCAACTTCGGGTCTGCTCCCGCTGGACCTGGAGGCCGTGTGTCTTGCGGATGTTTACATCCGGGATCGCGGCCTCCGGCTGGCTGGGGTGGCCCCGGAACAGAGGGGTCTCCAGGTGGCGGCTGAAAGGGAGGCCGCCAGGCAACGCGCCGTAGAAGCCTGGCGGCAACGCCTCACATCAGAGGTCGCGAGGGGTAGTAACATTAATAGAGCGGCGAAAGCGATCCTCCCTGCGTTCCGAGAATGGCGGCGTGCTGGACTCGGGGGGAGGACCACATACCGAGCGACGCAGGTGCTGACGGGGCACGGATGCTTCGGCAGTTACCTTTGTCGCATCGGAAAAGAGGTGGACACTAGGTGTCACCACTGCGGTGATCCTTCGGACACGGCGCAACATACGCTGGAGGAATGTCCGGCGTGGGCTCCACAGCGCCGTGGCCTGAGGATGGCCGTAGGAGGAGACCTCGCGCTTGAAACCATCGTACACGAGTCGGTTGCAAGCGCGGGGTCGTGGAAGGCATTTACCTCCTTCTGCGAGTCCGTAATGCTCCAGAAGGAGGAAGCTGAAAGGCGTCGCAGGCGAACCTGCGACCCAAATAGAAGGAGGGGGCTGCGGAGACCCAGGGTGCGTGCGGACCGCGCACTCCCGTTGGGTACCCGCTAACGCGTAGCGGAGGCCATCCCGCAGCGGATGTGACATCATGGTTCCCCCAGGAACTTTGGTCAACCGCCTGTAGGGTGGTCTCCGGTGAGCCGTCGAGCGAAGCGAATGGGATTCGTTAGCTCAACGGGCGGCTCAACTAGAGGGGAAAAGATGCTCTGCCTTCCATCGCCGAGCATCTTCGGATAACGAGGTATTGGGGGTGCCTTCAGCACCCCGGGGTGTGTATGAAGACGGGTGGGGGAGTCTGGTAGGCATGCCGGCGCGGATCCCAGACTCACCCGCAAAACCCGCGAGATGGACATGGAGGAATTGGCGGGTAGTCGTCGGGCTGGTCGTCCCCCCTTTTGGGGTCGAACAGTTCAACGGAGTCTCGCATAATCCCGCTGCCTCTCCCACGAGGGGGCGGGATATCCGTAAAGGGATTACCTCCATGTAAAAAAAAAAAAAAAAAAAAAAAAAAAAAAAAAAAAAAAAAAAAAAAAAAAAAAAAAAAAAATGTCAAGGTTATGTCAAGGTTATGTCAAGGTTATGTCAAGGTTATGTCAAGGTTATGTCAAGGTTATGTCAAGGTTATGTCAAGGTTATGTCAAGGTTATGTCAAGGTTATGTCAAGGTTATGTCAAGGTTATGTCAAGGTTATGTCAAGGTTATGTCAAGGTTATGTCAAGGTTATGTCAAGGTTATGTCAAGGTTATGTCAAGGTTATGTCAAGGTTATGTCAAGGTTATGTCAAGGTTATGTCAAGGTTATGTCAAGGTTATGTCAAGGTTATGTCAAGGTTATGTCAAGGTTATGTCAAGGTTATGTCAAGGTTATGTCAAGGTTATGTCAAGGTTATGTCAAGGTTATGTCAAGGTTATGTCAAGGTTATGTCAAGGTTATGTCAAGGTTATGTCAAGGTTATGTCAAGGTTATGTCAAGGTTATGTCAAGGTTATGTCAAGGTTATGTCAAGGTTATGTCAAGGTTATGTCAAGGTTATGTCAAGGTTATGTCAAGGTTATGTCAAGGTTATGTCAAGGTTATGTCAAGGTTATGTCAAGGTTATGTCAAGGTTATGTCAAGGTTATGTCAAGGTTATGTCAAGGTTATGTCAAGGTTATGTCAAGGTTATGTCAAGGTTATGTCAAGGTTATGTCAAGGTTATGTCAAGGTTATGTCAAGGTTATGTCAAGGTTATGTCAAGGTTATGTCAAGGTTATGTCAAGGTTATGTCAAGGTTATGTCAAGGTTATGTCAAGGTTATGTCAAGGTTATGTCAAGGTTATGTCAAGGTTATGTCAAGGTTATGTCAAGGTTATGTCAAGGTTATGTCAAGGTTATGTCAAGGTTATGTCAAGGTTATGTCAAGGTTATGTCAAGGTTATGTCAAGGTTATGTCAAGGTTATGTCAAGGTTATGTCAAGGTTATGTCAAGGTTATGTCAAGGTTATGTCAAGGTTATGTCAAGGTTATGTCAAGGTTATGTCAAGGTTATGTCAAGGTTATGTCAAGGTTATGTCAAGGTTATGTCAAGGTTATGTCAAGGTTATGTCAAGGTTATGTCAAGGTTATGTCAAGGTTATGTCAAGGTTATGTCAAGGTTATGTCAAGGTTATGTCAAGGTTATGTCAAGGTTATGTCAAGGTTATGTCAAGGTTATGTCAAGGTTATGTCAAGGTTATGTCAAGGTTATGTCAAGGTTATGTCAAGGTTATGTCAAGGTTATGTCAAGGTTATGTCAAGGTTATGTCAAGGTTATGTCAAGGTTATGTCAAGGTTATGTCAAGGTTATGTCAAGGTTATGTCAAGGTTATGTCAAGGTTATGTCAAGGTTATGTCAAGGTTATGTCAAGGTTATGTCAAGGTTATGTCAAGGTTATGTCAAGGTTATGTCAAGGTTATGTCAAGGTTATGTCAAGGTTATGTCAAGGTTATGTCAAGGTTATGTCAAGGTTATGTCAAGGTTATGTCAAGGTTATGTCAAGGTTATGTCAAGGTTATGTCAAGGTTATGTCAAGGTTATGTCAAGGTTATGTCAAGGTTATGTCAAGGTTATGTCAAGGTTATGTCAAGGTTATGTCAAGGTTATGTCAAGGTTATGTCAAGGTTATGTCAAGGTTATGTCAAGGTTATGTCAAGGTTATGTCAAGGTTATGTCAAGGTTATGTCAAGGTTATGTCAAGGTTATGTCAAGGTTATGTCAAGGTTATGTCAAGGTTATGTCAAGGTTATGTCAAGGTTATGTCAAGGTTATGTCAAGGTTATGTCAAGGTTATGTCAAGGTTATGTCAAGGTTATGTCAAGGTTATGTCAAGGTTATGTCAAGGTTATGTCAAGGTTATGTCAAGGTTATGTCAAGGTTATGTCAAGGTTATGTCAAGGTTATGTCAAGGTTATGTCAAGGTTATGTCAAGGTTATGTCAAGGTTATGTCAAGGTTATGTCAAGGTTATGTCAAGGTTATGTCAAGGTTATGTCAAGGTTATGTCAAGGTTATGTCAAGGTTATGTCAAGGTTATGTCAAGGTTATGTCAAGGTTATGTCAAGGTTATGTCAAGGTTATGTCAAGGTTATGTCAAGGTTATGTCAAGGTTATGTCAAGGTTATGTCAAGGTTATGTCAAGGTTATGTCAAGGTTATGTCAAGGTTATGTCAAGGTTATGTCAAGGTTATGTCAAGGTTATGTCAAGGTTATGTCAAGGTTATGTCAAGGTTATGTCAAGGTTATGTCAAGGTTATGTCAAGGTTATGTCAAGGTTATGTCAAGGTTATGTCAAGGTTATGTCAAGGTTATGTCAAGGTTATGTCAAGGTTATGTCAAGGTTATGTCAAGGTTATGTCAAGGTTATGTTATGTCAAGGTTATGTCAAGGTTATGTCAAGGTTATGTCAAGGTTATGTCAAGGTTATGTCAAGGTTATGTCAAGGTTATGTCAAGGTTATGTCAAGGTTATGTCAAGGTTATGTCAAGGTTATGTCAAGGTTATGTCAAGGTTATGTCAAGGTTATGTCAAGGTTATGTCAAGGTTATGTCAAGGTTATGTCAAGGTTATGTCAAGGTTATGTCAAGGTTATGTCAAGGTTATGTCAAGGTTATGTCAAGGTTATGTCAAGGTTATGTCAAGGTTATGTCAAGGTTATGTCAAGGTTATGTCAAGGTTATGTCAAGGTTATGTCAAGGTTATGTCAAGGTTATGTCAAGGTTATGTCAAGGTTATGTCAAGGTTATGTCAAGGTTATGTCAAGGTTATGTCAAGGTTATGTCAAGGTTATGTCAAGGTTATGTTATGTCAAGGTTATGTCAAGGTTATGTCAAGGTTATGTCAAGGTTATGTCAAGGTTATGTCAAGGTTATGTCAAGGTTATGTCAAGGTTATGTCAAGGTTATGTCAAGGTTATGTCAAGGTTATGTCAAGGTTATGTCAAGGTTATGTCAAGGTTATGTCAAGGTTATGTCAAGGTTATGTCAAGGTTATGTCAAGGTTATGTCAAGGTTATGTCAAGGTTATGTCAAGGTTATGTCAAGGTTATGTCAAGGTTATGTCAAGGTTATGTCAAGGTTATGTCAAGGTTATGTCAAGGTTATGTCAAGGTTATGTCAAGGTTATGTCAAGGTTATGTCAAGGTTATGTCAAGGTTATGTCAAGGTTATGTCAAGGTTATGTCAAGGTTATGTCAAGGTTATGTCAAGGTTATGTCAAGGTTATGTCAAGGTTATGTCAAGGTTATGTCAAGGTTATGTCAAGGTTATGTCAAGGTTATGTCAAGGTTATGTCAAGGTTATGTCAAGGTTATGTCAAGGTTATGTCAAGGTTATGTCAAGGTTATGTCAAGGTTATGTCAAGGTTATGTCAAGGTTATGTCAAGGTTATGTCAAGGTTATGTCAAGGTTATGTCAAGGTTATGTCAAGGTTATGTCAAGGTTATGTCAAGGTTATGTCAAGGTTATGTCAAGGTTATGTCAAGGTTATGTCAAGGTTATGTCAAGGTTATGTCAAGGTTATGTCAAGGTTATGTCAAGGTTATGTCAAGGTTATGTCAAGGTTATGTCAAGGTTATGTCAAGGTTATGTCAAGGTTATGTCAAGGTTATGTCAAGGTTATGTCAAGGTTATGTCAAGGTTATGTCAAGGTTATGTCAAGGTTATGTCAAGGTTATGTCAAGGTTATGTCAAGGTTATGTCAAGGTTATGTCAAGGTTATGTCAAGGTTATGTCAAGGTTATGTCAAGGTTATGTCAAGGTTATGTCAAGGTTATGTCAAGGTTATGTCAAGGTTATGTCAAGGTTATGTCAAGGTTATGTCAAGGTTATGTCAAGGTTATGTCAAGGTTATGTCAAGGTTATGTCAAGGTTATGTCAAGGTTATGTCAAGGTTATGTCAAGGTTATGTCAAGGTTATGTCAAGGTTATGTCAAGGTTATGTCAAGGTTATGTCAAGGTTATGTCAAGGTTATGTCAAGGTTATGTCAAGGTTATGTCAAGGTTATGTCAAGGTTATGTCAAGGTTATGTCAAGGTTATGTCAAGGTTATGTCAAGGTTATGTCAAGGTTATGTCAAGGTTATGTCAAGGTTATGTCAAGGTTATGTCAAGGTTATGTCAAGGTTATGTCAAGGTTATGTCAAGGTTATGTCAAGGTTATGTCAAGGTTATGTCAAGGTTATGTCAAGGTTATGTCAAGGTTATGTCAAGGTTATGTCAAGGTTATGTCAAGGTTATGTCAAGGTTATGTCAAGGTTATGTCAAGGTTATGTCAAGGTTATGTCAAGGTTATGTCAAGGTTATGTCAAGGTTATGTCAAGGTTATGTCAAGGTTATGTCAAGGTTATGTCAAGGTTATGTCAAGGTTATGTCAAGGTTATGTCAAGGTTATGTCAAGGTTATGTCAAGGTTATGTCAAGGTTATGTCAAGGTTATGTCAAGGTTATGTCAAGGTTATGTCAAGGTTATGTCAAGGTTATGTCAAGGTTATGTCAAGGTTATGTCAAGGTTATGTCAAGGTTATGGGTCGGATAAGGGACTGTCATGCGTAACTAAGGTCTTTAGGCCATAGCCTCTGCAGTCCAAGTCTTCCCCACCTTCACGTGGTACCGGCTGTTCTCGCCGAAGGGGTTCAGGCTCTCGAATGACGCAGCAACAGTGGTAGCTGTCGACGGGCACAACCACTCACTTTTATATACACACACGTTCTACGCGTGCTTCCGGGCACCCTTTGTCTCGGAGAGAGTGTAAGAGAGGCTTTCCCCTTTTTCCGGGGAGCCAGTGGATGAATTGAGTAACTCTATAAACGGGTTCACTCGTGAATGAAGGGGGCCTACCTATAAACGGGAATGCCCTGGCGGGTTATGAATGGTCCGGGTACCTGGTCAATAGGTACACCGGAATACGAATGAGTCTCCGAGCTCGAAGGGTTGCTGTCTGGGAGTGCGGTGCAGTGATCGTCGGGGGAGGGAATGACCGGGGGTCCTGAGGGGACTTCCTCGTGTCCGTGTGCGCCCCCTATCTGGAGGGTACAGCGGTTAACACCGGTGGGCACTGCCGGGCCGCCATTAGTAGGGGGGCCCGAACCCAGCCCAGCCAGTTGGGAGGCAGCCCTGCACAGTGGTAGGGCGATTACGCTAAATCCCGCTTCTCGTAGTAGTGCCGAGTGGCGTCCGGACGGGTACCCTGCTGCGGGGAGCGGGGGGGGAACCGACGAGGCCACCGGATTGTAGGGACGCTCGGACATCGGGGGGGTCCAGGACGGGCTGCCGGTGCCCCTTCTCCCGGCGATCCTCCTGACCATATTACACATCTACACTCTTTTACACTGTTTTTGTCCCTTTTTGTTTAACTTCATTTTTTAAATATGAATAGAGATACAAAAAATAAGCAGGTACCTACAGTGCCGCCTGCATCTCTCGGCCGTGCCGAGATAAGGGTGTGTCCCGGCACCCGCAATTCCGCCAAGTCGGTAGGCAACCAGGCCGACTTGGAAGTGACGGCTACTGGAAGCCAACGAGGCCAACGCCGCGACGCCGAGCAGGAGGGTTCTCCTTTCCTGCCCAGGAAAAGCCTGGCACGATCTCCGCCGTCGGGATCCCGCGATCCCGTTCGCGAGACCGGAGACGAGAGTCCCCGGACGGAGGCCGTTACGGCCTCCTCTCCGGTGCCCAATCCCCCCTCCCCTCCCTTCTTCTCCCCTCTCCCTCCTTCCTCCCTCTTTACCTTCCCTTCTTCCCCCACCCTTGGCTCCGGAAAGGGGTCAGCGGGGAGGGGGAAGATCAAGAGGAAGAGGACCGCTTTTTCGTCGCCCGAAGAAGCACATGAATGCACGTCGGACGAATCGACGTCGGCCAGTGGTCTTGTGAGTCCCCTGCCCTGCTTGGAGACTCAAGTTAAGAAGGCGGTTGCCGGTACGCGAGCTCTCGCCAAAAAGCTAGGCGCCTCAGCCGAACAAGAGGAGGGCACGCGTAAGCTTTTCAACACTATCATCAGGAGTCTCAACGAAGTGCAACACGCGGTCAAGGCTATGAGGAGGAACGAGCGTGCCCCTTCAACCTTAACTCCAGCCCACCGCCCTCCAACACGGAGCTCCCCAGCTCCGGACGCGAAGCCTGGAGGTCGCGGGGTTAATACGGGCACGCAGACCGAGCCTGCGACGGAGAGGATGGACACCGAGTGCATCGCCCCGCCGAGGACCAGGTCTTGTGGCACTCAGACCTGCGACCCGCAGGAGGTGGACGATCATGACGTTGCGGACTGGACGCGCGGGGCCAGGGACTGGCCATCCCTCCGAGCACTGGTGGACAGGAGGTGGGCGGAATCGTCGTTCGTGAACACGACAATTGTCGAGGGTAACCCCCTCGTTGGCTGTCCGGACGACGATCTGGCGTGCTTCGCCCCAGCTGACCTCGAGGTGGGAACGGGCCCTGCCCGCTTCCTTCTAGACCGGATACCGGGGGTTGCTGACCTGAGGACGGACCCTCCATCGGTTGGTGAGTCCACATTTCTCACCCTCAGGACATCCATTCCGCGCCGCGATGCCCCCCCCAGAATCCGCGAGAAAAAAATATTTTTCGCGGCTGACAGGGCAACCGGGTCCAGCACCTTCGCGGCGGAAAACGCGTACAGGGCACTCGCGCACTTAAGGGAACTGGGAGTCAAGATGGCATGCAAGTGCATAGCCATTGCCTCCCACCCCGACATTCCTTCGGAACCTTTCCGAAAGATGCTGGAGGCGGTTTTTTCGGGAACCGGGGTTGCAATTAAGATCTGGGGGATCCCAGCCGGCCAAATGCGTCGCCCCCCCGAGCAGCCCTCCGACACGGTACTGGTGAGGGGCGAGAACCTCACGTACGCTCAGATGCTTCGGGCCGTAAAGGATAAGGTCGACATCGACGGCGCGGGGATTCTCGTCTCCGACGTCAGGACCAGTAGGGATGGACATATGCTCATACAAGTGAGGGGCGACGGGGCGAAGGCCAGGGCCCTCAGCTCCCTGGTTAACGAAAAGGTACAAGGGCTTAGGGCGTCGGTCGGGGTGGGAAGGGGCCCTCTCCGCACCTTGCACCTCCGCCGTGTCGAAGGCGACGCGACCGTCGACGACATAAAGGCGGCTATTCACAGGAGGCTGCCCGAATTTCCTTCTGACAGCTACAGGATACGCGCTCTCCGGCCGGCGTTTGCTGGGAGGCAGAATGCATCCATTCTGGCTCCCGCGTCGGTGGCGGCGCGTATCCTCGCCCTCAGCCCGCTACGCGTGGGCTGGAGCTGCTGTCTGGTAACTGAGCGCGAGGAAATCCTCCAGTGCTTCAGGTGCCGGGGATACGGACATCGGGCCGCTGATTGTAAAGGGCCAGACCGTACAAAGGTCTGCCGCAAATGCGGCGCTGATGATCACCGGGCGGGCGAGTGTAAGGGGCGCGAGAGGTGCGTGGTCTGCGACCAGGACGGGCACCGGGACGGGGGTCTCAGATGTCCTGCCTACCGCAGGGCCCTTGAAGAGGCCAGGAGCAAGGGGGGGAAGCCTCCTTCTATCGAACGACGTCCGAAAATAACGCCGCGAGCGCGAGCCTCTCCCCCTTCGGTTGAAAAGGGGATTGGCTCGTCCGCGGTGCGTAATCATAATATAACACCTGAGCAGTCTGCTCGTCGGAATGAAGCAGGCATTAGTTCTGGGGGCGGTGGTACGCGCGCGGGTGGATGTCCGCAGCCTGCACCGCGCGGTGCATCGGCCGGGGGGGTACCCCCTGTGCCAACTAGCGCGTCGCCAACGCGCAGCGATGTCTGCGCAGACCAGTGCGCAGACTCGGCCCTTCGCCGCGAGCCGTGCCGGAAAGAGCCGAAGCTCAAGCTGAAGAGAGCGCCGGCCCAGGGACGCGCGGGGGGAGACGGGCTGACGAGTCCGAATGACGTCGTCTTGCGTCCGCGCAGCACGGAACGCGCAGGCGGCGGCGCAGGCGCGGCCGAGCTGGGCGAAATTACACGACAGGAGCCGAGCGGCTCAACAAGCACTGCGGAGCAGGGACGTGCGGAGAGGGACGGTCCTCTCCGTCAAAATATAGAAAGTAAGGCTGACGTCACGTAACGTCTGTTTCGATACGCGACTGACACGCACGGTTTTTTGTGCAAGAGTTTTTGTGCGAGGTACATTTCTTGTCGGCCTACTTCTTAAACTTTTTCTTTTTCTTACAGCTCTTTTCTTTTGTTATAACGTTAGCTTATCGGTCGTTAACCGATAAGTTTTGAAATTTAATTTATTTAATTTTATTAGTGAAGTGCAGTGTGTGGGTGCAACGGCAACGCCGAGCTTAACATTGCTGCACGGAATTCACTGTTTGGTTCATCGGAATACCTTCGCTTCGTTTTAGCAGAGCGCAAACGTCTCGCCGACGGTAAATCCCATATTTACTCTCAATTTTCGATTTTCACGAGACGTTATACTAGTGCGGCGCAATGGCTAATATGGCCAGTTTACAGAGTATCCGGCTGGGGGGTCTCAATGTTCTCCAGATAAACCTGCATAGGTGTCGGCTAGCCCACGATTTACTGCAGCAGGCTGTGCGTGAGCTCGAGGTCGACGTTGTCCTCGTGTCGGAGCCCTGGATCGTTCCAGGTGACTGGCACAGGGATGAAACCGGAAAGGCGGCCGTCTGGGTCGCGGGGAGGGGCGCTGCGGGGGCGGGGGTTAGGCCTGTAGGGGCCGTTCGGGGGGCGGTGGCGGTCAGCGTGGGTGACCTCACCCTCGTTGGCTGCTATTTCTCCCCGAATATTCCTCTCTCTGAATTCGGTGCCCTTCTCTGTGATCTTGAGGCCCTAATTGGAAATATCCCTCTGGGTCAGATTGCGGTGGGCGGGGACTTCAACGCGAAGTCCCCGGCCTGGGGATCGGTCTGCTCCGATGCAAGGGGGCACGCCGTCCTCGAGCTCATAAATAAGATGGGCCTCGTCCCGGTAAAGAGTACCGGGTCTTTCACTTTTGAGAGGGGGAGCCAGCGCTCCCTCATCGATTTTATGTTCTGTGGCGGCGGCGCCTATGCCAGGTTGATGGAGAGCAGGATCCTCGACATTGAGACTGCCTCCGACCACCGGTACATTCTACACAAGTTTGGTGGGTGCGCGGCCGGGCGGGGACCGCATCTCGGCCCACCGCGCCGGAGCATCGACACCAGGAAATTCTTGGAACTATATTGCAGGTATGCGCATGAAGCTAACCCTCTCAGTATTGTTACTGTTGAGGACGTGGACGCGTACATAGACATGATTGTCGACCTGGCCGCACGAGCGTCTCGCACCCTCCACCCCGGGCTGCGCGATAAGCGTCCCGTGTGGTGGTGGAGTAGCGAGATCGCGACGGCCAGGAAAATGGTTTGCAAGGCCAGGCGAAGCCTGCAGAGGGCCAGGCGCGGTCGGGACGCCGGGGCCCTGGAAGTCCGTATCTCGGCGTATAAAGTCCTTAAAAAGGACCTGGCACGCTCTATAGCGATTGCCAAGTCCGCCGCGTGGAAAAAGTTCACCGATAGCGTGGAGGCTGATGTGTGGGGCCGGCCGTACCTGTGGGTCAGCGGCAGGGTCAAGGGACGCTCTCCGCCAGCATCCCTTAGTGCCGGCGAGGTTGCGGACGTCGTCCGCAAGCTTTTTGTAACGGAGCCTCCTAGTGGGGCTCCCTTCCCTCGAATTGAGGAGTTCATATCAGAGTGCCCTGCCTCTTCTAGGCAGTTTTTTACAGAGGACGAGGTCGAGGCGGCCATCAAAAAGGTCAAGAGGAAGGCGGCCGGCGTCGACGGCATAGCGTCCTCCGTGGTCTGGGCTCTTGGGAGAGAGGCACTCAGTCACGTCGCCCACCTTTTCAACACATGCCTCGAATTGGGATATTTCCCGGAGGCGTGGAAGGTGGGCCGGCTGGTGTTGATCCCTAAGAAGCCTGGACCCGGGGGCGTGGTGTCGTGGCGCCCGCTTTGCCTTCTCTCGAACTTCTCCAAGGCGTTTGAGTATTGTCTCAAGGAGCGCCTGGCGTCCGTGGTGGCCTTCGCAAGCAATCAATTTGGCTTTGTCAAGCGCAAAAGCACGGTCGATGCCATGTGTCGCCTCATCGACACATGGGACGCAGCCAAGCGTACAGGATTGCATTGCGTAATGGTTGCCTTGGACGTCAGGAATGCCTTTAACACCGTAAGGTGGGACGGTATTTTGGGCGCCTTGGCGGGGAAAGGGGTCTCGGCTCCGCTGTTGCGCGTGCTGAGTAGCTATCTCAGTGGGCGCGTGGTGGAGGCGACGACCCCGTCCGGACCTGAGCGTTTTCCAGTTCATGCCGGGGTGCCTCAGGGCTCCGTTCTCGGCCCCTGGTTCTGGAACGCCCAATACGATGGCCTCCTCGAGATGCCTCTTCCCAGGCACTGTAGTCTAATAGGATTTGCGGACGACGTCGCCCTGCTCGTCGGCGCGCGCAGTGCCGATCGCGTGGTTGCGTTGGCCGAGCAAACGCTCGCCCGCATCCGCGCGTGGTTCGGGGACAACCATCTAGAGCTGGCGGAGGAGAAGACCGAGGTCCTGCACCTGACCAGCAGGAAGGCTCCGGGGCCCCTCCAGCTGGCCCTCGGTTCGGCGTCCCTTCGAGGCGGCGGATGCGTGCGCTACCTTGGACTGCTGATCGAGGGAAATCAGTGTTTTCGTGCACATGTCAGGCGAAGCTGCGAGAAGGCAGCCAAGTACGCGGGCCTGCTAGCCCGAATCCTTCCCAATATCCGGGGCGGGGGCTACTGGGCTCGGCTGCTCTATTATAGGGTGGTCGAGTCGGTGGTCCTCTACGCGGCCCCTGCTTGGGCGCACGTGGCGTCGAGGTGCGGCAACGATAAGGCCATTAACGCGGTCCAGCGTTCGATCCTGGCCCGAGTGGCCAGGTCGTACAGGACCGTGTCCCTCGACGCCGTTTGTGTTCTGGCGGGCGTGCCGCCTCTGGTGTTGGTGGCGGAGGAAAGGCTTCGCATTTTTCGCAGGCTGTCCACCCTCGACCGGGGCTCGGAGGGCTTCGTGTCGGAGGCTGGGCGGGTTAAGGCTGAGGAAAGGCTTGTCACGTTACAGCGTTGGCAAGACAGATGGGATGCTGCAAAGCATGGACGCTGGACCCACCGCTTGATTCCCGTTATCAGCGAGTGGGTCCAGTGGGGCCCTAAAATTCTCAGTTTTCACCTGACCCAGTTTATTACCGGGCACGGATGCTTCTCTGAGTATCAGTCGAGGATGGGCTTTTTGTCGAGTGATCTCTGCCTGGCATGTGGGCGTGGGCCTGATGGCCCCGTTCATGCGTTCTTGGAGTGCGGGCGTTTTGCTGCCGAGAGGGGCGCCGCCGAGGGTTCGATGGGAACAACTATCGGCCTCGGCAATTTTATGGCGCTTTTAAAAAACGACACCACTAGGACAATTCTCGTTCGCTACATCACCGGTGTTGCCAAGCAACGAGAAGAGCTTGACCGGATAGAAAAGCGACGGCACCGTAGGATGCAAAGCACCAGACAGAGACGCAAGCCTCAGCCTTTAGGCTAGGCGTTTATTTTTTATTTATTTTATTTTAAATTGCTTATTATTATTATTATTTTTATTCTAGGTTTAATTCTTGACCCTGCTTTTTGACTCTAGGTGTAGTATAGGCTTACCGTGGCCTTAGTTAAACGGTTTTTGACTCTTGATCCAGACACCCACCGTGCAGGAATCCCGAGAGGGGACGCCGCGGTGGGTGTTCTGCGCAAAGGCTGAAGCCTGAGGAGGGGTTTAGTGGGTATACCAGGCATTGCACCTTTTTCGCCAGGGAGTCCCACACTCCCGCCCACCAACATCCAGGGGCGGCGTGCGCAAAGCATTCCCCTCCTCCTGAAAAAAAAAAAAAAAAAAAAAAAAAAAAAAAAAAAAAAAAAAAAAAAAAAATGTCAAGGTTATGTCAAGGTTATGTCAAGGTTATGTCAAGGTTATGTCAAGGTTATGTCAAGGTTATGTCAAGGTTATGTCAAGGTTATGTCAAGGTTATGTCAAGGTTATGTCAAGGTTATGTCAAGGTTATGTCAAGGTTATGTCAAGGTTATGTCAAGGTTATGTCAAGGTTATGTCAAGGTTATGTCAAGGTTATGTCAAGGTTATGTCAAGGTTATGTCAAGGTTATGTCAAGGTTATGTCAAGGTTATGTCAAGGTTATGTCAAGGTTATGTCAAGGTTATGTCAAGGTTATGTCAAGGTTATGTCAAGGTTATGTCAAGGTTATGTCAAGGTTATGTCAAGGTTATGTCAAGGTTATGTCAAGGTTATGTCAAGGTTATGTCAAGGTTATGTCAAGGTTATGTCAAGGTTATGTCAAGGTTATGTCAAGGTTATGTCAAGGTTATGTCAAGGTTATGTCAAGGTTATGTCAAGGTTATGTCAAGGTTATGTCAAGGTTATGTCAAGGTTATGTCAAGGTTATGTCAAGGTTATGTCAAGGTTATGTCAAGGTTATGTCAAGGTTATGTCAAGGTTATGTCAAGGTTATGTCAAGGTTATGTCAAGGTTATGTCAAGGTTATGTCAAGGTTATGTCAAGGTTATGTCAAGGTTATGTCAAGGTTATGTCAAGGTTATGTCAAGGTTATGTCAAGGTTATGTCAAGGTTATGTCAAGGTTATGTCAAGGTTATGTCAAGGTTATGTCAAGGTTATGTCAAGGTTATGTCAAGGTTATGTCAAGGTTATGTCAAGGTTATGTCAAGGTTATGTCAAGGTTATGTCAAGGTTATGTCAAGGTTATGTCAAGGTTATGTCAAGGTTATGTCAAGGTTATGTCAAGGTTATGTCAAGGTTATGTCAAGGTTATGTCAAGGTTATGTCAAGGTTATGTCAAGGTTATGTCAAGGTTATGTCAAGGTTATGTCAAGGTTATGTCAAGGTTATGTCAAGGTTATGTCAAGGTTATGTCAAGGTTATGTCAAGGTTATGTCAAGGTTATGTCAAGGTTATGTCAAGGTTATGTCAAGGTTATGTCAAGGTTATGTCAAGGTTATGTCAAGGTTATGTCAAGGTTATGTCAAGGTTATGTCAAGGTTATGTCAAGGTTATGTCAAGGTTATGTCAAGGTTATGTCAAGGTTATGTCAAGGTTATGTCAAGGTTATGTCAAGGTTATGTCAAGGTTATGTCAAGGTTATGTCAAGGTTATGTCAAGGTTATGTCAAGGTTATGTCAAGGTTATGTCAAGGTTATGTCAAGGTTATGTCAAGGTTATGTCAAGGTTATGTCAAGGTTATGTCAAGGTTATGTCAAGGTTATGTCAAGGTTATGTCAAGGTTATGTCAAGGTTATGTCAAGGTTATGTCAAGGTTATGTCAAGGTTATGTCAAGGTTATGTCAAGGTTATGTCAAGGTTATGTCAAGGTTATGTCAAGGTTATGTCAAGGTTATGTCAAGGTTATGTCAAGGTTATGTCAAGGTTATGTCAAGGTTATGTCAAGGTTATGTCAAGGTTATGTCAAGGTTATGTCAAGGTTATGTCAAGGTTATGTCAAGGTTATGTCAAGGTTATGTCAAGGTTATGTCAAGGTTATGTCAAGGTTATGTCAAGGTTATGTCAAGGTTATGTCAAGGTTATGTCAAGGTTATGTCAAGGTTATGTCAAGGTTATGTCAAGGTTATGTCAAGGTTATGTCAAGGTTATGTCAAGGTTATGTCAAGGTTATGTCAAGGTTATGTCAAGGTTATGTCAAGGTTATGTCAAGGTTATGTCAAGGTTATGTCAAGGTTATGTCAAGGTTATGTCAAGGTTATGTCAAGGTTATGTCAAGGTTATGTCAAGGTTATGTCAAGGTTATGTCAAGGTTATGTCAAGGTTATGTCAAGGTTATGTCAAGGTTATGTCAAGGTTATGTCAAGGTTATGTCAAGGTTATGTCAAGGTTATGTCAAGGTTATGTCAAGGTTATGTCAAGGTTATGTCAAGGTTATGTCAAGGTTATGTCAAGGTTATGTCAAGGTTATGTCAAGGTTATGTCAAGGTTATGTCAAGGTTATGTCAAGGTTATGTCAAGGTTATGTCAAGGTTATGTCAAGGTTATGTCAAGGTTATGTCAAGGTTATGTCAAGGTTATGTCAAGGTTATGTCAAGGTTATGTCAAGGTTATGTCAAGGTTATGTCAAGGTTATGTCAAGGTTATGTCAAGGTTATGTCAAGGTTATGTCAAGGTTATGTCAAGGTTATGTCAAGGTTATGTCAAGGTTATGTCAAGGTTATGTCAAGGTTATGTCAAGGTTATGTCAAGGTTATGTCAAGGTTATGTCAAGGTTATGTCAAGGTTATGTCAAGGTTATGTCAAGGTTATGTCAAGGTTATGTCAAGGTTATGTCAAGGTTATGTCAAGGTTATGTAAGGTTATGTCAAGGTTATGTCAAGGTTATGTCAAGGTTATGTCAAGGTTATGTCAAGGTTATGTCAAGGTTATGTCAAGGTTATGTCAAGGTTATGTCAAGGTTATGTCAAGGTTATGTCAAGGTTATGTCAAGGTTATGTCAAGGTTATGTCAAGGTTATGTCAAGGTTATGTCAAGGTTATGTCAAGGTTATGTCAAGGTTATGTCAAGGTTATGTCAAGGTTATGTCAAGGTTATGTCAAGGTTATGTCAAGGTTATGTCAAGGTTATGTCAAGGTTATGTCAAGGTTATGTCAAGGTTATGTCAAGGTTATGTCAAGGTTATGTCAAGGTTATGTCAAGGTTATGTCAAGGTTATGTCAAGGTTATGTCAAGGTTATGTCAAGGTTATGTCAAGGTTATGTCAAGGTTATGTCAAGGTTATGTCAAGGTTATGTCAAGGTTATGTCAAGGTTATGTCAAGGTTATGTCAAGGTTATGTCAAGGTTATGTCAAGGTTATGTCAAGGTTATGTCAAGGTTATGTCAAGGTTATGTCAAGGTTATGTCAAGGTTATGTCAAGGTTATGTCAAGGTTATGTCAAGGTTATGTCAAGGTTATGTCAAGGTTATGTCAAGGTTATGTCAAGGTTATGTCAAGGTTATGTCAAGGTTATGTCAAGGTTATGTCAAGGTTATGTCAAGGTTATGTCAAGGTTATGTCAAGGTTATGTCAAGGTTATGTCAAGGTTATGTCAAGGTTATGTCAAGGTTATGTCAAGGTTATGTCAAGGTTATGTCAAGGTTATGTCAAGGTTATGTCAAGGTTATGTCAAGGTTATGTCAAGGTTATGTCAAGGTTATGTCAAGGTTATGTCAAGGTTATGTCAAGGTTATGTCAAGGTTATGTCAAGGTTATGTCAAGGTTATGTCAAGGTTATGTCAAGGTTATGTCAAGGTTATGTCAAGGTTATGTCAAGGTTATGTCAAGGTTATGTCAAGGTTATGTCAAGGTTATGTCAAGGTTATGTCAAGGTTATGTCAAGGTTATGTCAAGGTTATGTCAAGGTTATGTCAAGGTTATGTCAAGGTTATGTCAAGGTTATGTCAAGGTTATGTCAAGGTTATGTCAAGGTTATGTCAAGGTTATGTCAAGGTTATGTCAAGGTTATGTCAAGGTTATGTCAAGGTTATGTCAAGGTTATGTCAAGGTTATGTCAAGGTTATGTCAAGGTTATGTCAAGGTTATGTCAAGGTTATGTCAAGGTTATGTCAAGGTTATGTCAAGGTTATGTCAAGGTTATGTCAAGGTTATGTCAAGGTTATGTCAAGGTTATGTCAAGGTTATGTCAAGGTTATGTCAAGGTTATGTCAAGGTTATGTCAAGGTTATGTCAAGGTTATGTCAAGGTTATGTCAAGGTTATGTCAAGGTTATGTCAAGGTTATGTCAAGGTTATGTCAAGGTTATGTCAAGGTTATGTCAAGGTTATGTCAAGGTTATGTCAAGGTTATGTCAAGGTTATGTCAAGGTTATGTCAAGGTTATGTCAAGGTTATGTCAAGGTTATGTCAAGGTTATGTCAAGGTTATGTCAAGGTTATGTCAAGGTTATGTCAAGGTTATGTCAAGGTTATGTCAAGGTTATGTCAAGGTTATGTCAAGGTTATGTCAAGGTTATGTCAAGGTTATGTCAAGGTTATGTCAAGGTTATGTCAAGGTTATGTCAAGGTTATGTCAAGGTTATGTCAAGGTTATGTCAAGGTTATGTCAAGGTTATGTCAAGGTTATGTCAAGGTTATGTCAAGGTTATGTCAAGGTTATGTCAAGGTTATGTCAAGGTTATGTCAAGGTTATGTCAAGGTTATGTCAAGGTTATGTCAAGGTTATGTCAAGGTTATGTCAAGGTTATGTCAAGGTTATGTCAAGGTTATGTCAAGGTTATGTCAAGGTTATGTCAAGGTTATGTCAAGGTTATGTCAAGGTTATGTCAAGGTTATGTCAAGGTTATGTCAAGGTTATGTCAAGGTTATGTCAAGGTTATGTCAAGGTTATGTCAAGGTTATGTCAAGGTTATGTCAAGGTTATGTCAAGGTTATGTCAAGGTTATGTCAAGGTTATGTCAAGGTTATGTCAAGGTTATGTCAAGGTTATGTCAAGGTTATGTCAAGGTTATGTCAAGGTTATGTCAAGGTTATGTCAAGGTTATGTCAAGGTTATGTCAAGGTTATGTCAAGGTTATGTCAAGGTTATGTCAAGGTTATGTCAAGGTTATGTCAAGGTTATGTCAAGGTTATGTCAAGGTTATGTCAAGGTTATGTCAAGGTTATGTCAAGGTTATGTCAAGGTTATGTCAAGGTTATGTCAAGGTTATGTCAAGGTTATGTCAAGGTTATGTCAAGGTTATGTCAAGGTTATGTCAAGGTTATGTCAAGGTTATGTCAAGGTTATGTCAAGGTTATGTCAAGGTTATGTCAAGGTTATGTCAAGGTTATGTCAAGGTTATGTCAAGGTTATGTCAAGGTTATGTCAAGGTTATGTCAAGGTTATGTCAAGGTTATGTCAAGGTTATGTCAAGGTTATGTCAAGGTTATGTCAAGGTTATGTCAAGGTTATGTCAAGGTTATGTCAAGGTTATGTCAAGGTTATGTCAAGGTTATGTCAAGGTTATGTCAAGGTTATGTCAAGGTTATGTCAAGGTTATGTCAAGGTTATGTCAAGGTTATGTCAAGGTTATGTCAAGGTTATGTCAAGGTTATGTCAAGGTTATGTCAAGGTTATGTCAAGGTTATGTCAAGGTTATGTCAAGGTTATGTCAAGGTTATGTCAAGGTTATGTCAAGGTTATGTCAAGGTTATGTCAAGGTTATGTCAAGGTTATGTCAAGGTTATGTCAAGGTTATGTCAAGGTTATGTCAAGGTTATGTCAAGGTTATGTCAAGGTTATGTCAAGGTTATGTCAAGGTTATGTCAAGGTTATGTCAAGGTTATGTCAAGGTTATGTCAAGGTTATGTCAAGGTTATGTCAAGGTTATGTCAAGGTTATGTCAAGGTTATGTCAAGGTTATGTCAAGGTTATGTCAAGGTTATGTCAAGGTTATGTCAAGGTTATGTCAAGGTTATGTCAAGGTTATGTCAAGGTTATGTCAAGGTTATGTCAAGGTTATGTCAAGGTTATGTCAAGGTTATGTCAAGGTTATGTCAAGGTTATGTCAAGGTTATGTCAAGGTTATGTCAAGGTTATGTCAAGGTTATGTCAAGGTTATGTCAAGGTTATGTCAAGGTTATGTCAAGGTTATGTCAAGGTTATGTCAAGGTTATGTCAAGGTTATGTCAAGGTTATGTCAAGGTTATGTCAAGGTTATGTCAAGGTTATGTCAAGGTTATGTCAAGGTTATGTCAAGGTTATGTCAAGGTTATGTCAAGGTTATGTCAAGGTTATGTCAAGGTTATGTCAAGGTTATGTCAAGGTTATGTCAAGGTTATGTCAAGGTTATGTCAAGGTTATGTCAAGGTTATGTCAAGGTTATGTCAAGGTTATGTCAAGGTTATGTCAAGGTTATGTCAAGGTTATGTCAAGGTTATGTCAAGGTTATGTCAAGGTTATGTCAAGGTTATGTCAAGGTTATGTCAAGGTTATGTCAAGGTTATGTCAAGGTTATGTCAAGGTTATGTCAAGGTTATGTCAAGGTTATGTCAAGGTTATGTCAAGGTTATGTCAAGGTTATGTCAAGGTTATGTCAAGGTTATGTCAAGGTTATGTCAAGGTTATGTCAAGGTTATGTCAAGGTTATGTCAAGGTTATGTCAAGGTTATGTCAAGGTTATGTCAAGGTTATGTCAAGGTTATG